>NC_086444.1:478639763-478965263 GCF_028390025.1 Pseudophryne corroboree
GCCTTCATCCCTGTGCTTACTTTTCCCGTAAATTTTCGTCTGCCGAGATGAATTATGATGTGGGTAACCGGGAATTGTTGGCTATAAAGGATGCATTCGGGGAGTGGAGACACTGGCTTGAGGGGGCTAAGTTTGTGGTCTCAATTCTCACCGATCATAAGAATCTGGCATATTTAGAGTCAGCGAAGCGGCTCAATGCCAGGCAGGCACGATGGGCTTTGTTTTTTGCTCGCTTTAATTTTTTGATAACATATCGTCCTGGGTCAAAAAACATCAAGGCTAATGCGCTCTCACGGAGTTTTGCTCCAGTTCAAGAGACCACCGAGGAGCCATTGCCCATTGTGTCCCCATCATGTATTAAAGTGGGCATTACCCAGGACCTCTTGTCATTAGTCCTTAGAGCACAGGAGCAGGCTCCTCCAGACCTACCGGTAGGTCTCTTGTTTGTGCCTCCTAGGTTAAGACAGCGAGTGTTCCTGGAATTCCATGCCAAGAGGTCGGCAGGGCATCCGGGTATTGCCAGAACTCGGGAGTTGCTGTCTAGGGCGGTGTGGTGGCCCTCGGTGGCTAGGGATGTGGATCAGTGGGTTCGGGCATGTGACGTTTGTGCCCGAAATAAAACTCCTATAGGGGTTCCTGTCGGCCCATTACATCCACTCTCTATTCCGTCTAAGCCATGGACCCACATTTCCATGGATTTTGTGGTGGACTTGCCCAAATCCTCGGGGATGACAGCCATTTGGGTTGTCGTTGACAGGTTTTCGAAGATGGCGCATTTCGTTCCACTGGTTGGGTTGCCATCGGCCAGACGCCTGTCTGAGTTATTTATGCAGCATGTTGTGCGCCTCCACGGGTTGCCACTTGATATGGTCTCTGACCATGGATCCCAGTTTGTGGCCAAATTCTGGAGGGCATTTTGTTCTGATCTCCAGATTTCTGTGAGCTTGTCGTCAGGCTACCATCCACAGTCTAATGGGCAGACTGAGAGGGTGAACCAGTCCTTGGAGCAGTTCCTCAGGTGTTATGTCTCCAAGTGTCATACTGACTGGGTTGCTCATCTGTCCATGGCGGAGTTTGCCTATAACAACGCGGCTCACTCTGCTACAGGGATCTCTCCCTTCCTTTGTGTGTATGGGCATCATCCTAAGGCCAATTCTTTTGACCCCCTGGATTCCACGCCTGGTGGTTCCTCTGTTGTTTCGGTCCTTAGGGGTATTTGGAGGAAAGTGAAGAAAGCCCTTGTGTCTGTGTCATTAGTGACCAAAAGGGTTTTTGATAAGCGGGGAAGACCCTGCAGCTTCAAATTAGGAGACTTCGTCTGGTTGTCCACCAAGAATTTGAAGTTGAGACTGCCATCTCATAAGTTAGGCCCCCGGTTCATCGGCCCTTATAAGATCACCAGGGTTATCAATCCGGTGGCATTTCAGTTAGATCTGCCCCGTTCATTGGGTATCAATAAAACATTTCATTGTTCCCTTTTAAAACTGGCGGTTAGTAATCCTTCTTCCAGTGGAAGACCTTCTCCTCTTCTGATACGGGGTCAGAGGGAGTTTGTGGTTGAAAGGGTTCTTGACTCCAAGATGGCTCGGGGTCGGCTGTCATTTTTGGTGCACTAGAAGGGGTATGGCCCGGAGGAGCGGTCGTGGGTGCGCAGTTGTGATCTTCATGCCCCCAGACTGATACGCTCTTTCTTCTCGCAGTTCCCCGATAAACCCGGTGGTAGGGGTTCTTTGACCCCTCGTCAGAGGGGGGGTACTGTTAGGATCTCCTGCTCTGTGCTGCCACGTCGCCATGGCAACCGGGAGGCAAGTGTTAGCGAAGTAATCTGAGCGCAGCTGATACTCCGGTCCGGGTTTTTACTGTGTAGTGGTTACAGGCTCTGTGCACGGTAGGGAATCCGGCGCTGGTTTTGTGCTCACAGTCTGTGAGGTCTGAGTGGGGCGTGGACAGCACCTGCTATATAAACCATCCTCTCAGGCTAGGCAAATGCTGCTGAATCTTTGTTTGTTAGTCAGTTCCAGAGAGTTAGCTAGTACTGTGTGACTTTGCATTTACTTGTTGCTTACTGCGAATAGGCCTTGGGATTCGGTACTTCATTCTGCCAATCCGGACCTAGCAGTAAGACTGGAGTCAGTTGTTTGACCTGCTGGGGTTCTTTTGCTATTCTGTGAACCCAGCAGGTTTGCGGCTGTACTCTCAGACCTGCTTGCTTAATCCTCTCTCACTGTGCAGGGCGTCCAGGTGTCAGTTTAGTGGCAGTAAGCTGAACCTGTGCCCTGCAAGTGGGGGTTAGGATTGTGGATACTCTCCTTGTGTCTATATTTCTATCTCTGACCAAGGAGTTTATTCCCACACCCGTTGGTAACCATTTGGGGTTTTTTCTGTTGCTCTTAGCAACATCATTTCAGGTGCTCCACATGTTAAATCACTACACCTCGCTTCATTGTTCGCTCTATTCCATCTGAGCATTCCTGACACTAGGGAGACACCCAATTCCTGAGCCTTTGGGCTTCTCCGTTTACTTTGTGTTTATTAGTTATTCCATCACCTCCTGTGTATGTTATGTTATACTGTCTGTGAGTTCGTTTGCTTTGCTTCCCTCTCTGTTCATACACCGGTATACTCCTGTTAGCACTGGTGTGCGTAACACACACCACCAGTAGCACGCCATTTTGCAGCAGCAAAACATACCATGAAGGATTTGAAGGTGATGCAAATTGAACAGGTACCGCCCTCGTGCAGGGGAGGTGATAGGAATAGATACCTGTTACAGAGAGAATGCAAATGAATTTACAATTTACAAGCAATGGCCCCTCAAGGGCTAAATGAGGAACCGTCATTCCATTCATTTATCTGATTTGACAATCTATTGAGCTGGTTTATCTGATGGTCCCCCCAGTGATCTAACATATGAATTAAAACACTATGACAGTAGGGAGTAGATAGAATTCCCTGTGATGTATTACATGATGTCTAATTCTTTGTTGGGTGTGATCCTATGGTCCACTCTATTTTAATTGTTGTTTCACCTGGTAATCACTTATATATTTATTAGGTTATAGAGGATGTGATGCGCTTGTTTAGCGCATCTATTTGTTTATTGTTGCCATGGGGGATTTTGATTTGGCCACTCCTCCAGCCTGTTCAAGTGGCACCATTGGCTGGCGGACACGAGTGGGGGCGTTTGCGGTTGCCTGGCAACTCCAGTGTGTCTGCAAGCACACAGGAGATGACACAGTGGACGGAAGAGCGGAGGCCGCGTCACTTCTGGGTGGCGCGGCTCGCAATACTGACCCTGAGAGCCTGACCTCTGTTTTTGTTCCGGACACCGGAAGTGAGTGCCGGTCGACTGCACATACCACTCAGAAAGCCAGGTGGATATGGCGTGGCTCGACAACGGGGGAGGAGTGGGGGATCCTATTCCCTGTGACTGATTGGTGAGCACTTTTCTAAATTGTACAGGTGTATGTAATTTGTTAATCACTTTCATGGTATTATATGTGATGGTTAGCTGTGGCATTATACATTGATGGCTTTTCCCATGATGAAGGTGCTACGGCACCGAAACAGCTGTAGGAGCTGCCACTCGTTCTGATATGCTGACATACTGAACTGCTAAGTACCAATTCTTTCCATTGCCTATAGCTATGCTTGCACATTGCACTTTGTATGGAGTTTTGATGGATTAAAATGAACTCAACTTGCTGCTACTTTTTGGTGTGCTGGTTTATGTGGGAACTCCGCATTTGCCTATATATATATATGGGATGCAGTTAAAATGACGGCTGTCGGGATCCCGCCGTTCAGAAGACCGACACCAGAATCCCGACATCCACAGGGTATTCCACTCGGTTGGTGGGTCCAAGCCACCAACTGAGTGTGAATATAACATGTGGTGAGCAAAGTGAGCCACCGGGCCCGAGGCATTGCGAGCACAGGTGACTCGCTGCCTCGCTTCCGACAGGATGCTGCTGTCGGTATTCTGACAGACAGCATCCCGTGTACCTGTAAAACATTCAGATTATATATATATATATATATATATATATATACAGGTTGAGTATCCCTTATCCAAAACGCTTGGGACAGAGGTATTTTGGATATCGGATTTTTCCGTATTTTGGAATAATTGCATACCATAATGAGATATCATGGTGATGGGACCTAAGTCTAAGCACAGAATGCATTTATGTTTCATATACACCTTATACACACAGCCTGAAGGTAATTTTAGCCAATATTTTTGATAACTTTGTGTATTAAACAAAGTGTGTGTACATTCACATAATTCATTTATGTTTCATATATACACCTTATACACACAGCCTGAAGTTTATTTAATACAATATTTTTAATAACTTTGTGTATTAAGCAAAATTTGAGTACATTGAGCCACAGAAAACAAAGATTTCACTATCTCAGTCTCACTCAAAAAAGTCCGTATTTCGGAATATTCCGTATTTCGGAATATGTGGATATGGGATACTCAACCTGTATATATATATATATATATATATATATAAAATACATAGCAGGTCCGGCTCTCCCTGTATAGGTCCAATGCGCCGGGTACCTGCACAATGGAAAAATATATACATAGAGATAGGTGCAGCCCTCCTGGTATTTTAAGTAACACAGGCTCAAACAAGCAACGTTTCAGTGCCCATGCCAGTAATAAAGGACACTGAAACGTTGCTGTTACCTATGCCTGTTTGAGCCTGCGTCACTTAGGTGCAGCACTGCTGGTGTCTTATCTGTATGTATGTGTGTGTGTATGTATATATATATATATATATATATACTGTGTATATACATATATATATATATATATATATATATATATTTACACACACATATATACACCGTCACTTAGGTGCAGCACTGCTGGTGTCTTATCTGTATGTATGTGTGTGTGTATGTATATATATATATATATATATACTGTGTATATACATATATATATATATATATATATATATATTTACACACACATATATACACACACACACATATATATATATATATATATATATTTACACACACATATATACACATATATATATATATTGTCGAAGTAAAAAATATTACATAAAGAGAACATACAAACTACACACATTTAAGTCGCTATACTTGCAAATATGCACAGCGAGCACAGCAATATATGGTAACACACGCATTTACACGGACATGCCACAGAGATGGATTCAACACTTATCTCATACAGTACATAATTATAATAATATCAAGCGCCAGACATCATGATGATTTAAACTTATCTAATGAATTAATGTCATGAATGTGTATTATTTGAACGAAACAAGATAGACCTGTCATGTTTACTATTGAAACGACCAGATTAATATGTGGATTCGTTTGATACTTGTTATTAAGTTGTAGGACATTGCAACACGGAATTATGATTAAATGTATAAAAGCTAAAATCATTTTTATTAGAACAATAGATATTCCAAACAGGTAATGAACAGGAAACTCAGGCCAGCCCCTTTGGACGTCCCCAAGGCTGAACCTGTTCAGCATATACAAAGAAACTAGTGACTCATCATGAATGACAGAGAGTCCCCTCCCCCAGAAACTAGTTAACACATTTTGCTGATCACACAGGAAGGTAGTTCCTGTTTTGGTCTCAGAGTTGCTGTAAGGTCTCAGAGGAAGATGGAGTCCCAGCATTACATTACAGAGAGAGAGAGAGAGTGATATGGAAAGATGAATTTATATAACTTAAGGATAATGGTATTGTATCGCTGGCATGTAACTGTATGTAACTGCATGTAACTGTATGTAACTGTATGTAATTGTATGTTTTAACTGCTTACTGTGTGAGTGTAACCATGTAACTATAGGTATACTGTACTTTGTAATATATATTGAATCCATATCCTTTTTAATAACAAATATATACATCAATGAGCTTTGGAACTCAGATAATGTGTGGGTGTATTGTTTTCTCTTATGGGATGCAGTGTTTTGCGATGTATAGCGCACATTCATGGGATATGGTAATAAGAGGTGCAGGCGTTTACAATATATATTAGAGCGGGCATTTTAAATATTTGTGAGAAATCAATTTGGCATTCTTATATGAGGGCTCTTACGGGATATCAGGGTCTTAATGATGCACTGTACATTATAAACGCGACACTGTGGTCGATCAGCTTGTGATGGATGCATCATAAAAGCTGAGAAAATCATATCCGTGTGTATTGCTGTGTTATTAGTAAGACGCTGATATGAAATTCAAGGGACAATGCGTTTCTCATAATATTTAAGATGCTAAAATGTATTTTTATTGTTGCAAAACAAGGTTCAAATAAGTCATATTGTGTTTGATTCAGATTGGATTGTTTATCTGTTTAAGTAGGTTTAAAAGTATATTTAAAAGTTGCTGCATAGCCTTGATATAGTTTTTATTTTTAACTCAGGCCTAAAATAACTTCTGGTGCTTGTATGATGTGTGATTTCTTTGTGACAAAGGAAGCCGCATGATCTGTCCTCCATTTTGGACTAACCACATGGCCTGTCCACCATTTCGTGTAACCCTCATGGATGTGGAAGGGGGAGGAGCAGCGGACATTTTGGGAAGGTCATTTTCTAAATGGCTGATTTTCACTGCTCAGAATAATCAGCTTTCCTTGGTCACATCAAACACCATTTATGAGTTACCAATGCATTTATTTAACCCATGCCATAGTCAATTACAAATAGTTTCAGCTGGGCCTAGTGAAAGTTAAGAGATGAATACTTGATGTAAGAATTACACACAGATATAAAAAAAAGAAAAGTTTTTTTTCTTTTACCTCTAGGATTTAGTTAAAATCTGCTTGCTAGTTTAGGATAGCCATTGAAATGTTAATTAACCTGTCCCACTACCCTCTTGAACAGGCATATGAACCTCTGTTGATATGCAAATTAGAGACTTTGAAGGAAATGCATTCATTCAGTAGGTGTGTACTGTGTGGGGGTTCTATGAGAGTCAAGTGGTATATATATTATATAAATATATATTATATATAATATTATTATAATTGTGTGTATATTTATATCAGTGTATGTTCTGCAAGATAGCTATCCAATCTGAATCATATCATTTAAATTATTGATTATTACTAGATTCATTATAGATCTGTGTGAATCCGGATACATTTGTTGCTATATAGTTAAAACTAAAATAAATGTTTAAGGAAGTAAGTATAAAGACACAAACGCAGGTCTGCATAAAAGTTTATACAGAACAAGTTGTGTCTAGTGGGCAATAGTAGTTAGTATTGCTCACATTTATAGAAGCTGTGTGATTTGTTATATTGCGGATGCAGGGTTTTGTACACGTGTCTCGGACAAAGTAAAGGACTGCGCACGCAGAGTAAGGGACACGCACGGTCGCGTGTTTGCGCAAAGTGCGTAAGAATGCGGGCGCTAAGTACAAATTATACAATAGTGTCGTTTAGTTCAAAGTTGGGATAGTAGACATTTAATACAATAGCACATAACTATCAGATTTCAAAAGCAGGTTACTCTAAATTTAGTTTAAAAACTGTATTGCCTCTGGGGTAAAGCTGCTTATCTGAATGAATCATAATTTTCTGGACAGAAAAGACAAAGGGTACTTGAGTGAGCGAACGTAGGAGTGAGTGAAATTCGAACCTCGGAATTCGGGATCCCGTCATTTGGTACATCAAGTGAGTGGAGGCTTGGTGGCGTGAGAAAGCTGACTCACGTTAGTATAAGGTTTAATACGCAATTCGTGAGGTGATATGTAGAGGAGCGTGATAGTGCATTGTATTGCGAAGTATTGAAGTAAAAAGGTTTTTTGGTATTACGCTCCGGACCGGGGGTCCCAGTTTGTACAATGACCCGTGGTCGTACGGCAGATAAGTAACAAGTACCTATACGCTGTGCGATTGGACCGCGCGTTTGTGGGTGCGATACATAGCGCAACGTGATATCCTTTTACTAGCTTTTGCGTAAAATCACAGTATCATTAGCGCTGTATAGAGCATACGCAAGTGTGATTTGTGTATAGGTGTATAGGGAGTTTTCGTTGGTCTCTCTCAGGAAATTCTCCAGCGGCAGATATTCACTGGAATAGGTAAGTCACTCCTAAACACTTCCAGTTAATAGAAACCAGTTAGGGCCTCGCTGGGTACGCGGTGGTCACTATTGGAGTGAGTCGTCGTACTCAGTGGAGAAGGAGTGGGTGAAAGCGCTCTGAGAACTTTCACCGTCTATTCGTATTGTGCATTGGGGATTGCGTAAAAAGGAAAAAGTCCGTGATGGGATCCAATTGCACAAGCGGTGGACGTTTTGTAACCAGGGTTCAGGTTGAAGAGCCGCGGCCCAAGGGGTCAGCGAGGTTTGTTATGTGTGGAAAATATGGTTCACACACGGAAGACTTTTTGTCTGAATGGGTACGTAATTACGTATGACTGACAAAGATAGGATACCATTCCCTAAAGTGGGCAGCTTTGAACCAGAGGTATTGCAGAACTTAAGGATAAGAATATGTCTGATAAAATCCTGAAAACAAAGGGTCAAACATACAAATTGTTTAAACCTGTGACAGCAAGAGGGGTTGGTGAGTTTGATCCTAAGGTATTGCAGGTGGTATGTTTAACCAAAGTCATATAAGACAAGAATGGAAATATAAGAACTGTTTGAACTTGTAGCAACAATAAGTAAGTAGGAAGAAAAAAAAAGAGAATGCAAGTACACCGCCTTATGTAGATTTGGAAGCAGTTACGGCAGCATACAAACTATAGAAAATAATAAAAATATGAAAAATATGACTGTAACCTATATATGTACTAATGAATGTTGAAGTTTTATTTAGGAGGAGAAGGTGACCTGATTGTTTTCAGCCATTTCTCATGCACCCAGAGGAGTATCCAACCGGTAAAAGAAGAGCAGTAGCCTGTGGGGGAAGTGGCTGAGACCAGTGGAACAGGTAAGTATGGTATCATTCGTGTACATATATAGTAAAAAAATAAAATAAATTAATTAAAAAAAAATAAAGAAAGTAACGTCAGAAATGGAGAAAAAAACCTGTCCGCACATTAGTATTTGCCAGTAGGAAAGCGGACAGAGACAAGGTAACCCCAGGGTATTTCTTTCAGTTACCATATAAGAAGTATTCATTCCTAATAATGCCCCTAGTAAAGATGAGCTTGGAAATGTTTGTTGGACCATGTATTGTCCCTTAATACGGGATGAGAAGGATTGAATGAAATACTTCGCATGACCTAGTAGCTTGTTAAACTTTTTTTTGTTTTTGTCTCTTGCAGTAATAGAAAACTCTCCATCTGGATAAGACCACTGGTAAACACTAATTCGGCAAATGGGAGGTGGCTGTCTCTGTGCAAATGGACGGGCTCAATAAAGCATTGAGCGTCAGGGTGCAGACTTCTTTGCAAAATTGGAAAGGTCACAGTAGCTAATCTTAGATAGTGTGCGTTTAAACATCACAAGAATAGTGTTAGGCGCAGAGAACAACAGGTGGAGAGGTTGAGGACGGTAAGTATACTGGCACATACAGGAAAGACCCATCAGTCCAAACCCCAGATCCCTAATGGTCAATAATATGTTACACTTGTAGGAAGGAAGGGCATTTTGCCAGAGATTGTAGGAGTAGTAGGACACATAGTCAATATAGATCCCCTAGACAGAAAACACAAGCCACATTATTAAACACATAGACGGGACCAAGGGACATATAGTAAGGAATCACGAGCCATATAGAAAACACAGATTCGGTTAATGGGAAGAACAGAATAAATGCAACTTACTAATATTACATTTCGCTGTTCTAGATGCATGTCCATCACAGGTAGAGAAAATTAACTCACAGATACCGGGTTCCCTATGCACTTAGGATGGACAGGACACTGGATTGATGTCTGGGATAGTCCCAGTAGAGATAAGACACACAGAAATTGTTTTTTTTTAAGGGGAGTAGACCAAGTAGAGAATCACTTCCCCGTAGTGCCCAATCCAGTTGTCAAATTTTTATAAAATCTTCTTCAACTCTACAAACTCATCTGTCACCAACCTCTATTCTGTTTCTCTACAGTTTCCTCTTCATCTTTTGCGTTCACACAGGGTGGTACAATACATGGACCCAAGTACAGTTCAAACTCCACATGCCTAGGTCCTTCAGAGTTCTGCCCAAACCCAGTATATCTCAACAGCACGATGACACCAGTATTACTGCAGTGTGCCTTGTCATGCACAAAGGGTGGAGAATGGGAATACTGGTGAAGGGAAATTTTGTATAGACACTGATATGTCTGTTGGTGAATGGCAAACCTGACATTTTCTTTTTCATTTTCTTCTTCTTTCTCTCCTCTAGAGATGTTTTTTTTTTTTTAGTTATGCTCATGGTACTCTACATTGCAAACACACGATAGTTAAATTAAGATACAAAAATTTGTGTTCCCTGCAGGAAGAGGCAGTCTGGAGGACAAAGGGGTATGGCCAGGAGTCCTCAGGACTGTGGGCAGGTGGACACGGTTAGCCAGTAGCCCCCAGAGCATACCTTCCAAGTCTAGCTGAGGTGGTACACGGTCTGACTCATCTAGGCAAAGAGGGTAGGTGCAGGCTGATGGGAGCCTACTGGTGTGCGCCAGGATTCTATTCTCATGCAGGTAAGAGAGCAATGACCTGTTTTGCTTGCTTGAGGAAGAATATTGGTAAAGCAATACCAACAGAGCCATCCCATATCCCTCCTGCAGACGGATCTTTTCAAGAAATACAAATCGACTTCGTCCAGTTAACACCCTTTAGGAATTATTGTTATGTATTGGTGTGCACTGATGTTTTCTCAAACTGGGTAGAGGCATTTCCTGCCGCCACGGATGCTGCTGTGTTTACCGCAAAGGAAAATTGCGCAGATATTTGTGTGTAGATAATGGTACCTCTAGAAGTAGGAGCAAAGCTTGAAATTGTACTATTGTGATCATAGATACTGCCACTAGTATTATGTAGCTTCGGAACCACTCCCAGATCTTCACTCGACAAATTACCCTCTTCGAAATTTGTTTTTGTTTTGGTATTTGTGTCTTTTTGGGTTGTTTTTGGAAGACAACCTCATGTCATGATTGATCCGCACAATGATCAGAAATACACCAATGAGGTGACAGTACAGTACCTTATTGAGATGAGCCAGCATTTGAGAACTTGACAAAAGAACTTGAAACTGTTGATTGCTGGTATGCCAAATGCTAACTGTCTTGATTGCGAACCAAGAGACTGTGTGATTGTTCTTACGCTCAGGTTGCCTAATAGACAGGTGGGAAGGACCATACCATGATTTGTTGACAGCACTAAAGGTCGCCGAAAGAGAGACTTGGGTCCACTCGTCCCACTGCAAGAAGGTCGCTGACCCGGAGAGAACTCGTGACAAAGTAGTTTATTGCTCACATTCATCAAGTTTGTGTGTTCAAAGTTCGAAGTGAACTGTGTGTTCCAAGTGAACTGTGTGTTCAAAGAGCAAGGTGGAGAGCAAAGTGAACTGTGTGTTCCAAGTGAACTGTGTTTTCAAAGAGCAAGGCAAAGAGAACCTCGTATCACCAGAGACTCTGTTCCATGAAGACTGAGAGGCAGCACTGTTGAACACTACCTGAGCGTACTAAAGGACTGCAGAAAGACCAGTCATTGTAATTGATTTGTTATGAACAAGAGTTGTTTTGTTCTATTTCTCTCTTTCCCGCTGACAAACATTTTCTTTCAGGATATTCTATTTTTGCGAGGTTTTTTTATTAGGAGTCGAGTGTGGGACTGGAACTGGTTCTGTAGGAAGGAGTGACTTTCTTATAGGATCCCAGGATTAGCCGATCAGTTTGTTAAAATCAGAGAAAAATCAAAGGTCTAGTAGTTATGGAGTTCAGAGGTAATCAGAAAAAAAAATTAGACAATGGCTGTTCACACATTGCAGATAAAGAGCTCATTAATATATGTGGAAGAAACGTTTATGAGTGGCTCTCCCCGAACTCCGAAGGTTTATGTTATTTAGGAAGGACACTACTTATAACCCTTGTTCAATGATTAAACAGACCTAGCATACGTTCCAGAAATGGAAACAATGTTCAGAAAATGATAGGAATATGTAGATCATGAAAATTTTATATGTCACTGTCACGATTTGTTTGTGTCTTCTTCACCTACCCAGCAGAACCTCAATTGAATCCAAACATCAGTGTACAAAGACGTAGGTACATGTATGTGTGAAATGTTCGTCGCAAATCAGACATTATAGTAGAGATGAGCGGGTTCGGTTCCTCGGAATCCGAACCCGCCCGAACTTCAGGTTTTTTTACACGGGTCCGAGGGACTCGGATCTTCCCGCCTTGCTCGGTTAACCCGAGCGCGCCCGAACGTCATCATCCCGCTGTCGGATTCTCGCGAGGCTCGGATTCTATCGCGAGACTTGGATTCTATATAAGGAGCCGCGCGTCGCCGCCATTTTCACACGTGCATTGAGATTCATAGGGAGAGGACGTGGCTGGCGTCCTCTCCGTTTAGAGAAGAGAGTGAGACAGTAGAGAGAGACACAGTAGTAGTAATTTTGGGGAGCATTATTAGGAGGAGTACTACTATACTACTACTACTTGCTGAAGTGATATAGATTAGATAGTGTGACTGTATTAATTATCTGACTTGTGGGGGAGACACTGACAGTGGGGAGCAGTTAGAGTCTGAGAGCAGGACTCAGGAGTACATATAACGTACAGTGCACACTTTTGCTGCCAGAGTCAGTGCCACACTGCCATTGTGACCACACTGACCACCAGACCAGTATAATATATTTTGTGATTGTCTGCTTAGGAGTACTACTTGCAAGTTGCTGATAGTGTGACCAGTGACCTGACCACCAGTTTAATAATCAATCACCACCACCAGTTTAATATATATATATATATATATATAATTGTATATAATATATATATATATATATATATATATAATATTGTATACCACCTACCCGTGGTTTTTTTTTTCATTCTTCTTTATACATACTACTATAGTAGCTTATTGTAGCAGTCTGCGGTGCTGCTGAGCTGACAGTGTCCAGCAGGTCCGTCATCAGTCATTACATAATAAATATATATACCTGTCCGGCTGCAGTACTAGTGATATTATATATACATATATATTGATTTCATCTCATTATCATCCAGTCTATATTAGCAGCAGACACAGTACGTTAGTCCACGGCTGTAGCTACCTCTGTGTCGGCACTCGGCAGTCCATCCATAATTGTATACCACCTCCCCGTGGTTTTTTTTTTTTCTTTCTTCTTTGTACATACTACTATAGTATAGTAGCTTACTGTAGCAGTCTGCGGTGCTGCTGAGCTGACAGTGTCCAGCAGGTCCGTCATCAGTCATTACATAATAAATATACATACCTGTCCGGCTGCAGTACTAGTGATATTATATTGATTTCATCTCATTATCATCCAGTCTATATTAGCAGCAGACACAGTACGGTAGTCCACGGCTGTAGCTACCTCTGTGTCGGCACTCGGCAGTCCATCCATAATTGTATACCACCTCCCCGTGGTTTTTTTTTTTCTTTCTTCTTTGTACATACTACTATAGAATAGTAGCTTACTGTAGCAGTCTGCGGTGCTGCTGAGCTGACAGTGTCCAGCAGGTCTGTCATCAGTCATTACATAATAAATATACATACCTGTCCGGCTGCAGTACTAGTGATATTATATTGATTTCATCTCATTATCATCCAGTCTATATTAGCAGCAGACACAGTACGTTAGTCCACGGCTGTAGCTACCTCTGTGTCGGCACTCGGCAGTCCATCCATAATTGTATACCACCTCCCCGTGGTTTTTTTTTTCTTTCTTCTTTGTACATACTACTATAGTATAGTAGCTTACTGTAGCAGTCTGCGGTGCTGCTGAGCTGACAGTGTCCAGCAGGTCCGTCATCAGTCATTACATAATAAATATACATACCTGTCCGGCTGCAGTACTAGTGATATTATATTGATTTCATCTCATTATCATCCAGTCTATATTAGCAGCAGACACAGTACGGTAGTCCACGGCTGTAGCTACCTCTGTGTCGGCACTCGGCAGTCCATCCATAAGTATACTAGTATCCATCCATCTCCATTGTTTACCTGAGGTGCCTTTTAGTTGTGCCTATTAAAATATGGAGAACAAAAATGTTGAGGTTCCAAAATTAGGGAAAGATCAAGATCCACTTCCACCTCGTGCTGAAGCTGCTGCCACTAGTCATGGCCGAGACGATGAAATGCCAGCAACGTCGTCTGCCAAGGCCGATGCCCAATGTCATAGTACAGAGCATGTCAAATCCAAAACACCAAATATCAGTAAAAAAAGGACTCCAAAACCTAAAATAAAATTGTCGGAGGAGAAGCGTAAACTTGCCAATATGCCATTTACCACACGGAGTGGCAAGGAACGGCTGAGGCCCTGGCCTATGTTCATGGCTAGTGGTTCAGCTTCACATGAGGATGGAAGCACTCAGCCTCTCGCTAGAAAAATGAAAAGACTCAAGCTGGCAAAAGCAGTAGCACCGCAAAGAACTGTGCGTTCTTCGAAATCCCAAATCCACAAGGAGAGTCCGACTCCAATTGTGTCGGTTGCGATGCCTGACCTTCCCAACACTGGACGTGAAGAGCATGCGCCTTCCACCATTTGCACGCCCCCTGCAAGTGCTGGAAGGAGCACCCGCAGTCCAGTTCCTGATAGTCAGATTGAAGATGTCAGTGTTGAAGTACACCAGGATGAGGAGGATATGGGTGTTGCTGGCGCTGGGGAGGAAATTGACCAGGAGGATTCTGATGGTGAGGTGGTTTGTTTAAGTCAGGCACCCGGGGAGACACCTGTTGTCCGTGGGAGGAATAGGGCCATTGACATGCCTGGTCAAAATACCAAAAAAATCAGCTCTTCGGTGTGGAAGTATTTCACCAGAAATGCGGACAACATTTGTCAAGCCGTGTGTTGCCTTTGTCAAGCTGTAATAAGTAGGGGTAAGGACGTTAACCACCTCGGAACATCCTCCCTTATACGTCACCTGCAGCGCATTCATAATAAGTCAGTGACAAGTTCAGAAACTTTGGGTGACAGCGGAAGCAGTCCACTGACCAGTAAATCCCTTCCTCTTGTAACCAAGCTCACGCAAACCACCCCACCAACTCCCTCAGTGTCAATTTCCTCCTTCCCCAGGAATGCCAATAGTCCTGCAGGCCATGTCACTGGCAATTCTGACGATTCCTCTCCTGCCTGGGATTCCTCCGATGCATCCTTGCGTGTAACGCCTACTGCTGCTGGCGCTGCTGTTGTTGCTGCTGGGAGTCGATGGTCATCCCAGAGGGGAAGTCGTAAGCCCACTTGTACTACTTCCAGTAAGCAATTGACTGTCCAACAGTCCTTTGCGAGGAAGATGAAATATCACAGCAGTCATCCTGCTGCAAAGCGGATAACTGAGGCCTTGACAACTATGTTGGTGTTAGACGTGCGTCCGGTATCCGCCGTTAGTTCACAGGGAACTAGACAATTTCTTGAGGTAGTGTGCCCCCGTTACCAAATACCATCTAGGTTCCACTTCTCTAGGCAGGCGATACCGATAATGTACACGGACGTCAGAAAAAGACTCACCAGTGTCCTAAAAAATGCAGTTGTACCCAATGTCCACTTAACCACGGACATGTGGACAAGTGGAGCAGGGCAGGGTCAGGACTATATGACTGTGACAGCCCACTGGGTAGATGTATGGACTCCCGCCGCAAGAACAGCAGCGGCGGCACCAGTAGCAGCATCTCGCAAACGCCAACTCTTTCCTAGGCAGGCTACGCTTTGTATCACCGCTTTCCAGAATACGCACACAGCTGAAAACCTCTTACGGCAACTGAGGAAGATCATCGCGAAATGGCTTACCCCAATTGGACTCTCCTGTGGATTTGTGGCATCGGACAACGCCAGCAATATTGTGTGTGCATTAAATATGGGCAAATTCCAGCACGTCCCATGTTTTGCACATACCTTGAATTTGGTGGTGCAGAATTTTTTAAAAAACGACAGGGGCGTGCAAGAGATGCTGTCGGTGGCCAGAAGAATTGCGGGACACTTTCGGTGTACAGGCACCACGTACAGAAGACTGGAGCACCACCAAAAACAACTGAACCTGCCCTGCCATCATCTGAAGCAAGAAGTGGTAACGAGGTGGAATTCAACCCTCTATATGCTTCAGAGGTTGGAGGAGCAGCAAAAGGCCATTCAAGCCTATACAATTGAGCACGATATAGGAGGTGGAATGCACCTGTCTCAAGCGCAGTGGAGAATGATTTCAACATTGTGCAAGGTTCTGATGCCCTTTGAACTTGCCACACGTGAAGTCAGTTCAGACACTGCCAGCCTGAGTCAGGTCATTCCCCTCATCAGGCTTTTGCAGAAGAAGCTGGAGACATTGAAGGAGGAGCTAACACGGAGCGATTCCGCTAGGTATGTGGGACTTGTGGATGGAGCCCTTAATTCGCTTAACAAGGATTCACGGGTGGTCAATCTGTTGAAATCAGAGCACTACATTTTGGCCACCGTGCTCGATCCTAGATTTAAAGCCTACCTTGGATCTCTCTTTCCGGCAGACACAAGTCTGCTGGGGTTCAAAGACCTGCTGGTGACAAAATTGTCAAGTCAAGCGGAACGCGACCTGTCAACATCTCCTCCTTCACATTCTCCCGCAACTGGGGGTGCGAGGAAAAGGCTCAGAATTCCGAGCCCACCCGCTGGCGGTGATGCAGGGCAGTCTGGAGAGACTGCTGATGCTGACATCTGGTCCGGACTGAAGGACCTGACAACGATTACGGACATGTCGTCTACTGTCACTGCATATGATTCTCTCACCATTGAAAGAATGGTGGAGGATTATATGAGTGACCGCATCCAAGTAGGCACGTCACACAGTCCGTACTTATACTGGCAGGAAAAAGAGGCAATTTGGAGGCCCTTGCACAAACTGGCTTTATTCTACCTAAGTTGCCCTCCCACAAGTGTGTACTCCGAAAGAGTGTTTAGTGCCGCCGCTCACCTTGTCAGCAATCGGCGTACGAGGTTACATCCAGAAAATGTGGAGAAGATGATGTTCATTAAAATGAATTATAATCAATTCCTCCGTGGAGACATTGACCAGCAGCAATTGCCTCCACAAAGTACACAGGGAGCTGAGATGGTGGATTCCAGTGGGGACGAATTGATAATCTGTGAGGAGGGGGATGTACACGGTGATATATCGGAGGATGATGATGAGGTGGAGATCGTGCCTCTGTAGAGCCAGTTTGTGCAAGGAGCGATTAATTGCTTCTTTTTTGGTGGGGGTCCAAACCAACCCGTCATTTCAGTCACAGTCGTGTGGCAGACCCTGTCACTGAAATGATGGGTTGGTTAAAGTGTGCATGTCCTGTTTATACAACAGAAGGGTGGGTGGGAGGGCCCAAGGACAATTCCATCTTGCACCTCTTTTTTCTTTAATTTTTCTTAATTTAATTAATTAATTAATTTTTCTTAATTTAATTTTTTGCGTCATGTGCTGTTTGGGGAGGGTTTTTTGGAAGGGCCATCCTGCGTGCCACTGCAGTGCCACTCCTAGATGGGCCCGGTGTTTGTGTCGGCCACTAGGGTCGCTTATCTTACTCACACAGCTACCTCATTGCGCCTCTTTTTTTCTTTGCGTCATGTGCTGTTTGGGGAGGGTTTTTTGGAAGGAACATCCTGCGTGACACTGCAGTGCCACTCCTAGATGGGCCCGGTGTTTGTGTCGGCCACTAGGGTCGCTTATCTTACTCACACAGCTACCTCATTGCGCCTCTTTTTTTCTTTGCGTCATGTGCTGTTTGGGGAGGGTTTTTTGGAAGGGACATCCTGCGTGACACTGCAGTGCCACTCCTAGATGGGCCCGGTGTTTGTGTCGGCCACTAGGGTCGCTTATCTTACTCACACAACTACCTCATTGCGCCTCTTTTTTTCTTTGCGTCATGTGCTGTTTGGGGAGGGTTTTTTGGAAGGGACATCCTGCGTGACACTGCAGTGCCACTCCTAGATGGGCCAGGTGTTTGTGTCGGCCACTAGGGTCGCTTAGCTTACTCACACAGCTACCTCATTGCGCCTCTTTTTTTCTTTGCGTCATGTGCTGTTTGGGGAGGGTTTTTTGGAAGGGACATCCTGCGTGACACTGCAGTGCCACTCCTAGATGGGCCAGGTGTTTGTGTCGGCCACTAGGGTCGCTTAGCTTACTCACACAGCTACCTCATTGCGCCTCTTTTTTTCTTTGCGTCATGTGCTGTTTGGGGAGGGTTTTTTGGAAGGGACATCCTGCGTGACACTGCAGTGCCACTCCTAGATGGGCCAGGTGTTTGTGTCGGCCACTAGGGTTGCTTAGCTTACTCACACAGCTACCTCATTGCGCCTCTTTTTTTCTTTGCGTCATGTGCTGTTTGGGGAGGGTTTTTTGGAAGGGACATCCTGCGTGACACTGCAGTGCCACTCCTAGATGGGCCAGGTGTTTGTGTCGGCCACTAGGGTCGCTTAGCTTAGTCATCCAGCGACCTCGGTGCAAATTTTAGGACTAAAAATAATATTGTGAGGTGTGAGGTATTCAGAATAGACTGAAAATGAGTGTAAATTATGGTTTTTGAGGTTAATAATACTTTGGGATCAAAATTACCCCCAAATTCTATGATTTAAGCTGTTTTTTAGTGTTTTTTGAAAAAAACACCCGAATCCAAAACACACGCGAATCCGACAAAAAAAAATCGGTGAGGTTTTGCCAAAACGCGGTCGAACCCAAAACACGGCCGCGGAACCGAACCCAAAACCAAAACACAAAACCCGAAAAATTTCCGGTGCACATCTCTACATTATAGGTCAAAGCACTGTCCCAGCATATAGGTTGAATGTTGTCCCACACCCAACCAGTGGTCCCGTGACCACGAGTGCATATAGAGGATGTCTCATCCTCCTCCCTGTCTTCCCCAAATATAGTCAAGTGTCTGATTTGCGAAATGCATACATACTTGTGTCTAGGTCACCGATTATGGTATGAAATATTTTTTTCTTATGTTAATAATTAATGGCAGTTATTGTTTACTGCCAAAGGGTGGACTGTCGAAGTCAAAAATATTACATAAAGAGAACATATAAACTACACACATTTAAGTCGCTATACTTGCAAATATGCGCAGTGAGTACAGCAATATATGGTAACACACGCATTTACACGGACATGCCACAGAGATGGATTCGACACTTATCTCATACAGTACATAATTATAATAATATCAAGCGCCAGACATCATGATGATTTAAACTTATCTAATGATTTAATGTCATGAATGTGTATTATTTGAATGAAACAAGATAGACCTGTTATGTTTACTATTGAAACGACCAGATTAATGTGTGGATTCATTTGATACTTGTTATTAAGTTGTAGGACATTGCAACACGGAATTATGATTAAATGTATAAAAGCTAAAATCATTTTTATTAGAACAATAGATATTCCAAACAGGTAATGAACAGGAAACTCAGGCCAGCCCCTTTGGACGTCCCCAAGGCTGAACCTGTTCAGCATATACAAAGAAACTAGTGACTCATCATGAATGAGAGAGAGTCCCCTCCCCCAGAAACTAGTTAACACATTTTGCTGATCACACAGGAAAGTAGTTCCTGTTTTGGTCTCAGAGTTGCTGTAAGGTCTCAGAGGAAGATGGAGTCCCAGCATTACATTACAGAGAGAGAGTGATATGGAAAGATGAATTTATATATCTTAAGGATAATGGTATTGTATCGCTGGCATGTAACTGTATGTAACTGCATGTAACTGTATGTAATTGTATGTTTTAACTGCTTACTGTGTGAGTGTAACCATGTAACTATAGGTATACTGTACTTTGTAATATATATTGAATCCATATCCTTTTTAATAACAAATATATACATCAATGAGCTTTGGAACTCAGATAATGTGTGGGTGTATTGTTTTCTCTTATGGGATACAGTGTTTTGCGATGTACAGCGCACTTTTATCGTATATGGTAATAAGATGCGCCTGGCATCTGCAATATATATTAGAGCGGGCATTTTAAATATTTGTGAGAAATCAATTTGGCATTCTTAATATACATACAGTGAGTGTACATATATGGTGGTATACATACCACCAGGGACAGGGAGCGGGAGTTCTGTGAGGAGGGAGGGAGCTGCTGTGGTGGAATTTCAATAGCCAGCAGCCCCCCCCCCGGACTTTCAATATGCACTGCAGAGAGCTACTGTACCTGCTGTAGCTCTCTGCTGCTCCTGCAGCTGTTCCGCGGTCGCGATAGCGGCATTTGCTGAGATGGAGACAATGCTGTCTCCGTCTCAGTATTAAAACATTTGGCTCATCAGGGGGGGTTTCCAGGTACTCAGAACCCCCCCTGCATGCGCTACTGACCCCACTGACGGGTTGAGCTGCATGTCAGCTCAATATTGGTGAACGCTGAACGACGTGCGGGAGCGTGCAGCATTCATCATTCACCAATATTACCCCCCTACACACTGGACGATTTCAAGCTAAATATAAACAATAATGACATTAATGTTGTTATCTTTATTTTTTAGCCAGAAAACGCATAGTGTGTACCCCCCTTCAGACAGACTTGTAAGTTCTTCAACATTGCCATTAGCCTCTTGATAGTTTCCCTGCTCAATATTCTCCTGGCTCTGTCCTCCAGTTTGAAGGCATGGCCTGATCTTGGCAAGGTGTTGGTGGTGCCATACATTTTCCACTTCTTAATAATGCTTTGAAGTTGAACAGTACTCAGAGCAATAATAAAAGCCTTTAAAATCTTTGTGTATCCTTCTCCTAACGTGTGCCTTTCCAAAGTTTTATTCTGGAACCCTTTGTAAAGCACCTGTCCAGCAATGGTGAATACTTTGCATTACCATGCACAGGTGTGGTATACTAGATCTACATTCATTAGGTCTACAGTCATTAGGTCGACACCAGAATAGGTCAACATGGGCAAAAGGTCAACAGGGTTAAAAGGGCAACATGACAATGGTCGACACACCTTTTTTTTGCATTTTTGAGGTTAATGTGGATAGTTTTTCCATCTGGAACCAGCATTTGTAGAAATACATTGCCTCAAGGGCTCGGTTTGCTCTCCACACTTCGGGAACGGAGACTCGCTTTGCTCGCCACAAGGTTACTAAAGGTTATGATTTGTGACATGGATAGTCAAGGATGGAAAAAGTTCAAAAACATGAAAATTCCCCAAAAACTTGTGTCGACCTTTTGAACCTGTCATCATTTTCCAGTGTCGACCTTTCATATGTCGACCTTTTGTCCATGTTGACTATATGGGGTCGACGTTATGACTGTTGACCTAATGTATGTCGACCCATAGTCCGGATCCCACCATGCATTACTAGTAATGGAATCCTCAAGGAACAGTTGTTTTTATACTGAAGTAATAAAAAGCACTACAGCTGATCTCAGGTTGTGGCTTATTAGCCTATTGTGTGATTCATGCCATTAGTTGTACCAGAGCAAGTTTATCATGGTTACTCTCAGGGTATGATCACTTATCCAAACCAGGTATTTAGTAATTAAATGATATTGTCAAGATTTTGTATAAATGTTATTTTCCCCCTTCAGGTTTAGGGTCACACTAACAGACTAGACTTCAAGGCCTAGAGCTGGTTATCAGTTTTGGGAGCATACTATATTGTTTTTTATTATAATTTTCCGTATTTTCACTAAACAAGTCTACACAGATCCTAGGAATCATCGGAGTGCTTTACCCAAAACACCTCTCAGAGGAACATCTTTTTTTGGACATCTTTGTCGGCAGGTTTTTCACAATCTGGACTCATGTGTCGACCTGTCCCATGTCGACCATGTTAACGTGTCAACCTGTTTTCAGGTATTGACCTAATCCATGTCAACCTACCATCCGGATACCTATTACAGTATGTGTTAAAAGAGATGTAAAATCCCTTCAAGTACTGATATCTCCTTCATTATTAGTATAGGTTCCTTCTATGAATGATCAATGTAGTAAATGGCTGTGAAAATAACAAAAAATATTTTCATTAATCTGTGATTCTTCAAAACCAGTGAGATTAAAAAAAAAAGTTATGTACTGTATGTATGATGCTTTGTGCTATTCATTTGAATGTCCCATTCATTTCAATTTGCCATTCATTTTGATGGTATTTCTACATGTAACCTACATGTTGTAAGGGGAGGCAGTCAATTTACCACCTGTCGGGATCCCGGCGGTCAGGATATCGATGCTGGAATCCTGACACCAGCTGAAAGTACCGACCGCCGGCTGGTTACCCCTCATGGGTGGTGGTCCACGCTATCACCTGGAGGGGAATAGAACCCTGTGGCGACCTAAGGTCGCCACCGGGCCCGAAGCATGGCAAGCGCAGCGAGCCTGCGAGGGTGCACGCTGTGCTCACCGCAGGGATCCCGGCTGTTGGCCTCCCTGCGTCTGTCTCCTGACCGCTGGGATTCTGACCACCGGGATCTCGACCACCGGGATCTCGTACTGTAAGATCCAATTAAATTAATTTGACCATCGATAAAAAAACAGGATTTTGATACCTACCAGTTAATCCTTTTCTCCTAGTCCGTAGATGATGCTGGGGTCCACTTCATGACCATGGGGTATAGACGGTTCCGCAGGAGCCATGGGCACTCTTAAGACTTTTCAATGGGTGTGAACTGGCACCTCCCTCTACGCCCCTCCTCCAGACCTCAGTTATAGGAACTGTGCCCAGGGAGACGGACATTTCGAGGAAAGGATTTATTGTTAAACTAAGGTGAGATTCATACCAGCTCACACCTCAAGCATGCTGCACAACGTGGCATTCAACAGAACACACGCCAACAGGCATGAACCAATTACAGCAACATGCTGAAACTAATATAACACAACTTGTGTAACTCTAATAACAAAACGGCAGGTAAAGTACGCACTGGGACGGGCGCCCAGCATCCAAGGACTAGGAGAAAAGGATTTACCGGTAGGTATCAAAATCCTGTTTTCTCATACGTCCTAGAGGATGCTGGGGTCCACTTCATGACAATGGGGTTTATTCCAAAGCTCCAGTACGGGCGGGAGAGTGCAGATGACCCTGCAGCACCGATTGACCGAACTTGAGGTCTTCATCGGCCAAGGTGTCAAACTTGTAGAATTTTGCAAATGTATTTGACCCCGACCAAGTAGCTGCTCGGCAAAGATGCAATGCCGAGACCCCCCCGGGCAGCTGCCCAGGATGAGCCCACCTTCCTAGTGGAATGGGCCTTCCCCGACGTCAGTCACAGCAATCCAGCCATAGTATGAGCGTACTGAATCGTACCTCTGATCCAACGCGCAATAATCTGCTTGGAAGCAGGACACCCAAGCTTGTTGGGAGCATACAGGACAAACAAAGACTCTGTTTTCCGTATTCGAGCTGTTGTAGCGACATAAATCTTCAAAGCCCTAAACACATCTAGAGACTTTGACTCAGTGAACGTGTCAGTAACTACTGGCACCACAATAGGTTAGTTTATGTGGAAAGATGAAACCACCTTTGGAAGAAAATGTTGACGAGTTCTCAACTCTGCCCTATCTTCATGGTAGATCAGGTAAGGGCTCTTGTGAGACAAGGCCCCCAATTCAGACACCCGCCGTGCGGATGCCAATGCCAAAAGCATCACCACTTTCCAAGTGAGAAACTTCAACTCTATCTCTTGTAGAGGCTCAAACCAATCCGATTGAATGAACTGCAACACCACATTAAGGTCCCATGGTGCCACTGGCGGCACTAATGGAGGCTGGATGTGCAGAACCCCTTTCACGAAGGTGTGAACCTCTGGAAGAGAGGCCAATTGTTTTTGGAAGAACACTGGCAAGACCGAAATCTGGACCTTGATTGACCCCAATCAGAGGCCTGCCTCCACACCAGCTTGCAGAAAATGGAGCAAACGTCCCAACTGAAACTCTTCCATAGGAGCCTTCTTGGATTCACACCCAGACACATATTTTCTCCAAATACGGTGGTAATGTTTCAACGTTACTCCTTTCCTGGCCTGAATAAGGGTAGGGATGACTTCCTTGGGAATACCCTTTCTGGCTAGGATCCGGCGCTCAACAGCCATGCCGTCAAATGCAGCCGCGGTAAGTCTTGATACACGCATGGCCCCTGCTGCAGCAGGTCCTCGCGAAGAGGAAGAGGCCGAGGATCTTCTATGAGCAACTCCTGAAAATCTGAGTACCAAGCCCTCTTTGGCCAGTCTGGGGCAATGAAGATTGCTCGAACTCTTGTTCTTCTTATGATCCTGAGCACTTTTAGGATCAGCGGAAGTGGAGGGAAGACATACACCGACCAGAACACCCACTGGGCCACTAGCGCATCCACTGCTATTGCTTGAGGATCTCTCGACCTTGAACAATATTTCTGAAGCTTCTTGTTGAGACGAGATGCCATCATGTCTACATGAGGAACTCCCCAAAGATTTGTCACCTCTGCGAAGACTTCTTGGTGGAGGCCCCACTCTCCTGGATGGAGATCGTGTCTGCTGAGGAAATCTGCTTCCCAGTTGTCTACTCCTGGAATGAAAATTGCCGACAGAGCCTTTACATGTCTTTCTGCCCAGAGGAGGATCTTCGGCACCTCTGCCATTGCCACTCTGCTTTTCGTTCCGCCCTGCCTGTTTATGTACAGGACTGCTGTTACATTGTCCGACTGGATCTGCACGGGATGATCTTGAAGAAGATGTACCGCTTGTTGAAGGCCGTTGTAAATGGCTCTCAATTCCAGCACGTTTTATGTGAAGGCAGGCTTCCTGACTTGACCATTTTCCTTGGAAGCT
Source organism: Pseudophryne corroboree (assembly GCF_028390025.1). Taxonomy (NCBI): domain Eukaryota; kingdom Metazoa; phylum Chordata; class Amphibia; order Anura; family Myobatrachidae; genus Pseudophryne; species Pseudophryne corroboree. Next base: position 478,664,669 of record NC_086444.1, read on the forward strand.
TTCCCCCTGAGTGACAGCGCATCCATGGTTACCAGGACCCAGTCCTGAATCCCGAACCTGCGTCCCTCTAGTATGTGAGAACTGTGTAGCCACCACAGGAGCGAAATCCTGGCTTTTGATGACAGGATTATCTTCCAGTGCATGTGTAGGTGGGATCCCGACCACTTGTCCAACAGGTCCCACTGGAATACTCTGACATGGAACCTGCCAAACTGTATGGCCTCGTAGGCCACCACCATCTTCCCCAACAACCGAATGCACTGATGGATCGACACACTTGATGGTTTCAATATCTGTTTTACCATTTTCTAGATTTCCAGAGCCTTTTCCACCGGAAGAAATACTCTCTGAACTAATGTGTCCAGAATCTTCCCGAGAAAAGACAATCTTGTCGTCGGTTCCAACTGTGACTTTGGATAATTTATGATCCAACCGTGTTGTTGGAGTATTGACAGGGAGAGTGTGATGTTTTGTAACAACTGCTCCCTGGATCTTGCCTTTATCAGGAGATCGATAAGGAATTATATTGACTCCTTTTTGACGCAGGAGAGCCATCATCTCCGCCATCACCTTGGTGAATACCCTCGGCGCCGTGGAGAGACCGAAAGGTAATGTCTGGAATTGGTAATGGCAATCCTGAACCGCAAATCTCAGATAAGCCTGGTGAGGAGGATAAATGGGAACATGCAGGTAAGCATCCTTTATGTCTACAGACACCATGTAGTCCCCCTCCTCCAGACTGGAAATCACTGCCATCAATGATTCCATTTTGAACTTGAATCATTTCAAGTAGAGATTCAGATTTTTTAGGTTTAGGATCGGTCTGACCGAGCCGTCCGGCTTCGGAACTACAAAAAGGCTTGAATAAAACCCATCCCCTTGTTGTGACAAAGGTACCAGGACTATGACCTGATCCTGATATAATTTTTGGATTGCCGCTGTTACTGCTTCCTTTTCTGGAAGAGAAGCTGGCAAGGTCGATTTGAAAAATCGGCATGGGGGAACGTCTTGAAACTCCAGCTTGTATCCCTGGGACACTATTTGCTACACCCAGGGATCCAGGCCAGACAGAGTCCAACCTTGGCTGAACAGTTTGAGACGTGCCCCCACCCGAGCGGCCTCCCGCAAAGGAGCCCCAGCGTCATGCTGAAGATTTGGCAGAAGAAGGGGTAGACTTCTGCTCCTGGAAACCTGAAGCCGCTGTGGACTTCTTTCCCTTTCCCCTTCCCCTACCTGCAAAGAAGGGGGAACCTCTCGCTTTTTTGTATTTATTGAGCCGAAAGGACTGCATGTGCGGGTGATATGTCTTTTTTGCCGGTGCAGGCGCAGAGGACAAAAATGTCGACTTACCTGCGGTAACTGCAGAGACTAACGCATCCAGTCCATCGCCAAATAAGGCCTCACCTTTATATGGGAGAGCCTCCATATTTCTTTTGGAATCTGCATCCGCGTTCCACTGGCGAATCCACAACGCCCGCCGAGCCGATACTGTAATGGTAGCGGCTTGTGAACTCAAGAGTCCAATATCTTTCATCGCTTCTAGCATGTATGCGGCAGCGTCTTTGATATTCCCTAACTTAAGGAGTATCTCATCTTTATCAATCGTGTCAATTTCTGATGACACGCTTTCTGACCATTTTTCAATAGCGCGACTCACCCATGCGCAAGCAATTGTGGGCCTGAGCAGCATACCATTGGCAACATAAATGGATTTCAATGTAGTTTCCATCTTTCGGTCTTGCGGCTCTTTTAGTGATGCCGTGCCAGGTGCAGGGAAAATTACCTTCTTTGTCAACCTGGACAGTGCACTGTCTAACACAGGGTGTGACTCCCATTTTTTCCTGTCCTCCACCGGGAAAGGATAAGCTATCTGAATTCTCTTGGGAATGCGAAATTAATTTTCGGGATTCACCCACATCCCTTCAAAGAGAGTATTAAGCTCGTGGGAAGGAGGGAAAGTGACCTTGGATTTCTTTTCTTTATAGAAATAAGCCTTCTCCTGAGGTACAGGAGTGGCTTCCGTGACTTCCAGAACTTCCTTTATAGCTATAATCATACATTGTATATTTTTTGCCAATTTATGTTCTATTTCTCTGGAGTCACTATTGTTGATACAAGAATCAGTGTCTGTGTCGGTATCAGTATTCACAATATTCGCAAATTGTCTCTTATGTGACCCAGTTGGGTCGCCTGCGGATGGAAGAACAGAGCAATGAAAAATCACATCCTCCACAGATTTTCTCCAGCACTCAGCATGCGATTCAGACGTATCTAATCTCCTATTGATATGATGCATACTATCACGTATTTCTTTCACCCATGCAGGCTCTTGGTATGCCGGCAGCGCCACCACATTACACTTCTGTGTCCCTAAAATAGTTTCCTCCAGGGAGGAACTCCCTGCCTCTGACATGTCTTACACAAGTGTACAACACACACACAAACACACTGGGATTTATAGGGGACAGACCCACAGTAAAATCTGTCAGAGGGACACAGTTTAGGAGCAGCCAGTTCACAACCCCAGCGCCAGTATCTAATGCCTGTGAACACAGAATGCCCACTGACATGCAGCGCTTTTTACACAGTAAAACACACTTGTAAAGCACCAAATTCGCTTGTGCCCCCCCCCCCCCCCCTCTGTTTTTCACCCTGATACTTGTAGTCAAAAGTGAAGGAGGACCAGCGATGTCTCTGCAGCCTGAGGAGAGAGAAAATGGCGCTGAGCAGTGTGCTGGCTGCCTGAGGAAGAAGCTCCGCCCCCACAATGGTGCATTTTTACCTTAGAAACTTTTCATAATATTTATACTGGCGGGGGTAGGGCTGTGCCTGGGCATCTTATGCCCCCTTTTTGCCAGTTTATAGAGGTGTTTTTGCTGCCCAGGGCACCCCCCCCAGCGCCCTGCACCCTGCAGTGCCTGTGTGTGTGGGCAGCAATGGCGTGCTGCGCTCCCGCCAGCCGCGCTGTACCTCAGCTGTCACTTTACTTGATAGAAGATCTGTCTTCTTCTACTCACCTGTCTTCTGACTTCTGGCTCTGTGAGGGGGGTGACGGCGTGCTGTGGGAGTGAGCATCTAGACACGGCTAGCGTTCAGTACCCTTCAGGAGCTAATGGTGTCCTGTCAGCCAGAAGCAGAGCCATGAAACTCTTCAGGAAGTTGGTTCCTACTTCTGCCCCCTCAGTCCCATGAAGCAGGGAGACTGTTGCCAGCAGTTCTCCCTGAAAATAAAAAACCTAACATAAGTCTTTTCAGAGAAGCTCAGTAGAGCTCCCCTAGAGTGCATCCAGTCGATCTGGGCACATTTCTAAAACTGAGGTCTGGAGGAGGGGCATAGAGGGAGGAGCCAGTTCACACCCATTGAAAAGTCTTAAGAGTGCCCATGGCTCCTGCGGAACCGTCTATACCCCATGGTCATGAAGTGGACCCCAGCATCCTCTAGGACGTATGAGAAAAATAATAAAGCATTAGTAAGATATAAATACAAATATTGAGCAGAATGTCTCCACACAAATCCTCAAACAGCACCAGCAGCAGATAGTCTGGACAGGTTTCCTCTAAAACCTTTGACACATTGAGTATAAGGACCCCTTTTTTATAGTGACAGCTGTCCTCAGGCTGGTCAGCACAGGACTGGTGCATCTACGTGGACGGATTTGCAAAAAATTGCATATTCACCTTCACTCAGAAACTAGCACTCTGACTGGGGCACTGGGGAACATGATTGGCAACTCATAGTGGTTGAGAGCTGGAACAATTCAATCTTTTTGACAGCTGGAATAAATATTTTTTTACTCAATTGTGGTTGATTTAGAGAAGCGGTATAACACCAACCTTTATAATTTCTTTTTAGTGCATGTACAGTTGCTTGTATTTTCAAGTGGTCACCACTAGATGGTAGTCTTGTACTTTTTCTAAAATATAATTAATTTGCCTAACCAAAAACAATCAGTTTTTTTCAGCCAGTACAGAATGATGTTATGTATAATAGTTTTCATATGAACAGATACATTAGAAATATGTATGTAGAAACCACTGTGACAAAACATCTGGCATTGACCACCACAAACAGCATAGGATTTGAACAACAGTTAAAGAAGCTTGGTATATTCTGTATAATCACATACAGAATCAGAGTATCAACTATAGATGATATAGAAATAACCCATTATGTTATATTAAAAATATATACCTGTATCGTCAAATACACCTGAAGCTAATTGTATGGTGTATACATTTAGAACAGAGTATTCTTTTGACCCAAATTACATTAAATTTAGATTACATTAAACTTCTAATGCCCACGGCGCAGCCTGGAATTAATCAGGTATTTTTGTTTAAGTGCATGACTGTACATTTGTATTTAAAGTTGCAAGGTGGGAGTCAGTTCATGTGACACCGATGTGCTGGAGACTTTATTTAGGCTAACCAAGGCTGGAGATCTACATACAGCATATGCTACATGCAGGTACTTTACTCTTACCTCCCAACTGTCCCGATTTGTGCGGGACAGTCCCGTGGTGGTGGTGGGGGGTCATTTGGGAGGCTCCTGTCAGTCACTGCTCTGCCTAGCAGAGCAGCTGTGAATAGATGCTGTGTGTGTCTATTCACAGGAGACAGAGGGGCTGAGGGCATGCCAGCAGCTAACAAAGCACTAGGCATGCACCCATAGTGACGGAAAATGGGGGCGTGGCTCATGATAGCGGCACTCCCGCTAAGTCATGCCCCGTTACTGTAGGCTGAGGCTTTGCCGTGCCAGAGAGTCCCACTTCGCCGTCTCCTGATGTTGGGAGGTATGCTTTATTGATAGAGCCATTGTGGTGCATACTGGTTGCTATTCTAAGTCTACGTTAAAAGTATGTCTGTCTGTGTCTATTTGTACAAGTGCGTATGGCTATATCCAATGTTTATATGTCGCATGGGAGAGATTTGGTAGTTAGCTTCCCAACGGATGGGATCCCGGTGGTCAATATACAGACGCCAGGATCCCGAAGGAGGACACAATGCCAGTGTCCACATACCGACGCTGCTCGTGATGCCGGCGTCACATTACCGACAGCTGGCATCCCTATCGTCCTCACAACGGGACATGCTGGCGTCCTGCCATGGGTGCGGGGGTGGGGTGGGGTGTTAGATTTAAGCAGGAGAAGGGGGGGGAGAGGGAGTAGGGACGGGAAGGATAGGGTTAGGCACTTAGAAGGGGAGGTTAAGGTTAGGCATCAAGCGGGTAGGGTTAGGTTTAGGCAGTGGGGAAGGGAGGTTAAGGCACCAAGCAGGGAGGGCTAGGGTTAGGCACCTAGAAGGGAGGGTTAGGGTAGGGAAAAGGGGAGGGTTAGGAGGCTGAATGGGGGGCTGTCAGAATCATGCTGGACGGGATTCCGCTATTGGTATACTGACAGCTGGCATCCTGTCCATCGGCAAATCATACTGAACCCCTACTGCGACCCATAATTTTTGAAGATTCTAATTTACCATACTTCTATTTTCCTATAGATTGTAAGCTTACAAGCAGTCCCCTCATATCTATTTGTTTGCTAATATCCTAGCTTGTTCGCAATTATAAAGTGCTGCAGAATATACAGTACCTATTAATATATAAATATTTACAACAATAATAATGTTCATGTAGACATCTGTAAATAATGATTGCTACATTATACTATATCCTGGTAAGTTTTGTTTTCTGTCTGTGTTTTATTTTGATACATTGTTATATTATCTAGTTTCATTCCTTTGGATACGACATATGACAGTTATTTGAATACAAGTACTTTATATTTAATGCACAGAGCAGAGCTAATCTATGTGGTATCAGTGTGGAATAGAAAGAAACCACTCTAGCTTGGTGGTACAGTATGAAGGGTCAGCTGTGCTGATCAATGTGCACTCACATACACACTTGTTCATACTGCTAAGAGTTTGCAAGTGAACAGCTGAACCACACCGGTAAACAGGTATTTGAATGTTTACATTTAAATATTGCAACTTCTTTACACTCTTAGCCTAAAGAACTGTACTATTATCTCAAATGAACCATGTACCACAAATTGATTTTCTTTATTGCACTCCATAGTTTTTCTCAAAAACAATAACATCCTGCATTCTCCCTTTAACTCACCCCTCCATACACATTGCCGCCTCAATTATTCACTCCCATTTTTTTAACACTCATGAGATTTTTACTTATCTTTAACCACAACTGGTCACCATAAAAAACATCCACAAACCTTCTACAACTGTATTTATGTCTATCTCCTGCTTCTATTAGCGGGTGACATCTCACCGAATCAAGGACCCAACCACTTGACCCACTCACATCCACCTTATTTGCAGCAATATAGAAATCCAGCCAACCTATTAAACCTCACATGTCTCCATGCACCCTCCAAATCGCTAGCATCTCCCTTATGGAATGCACACTCTGTTTGTAACAAATGAACACCCATACATGACCTCGTCATATCTAACAACTTCAATCTGCTAGCTATAACATAAACATGGCCCACACATTCAGGCACGGCCTTCCCTGCAGCACTGTCAAATGGTGATCTCCACTTCACACCTACAGGACTGATAACAGTAAAGGAGGTGGGGTTGGATTATTACTTTCCCAATCTTTCGCATACATACAGTAGTTCTACCACAGGTTCCATCACTCACATTCACATCATTTGAAGTACATTCCATCAGGGTTTACACTCCTTTCTCTCTGCATGTTGCAGCTATCTATCACTCACCTGGGCAACCTAAACAATTTCTGGAGGATTTTTTTTGCCTGGCTCCCTCACTTCCTATCCTCTGACATCTACACCATCATCATGGGTTTCAATATTGCTATTGATAGTCCGAAATCTGTTGCTTATGCCTCCAAACTACGCTCTCTAACCTCTTCTCTCAGCCTCTCCCAATGGACTAACTCCTCTACTCATCAGGAGGGCCACTGCCTTGATCTAGTATTCACCAGACTATGCTCAGTTTCTGAATTCACTAACACTCCTTTCCCTCTCTCAGATCACAATCTTATCACCTGCATGCTATCCACCATTACTTCAAACTCAGAGTCACTGAAGTCCTCCAATCCTCCTCAAACCAACAGAAATATTAACACAATTCATTTTCAAGAACTATCCACCTCTGCTTTCACCTATTTCTGCATTTACATCTCCTGAGAGTGCTGTATCACACCTGAACCAGACACTAGAAATAGCCCTTGACCAAGTGGCTCCAGCTACCCATAACACTCCACGTAGGCCTAGATGTCAACCGTGGCACTCAAAAGTAACAAGACACCTACAAAACCTCTTACAGAAAGTTTAACATCAGTGGCGTAAATCTCGACTTCTACCACTCTTATCGTAATGCCCTGGACACTGCCAAACAAAGATATTTCCAAACTCTCATATCTGCTTAAGCCTCTAACCCCAAATTACTTTTTAATACATTTAAATCACTTCTGAACCCTCCCTCACCATCTTGCTTGCTACTTCAAGGACAAGATTGATAATATTCAAGATGAAATGGTATGCTCTTCCTCAGCCAGTGACCTGCTCAATTGATCTGCTCAATTCTCTCTCTACCTGAACCCTCTGGCACTCTCTCTTCATTTGATACAACAAATGTTGATGAAATGTCAACACTCTTCTCATCCTGCTGCTCTACTACCTCTCCTCTTGAGCCTATACCCTCACAAGTAAGTAAATCTATGTTTCCTGTGCTCATTCCGACCTTAAATAACATCTGTAATCTCTCTCTCTCTCTCTACTGGTATCTTTCCTTCACTGTTCAAGCATGCATTGATTACTCCCATTCTGAAAACAAAAATCTGACCATAACTCTCTCTGAAATTACCGTCCCATCTCTCAGCTCCCATGCCTCTCCATGCTACTTCAGACACTTGCCTACACTTGTCTCACATACTTTCTTAATTCACACAACTTATTGGACCCACTTCAGTCAGGCTTTCATTCCCAACACTCCACAGAGACAGCACTGACTAAAGAAGTGAATGATCTGGTCACTGCAAAGTCCAAAGGCCATTACTCACTTCCTATTCTTCTAGATCTTCCTGCTGCTTTTGACAGTGTTTGACACCATTCTTTTCTCATACAAACGCTAAAATCCATAGGTCTTCAAGACACAGCCCACTCTTGGTTCCTATCCTACCTATCTAATCGCTCCTTCAGTGTCCGCTTCTCTGAATACACCTCCTCTGTGCTACCTCTTTTAGTTGGAGTACTGCAAGGCTCGGTTTTAGGTTCTCTGATTTTCTCAATCTATACCTCATCTCTTGGAAAACTAAAAATTCAGGCAATACATATTACCTAGGGAGCACTTCATTCATTTATTATTAAACTATCTGGAGTACCCGGTGTTGCCCGGGATTGTAAGGGTGTGTACACACAATGAGATCCTTGCTATGCCCGATTTTCACTTGCGATTTCCCTTGAACTCCCCGGAGCCCAGCACCACCGATTTTGACTAACTTCTCTTGAGATATGGACTGTGTGTGCTTACGATTTTGGCTTATGTGAGATTTTGGTTTATGTGAGATGTCATTGACATGTGAGATGAACTAGATAATACACCGATCTAGCAAGGATTGACTTGCCTGCACAGTCTATCTTTTCTTGCAATGCCGACCTGGCAGGACCGCACATCGGGATCGAATCGGGATCGCAAGGGGACTTTCACCTTGCGATCTGCACTAACTTTTCTTGCGATTTTGACTATATAGTCAAAATCGAAAAAAATATCTCACCGTGTACACACACCCTAAGAATGTCTGTTTACAAAAATAAATGTAAATATTAAACACCCAGTATAAATAACATTGTAGATAGCTTCACTACGGGATGAGGATGGTAAATTAAGATGTTAGTTGTTCGTTAATTTACATTGGCTGGAGATTTAGTATATAGGCATATCTTACTTCCCTGATGCGCTTTGTGTAGTGGCCGGACCCCTTTTTGTTCCCCCAAGGGACCCTGCTCTTCCCAATATACAACTCTCAGTCTGTGGCTTCCTGCTGCCTCCATTCCCCTCCTCACATCATGTCAGTGCCCCTGTGAAATGATTTATTTATTTACAGTTTCTTATATAGCGTAGCACATTACGTATCTCCTGATATACTCTGTGCTGCTGGGGTTCGTGCTACTTCCACTATATAACTGTCAGTGTGTGGGTTTGTGCTACCTCCATTCCCCTCCTCACATCATGTCACTGGCCCTGTCACATGCAGCCCTGTCATAACTGACATATCATGCATGTCCTGATATAGTCTGTGCGGCTGGCCCACCCCTAGGGGTGCTAGTGGTGTGTTGCCCTCACAGTGGTTGTTCCCAGAGTGTAAGTCATATGTGTAGCAAGTTTGGTGTAAATTGCTCAAGGCATTCCAGAGTTATGCTGTCTGCTGAAAAACTCTGTGCTGCCTCACCCCTAGGGGTGCTAGTGGTGTCTTACCCGCACAGTGTTTGTTCCCAGCTTGTAAGTCATATGTGTAGCAAGTTTGTTGTAAATTGGTCCAGGCATGCGGGAGTTATGCTGTCTTCTGAAATACTCTGTGCTGCTGTCCCACCCCTAGGGGTGCTAGGGATGTCTTCCCCCCACAGTGTTTGTTCCCAGATTATAAGGCATATGTGTACCAATTTTTTAGTACATTGCTCCAGCAATTCCGGCGTTATGCTGACTGCTGATATACTCTGTGCTGCTATCTCCCCCCCCCCCTAATTGTTTTAGTTGCCTCAGCTGTGTTTTAATACACTTGTATGTAAAATTTCACGATCTTCGCTTGTAAACTGTGGATTTGTATAGAAAGACAGAAGGACAAATTTTTGCTTTTATATAGTAGATTGTGACATAATCACATACATATTATAAAAAACAGCATTATGATACAATTAAAATACAACAATATAAATGATACACAAGATCTCCTTTCCTCCCAAAAAAATAAGTATTTGTTGCTCAGCAAAGAATGATAGAAAGATTTTTCAATTGTTAACCAGTATTCCCTGGTAACCGTACAGTGCTTAGAGTATAGCAGAAGCATAGTCGTTATGAAGATGGAGCTAATTTTGTTATTAGACCATGCTCACCCTCCAGTAATGTGAACATATAATATGTGAAGAGTGACATCAACAGGGCACTTTACTTATACCATCGGTCATCACAACTTCAAATTTCTCCTGTGTCCGTAATGCTTTTTAGATATGACAAGTTTGCTTTGTCCACTTTTAGCAAGGAGGAGATGTATATGCAGTACCCCAAATTATCAGTGTCATCTTGCTCGACCTCCGGCGGCTTCCCTCATGTGCTTATCCTTTTTTTACTTTAATAATCTTCAACTGCACCAAATCCCATGGTTTGCTGCCATCTGATATATATTTCAGTGTCATCTGCTGATGTAGCTATGTTTATTTATTTACCCTGCTGTACTTGTCATACGTATATTGGGGGTCATTCCGAGTTGATCGCATGTAGCAACTTTTTACTGCTCGTGCGATCAACTAGACGCTGCCTATGGGGGAGTGTATTTCTGCATAGCAGGGCTGCGAATGCTTGTGCTGCCCTGCTATGCAAAACAAGTTTCCTGTAAAAGAAATGCAGGGTAAGAGTTACTTACCCTGTGCGATGCAGGTCCCGGAATTGACGTCAGACATCCGCCCTCCAAACGCCTGGACACACCTGCGTTGGACTTACCACTCCCCGAAAACAGTGAGTTGCCGCCCGGATCCGCCTTCCTCCTGTCAATCTTCCTGAGGTCGCCGCTGCGACCGCTTTCTTTACTTGTGGCACCGCTGCCTGGCAACGGCCGTCGCCAGGCGACGCAGCTGCACAATGCATCCGCCACACATGCACAGTTCTGACCCGATCCCATGGCTGCGAAGAAGCGCAGCGTGCGATCGGTTCGGAATGACCCCCATTGTATTTAACTGAAAGTCGCTGTTTTACTGTTTTGATTTTTTGTTAATGCACTCTGTAATTGGGCGCTGTGGAACCCTTGTGGCGCCATATAAATAAAGGATAATAATAATAATAATAATAATAATAATAATAATAATAATAATAATAATATATTTTACCAAATCTGGTTACATTCTTGGACTGTGATTTTCTCATTTATTTATAGGGATTTAAATATGTTTTATTTGGTATTTATGCCATGATCACAAGTGAAAATTGCATTGTTAGTTGGATACACTATTGAATATCTAAGTTAATATTAAGTGTGTACAGATTATTCATTGTACAAAGGCTAAAAGTAAACAAAGAAAAGTTAAATATAACTGAGTAACTTCAGACAGACAGCTGAATCTATATTTACAGAAATGCTGGTGCAAAACAGATGTCACGCTTGGGGATATCTGTACAAAAGTATACGGTTGGGGTTGCTTTTAATAAAACATAAAAACCAGTTTGATATTTATATTGAAAATATTGTCTTTTATGTTACCTCAACTTTGTCACATGTATTTTTTTTATAAGAAAATGTAATTTATTCTGAAATCTTTAGCAGAAAAAAGCCTAGAGGAAAAATATTTAGCTATCTTTTTACTAAGATGGTTAGAGCCCCTCACCCCATTAAACTAAAATGATTTACTTATTTTCTTCTGTTTATCCAACGTAGGCCACATATGGACATTGTAGAACTTGAATAATCTTCTCCAGTCGCTCCTCTTCCAATGCAACTCTCTGTAAATCCCTTCCCTGGCTCCCACATTCCCACCAGAACTCTGTTCCGGGGGCTCACCCTCACAAAACCCTCACTGATCCTTCCTCCCTATACACTACGTCATGAGACACATCCCCACAATTAGCACACGGTTGTGGCGCAGTCTAATAACACAAAACGCAAGTTGTCTTATTCAGTTATCAAAGAATATATAAACCTTCAACACATGTTTCTCCATATTTTATGTTTGGGGATATTGCAGGACAAATGTAGTTCAAATACATCAAATGTATAAAATGTGGGAATTATAACTGACACATAGAGAATTTTAAGTAATCACATATTTTCCAGAATAAAGCTTATTAATGCCATGAATGTGTCACTGAGGTTCTGACTAATACATTGACAAATTATTTTCTCTGTGCGGTATCAGAGGAAGGTTATAGTATGGAAAAGGTCTTTGTCTATTAGTTTATGCATTTTTTTTCAAATGTAGTTGATGTTTACTACCCCACATTGCACTGGCAAATGGTGGAGGGGAGGGGTGGCCTGGCGATGCTGAGGCCACCTACCACAAACATGAAAGATTTCTATGAAGGAGACATCCTTTAGCTACGTGATGCTGGTGGTGGCCAAGGGATGTTATCAGCTTTAATCATCACTTTGTAGAGTGGCCACAACAGGCATACGCATATGTGGGTGGGGGGTGTTCTGAGTAGCTGGAAACCCCCTCCCTTCCCGACGAATTGTCAAGCAAGCAGCACAGGACCCTTTCCTAACTCACATGCCCTCTGCCTATCCCCCTCCTACTCCTCCCACTTCCCACGTCTCTGCTTATCCCCCTCCTCATCCCACGTCTCTGCCTATCCCCCTCCTTCTCCCATCTCCCGTACCTCTGATATTCCCCCCTCCCCCCCCCCCCCCGACTGCCTACATATTGCAGTCAGAGCCACTGCACATCCTGGGTTGCCTGGCTGGTGAGACATTTGGGCCTTCTCCCTGCCTCCAGGTAACTGCTCTCCGGGGCACTTCTCATTGTGCTGCTGCGGATATCTCTCTCTCCCCATGCCTCCCTCCCTCCCTCTCCCCCCATGTCCCCTCCCCACCTCTCTCTCTGTCTACCCCCATGCCTCTTCTGTTTCTGTCTCCATGCCCCTGTTGTCTATGCCCCCCACTCTCTCTCCATGCCTCTCACTTTCTCCATGGCTCTCTATCCATGCCACTCTCCCCATGCCCCCACTGTTTCCCAGTGTCCCCCTCTCTCTCCCCCTGCCTCTCTCTCTCTCTCTATGACTCCTCCCTCGGCGCTATATGTGTGTGCACACACATGGGAGTGTGTGTGTGTGTATATATATATGCCCCTGACAGGCAGCACTGAAATGTTATATGCTGTTACTCTGCAGTCATCCTGGCTCCCAAACCTTGCTCTCTCCTTCCCCTTCCTTCCCTGCCAAGCATAGAAAAGCTCCACCTCTCAGATAATATCAGAAGCAGGCCTGTGGTGAGAGCTGCAAGATGAGATGATCTTTATATTGGGGATGGGTGTAGTATGGTATGCTGGCATCTGGGCTCCCAGCAACCAGCATACCGGCGCCGGGAGCCCGACCGCCGGCATACCGACAGCGTGGCGAGCGCAAATGAGCCCCTTGTGGGCTCACTACGCACGCCACGCTATTTATTCTCCCTCCAGGGGGGTCGTGGACCCCCACGAGGGAGAAAATCTGTCGGTATGCCTGCTGTCGGATTCCGGCGCCGGTATACTGTGTGCCGGGATCACAACAGTTGGCAAGCTGAAGACCACCCTTGGGGATCACAGGCGGTGAGTGCTCAGATTTGGGATCGCTATAATACAGATACAGTACTCTTTCTGCCATGAGCAGCCCATACTATGCTCCTTCTCATCCCTATCTGCCCCTTCCCATGTAGGAAGTGGAATTACAAAACATTGCAGAACATGGACAAGATGTATAAACATTTCTGCAGCAGCTGTCATAGTACCCAAATAAGCTGCAGCGCAACCATACTCGAAGTGTTGGTGCTGCTGTTTTGGGTGGTGGGAAGGTGATGACGGTTTAAGGGTGGAAAAGCACAAGAGGTAAGAGGGCCACACACCTAAACACAGGCCCTTACCACTGCATTCTCCCAGCGGGCTCTTTATGCCCCAGCCCAACACTGCGTAGGTGAGTGTTTATAAAAATTTAACTGGAAACCTAAAGCTGGGATTTTAGTTCCATTGCATATTATTATGTATAATACTGTATGTAAATAAGGATAGGTAGTATGTAACAAAGAAAGGGAAAGTTTGGAGCCTAAACAGAAGCCATGTTTTGGGGGAATTTTGGAAGAAACCAGAGTGCCTGGAGGTAACCCATGCAAACACAAGGAGAACATATAAACTCTGTACAGATAGTACCTTGGTGGTAATGGAACTCAAATCCTCAGTGCTGTGAGGCAGTAATGCTAACCATGATGCCAACCATGCTGCCCATTATTGCATAACCCTGCCCTACTTCTGGTACAGCCAGACCTGATTTACAAAAAAAACCCCAACTCCATATATAATAGTGCAGCTTTTCATTGCACCTTATTGTGAAATGTCTCAGACAAAAATATTCTAAGCAATGTTTTATGTGAATGAGAAGATGAACTAAATATCAGACTGTCTGTGTTCCTCGTCCAGTGCTTGATATTTCATTTCCTCCTGGTGACCTCTTACTGGGCAAGTAATGGAACATAGCTTTTGTGTGCATTCAGCATCTTATTTCTCAATGTCTCTGTCTGCAAAACTAATATCCTTTGTCTGTGGTAGCATTTCAGATTATATCCCCACAGGGCTCTACTTCCTGTTTTCTTGCAAACTGATGGATTTTTTTTCTTCTAAGTCAGTTTTTTTTGTTCCACACATTCCAACAGGTCCAGGATTGCTTACAGTACAAAGTGGATAATACAATATAATTTTAACTTTCTGACCTTGTTATTTGGAAAAATGTATCCAGGTTAAGATAGGAGATCACAAATTATGTATTAGTGCTTATTAAAAACTAATTTACCATTATATTCACTCATAATTGCCGTCAATTTAACAATGCCCCTGGGGAGAACCAGAAGCTAAGTGCAGGTGGGATATGCAGGGGGCGTGGTGTAGTCAATTGCGCCTCATGTACCCTGTGCCATTTGTCAATGACGTTATTCGCAGTGGAGCCACAATGACACAATTCACAGTGAGATTTATCATCAAGTCAGAGGACCGCCTACTGCACTTAGTGAGAAGACTGCCTACTGCAGTGAGCCGATCTGAGAGGCTCGCCTACTCTCTCTCGGGACGCTGTGTTGTTTCCCGGGTATTCCGAAAGAGTAGGTAAAAATATACTAATTAGCTGTGAAGAACAAGAGTTGTTTTCAGAATGAGTGTACCCAACACTTTATACAACTGCTTTACCTGGAGGCATACTAAAGGATTCATTTTCTTCTATTTGAATAGTGGCTATCTGACTGAATGCTGATACAGCAGTAACAAATGTAGTTTGTATTTAGCCACGTAACTGATTAATTATCTTTTTACCAGATTGCACAAAAAAAATTACGTTAATAACTCCTCCTTGCAGCTGAAATGCCTTGTTGCGCTCAATCAATATATCAGCAGTCATTTCTGTGCTATCTGTAACACTCAGGGTTGACTCATCTTTGACATTGCATTTCTTGCTTTGCAGTCAAATAATGAGAATTTACTTACCGATAATTCTATTTCTCGGAGTCCGTAGTGGATGCTGGGGTTCCTGAAAGGACCATGGGGAATAGCGGCTCCGCAGGAGACAGGGCACAAAAAGTAAAGCTTTAGGATCAGGTGGTGTGCACTGGCTCCTCCCCCTATGACCCTCCTCCAAGCCAGTTAGATACTGTGCCCGGACGAGCGTACATAATAAGGAAGGATTTTGAATCCCGGGTAAGACTCATACCAGCCACACCAATCACACTGTACAACCTGTGATCTGAACCCAGTTAACAGTATGATAACAGCGGAGCCTCTGAAAAGATGGCTCACAACAATAATAACCCGATTTTTGTAACTATGTACAAGTATTGCAGATAATCCGCACTTGGGATGGGCGCCCAGCATCCACTACGGACTCCGAGAAATAGAATTATCGGTAAGTAAATTCTCATTTTCTCTATCGTCCTAGTGGATGCTGGGGTTCCTGAAAGGACCATGGGGATAATACCAAAGCTCCCAAACGGGCGGGAGAGTGCGGATGACTCTGCAGCACCGAATGAGAGAACTCCAGGTCCTCCTTAGCCAGGGTATCAAATTTGTAGGATTTTACAAACGTGTTTGCCCCTGACTAAATAACCGCTCGGCAAAGTTGTAAAAGCCGAGACCCCTCGGGCAGCCGCCCAAGATGAGCCCACCTTCCTTGTGGAATGGGCATTTACATATTTTGGCTGTGGCAGGCCTGCCACAGAATGTGCAAGCTGAATTGTATTACACATCCAACTAGCAATAGTCTGCTTAGAAGCAAAAGCACCCAGTTTGTTGGGTGCATACAGGATAACAGCAAGTCAGTTTTCCTGACTCCAGCCGTCCTGGAACATATTTTCAGGGCCCTGACAACATCTAGCAACTTGGAGTCCTCCAAGTCCCTAGTAGGTGCAAGGCACCACAATAAGCTGGTTCAGGTGAAACACTGACACCACCTTAGGGAGAGAACTGGGGACGAGTCCGCAGCTCTGCCCTGTCCGAATGGACAAACAGATATGGGCTTTTTTGAGAAAAAACCACCAATTTGACACTCGCCTGGTCCAGGCCAGGGCCAAGATCATGGTCACTTTCCATGTGAGATGCTTCAAATCCACAGATTTGACTAGTTTTAAACCAATGTGATTTGAGGAATCCCAGAACTACGTTGAGATCCCACAGTGCCACTGGAGGCACAAAAGGGGGTTGTATATGCAATACTCCCTTGACAAACTTCTGGACTTCAGGAACTGAAGCCAATTCTTTCTGGAAGAAAATTCAACAGGGCCCAAATTTGAACCTTAATGGACCCCAATTTGAGGCCCATAGACACTCCTGTTTGCAGGAAATGCAGGAAACGACCGAGTTGAAATTTCTTTGTGGGGCCTTCCTGGCCTCACACCACGCAACATATTTTCGCCACATGTGGTGATAATGTTGTGCGGTCACCTCCTTTCTGGCTTTGACCAGGGTAGGAATGACCTCTTCCGGAATGCCTTTTTCCCTTAGGATCCGGCGTTCCACCGCCATGCCGACAAACGCAGCTGCGGTAAGTCTTGGAACAGACATGGTACTTGCTGAAGCAAGTCCCTTCTTAGCGGCAGAGGCCATAAAACCTCTGTAAGCATCTCTTGAAGTTCCGGGTACCAAGTCCTTCTTGGCCAATCCGGAGCCATGAGTATAGTTCTTACTCCTCTACGTCTTATAATTCTCAGCACCTTAGGTATGAGAAGCAGAGGAGGGAACACATACACCGACTGGTACACCCACGGTGTTACCAGAACGTCCACAGCTATTGCCTGAGGGTCTCTTGACCTGGCGCAATACCTGTCCCGTTTTTTGTTCAGACGGGACGCCATCATGTCCACCTTTGGTATTTCCCAACGGTTTACAATCATGTGGAAAAAACTTCCCGATGAAGTTTCCACTCTCCCGGGTGGAGGTCGTGCCTGCTGAGGAAGTCTGCTTCCCAGTTTCCATTCCCGGGATGAAACACTGCTGACAGTGCTATCACATGATTTTCCGCCCAGCGAAAAGTCCTTGCAGTTTTTGCCATTGCCCTCCTGCTTCTTGTGTCGCCCTGTCTGTTTACGTGGGCGACTGCCGTGATGTTTTTCCCACTGGATCAATACCGGCTGACCTTGAAGCAGAGGTCTTGCTAAGCTTAGAGCATTATAAATTTACCCTTAGCTCCAGTATATTTATGTGGAGAAAAGTCTCCAGACTTGATCACACTCCCTGGAAATTTTTTCCTTGTGTGACTGCTCCCCAGCCTCTCGGGCTGGGCTCCGTGGTCACCAGCATCCAATCCTGAATGCCAAATCTGCGGCCCTCTAGAAGATGGGCACTCTATAACCACCACAGGAGAGACACCCTTGTCCTTGGATATAGGGTTATCCGCTGATGCATCTGAAGATGCGATCCGGACCATTTGTCCAGCAGATCCCACTGAAAAGTTCTTGCGTGAAATCTGCCGAATGGAATTGCTTCGTAGGAAGCCACCATTTTTACCAGGACCCTTGTGCAATGATGCACTGTTTTTAGGAGGTTCCTGACTAGCTCGGATAACTCCCTGGCTTTCTCTTCCGGGAGAAACACCTTTTTCTGGACTGTGTCCAGAATCATCCCTAGGCACAGCAGACGTGTCGTCGGGATCAGCTGCGATTTTGGAATATTTAGAATCCACCCGTGCTGTTGTAGCAGTATCCGAGATAGTGCTACTCCGACCTCCAACTGTTCCCTGGACTATGCCCTTATCAGGAGATCGTCCAAGTAAGGGATAATTTAAGACGCCTTTTCTTCGAAGAAGAATCATCATTTCGGCCATTACCTTGGTAAAGACCCGGGGTGCCGTGGACAATCCAAACGGCAGCGTCTAAAACTGATAGTGACAGTTCTGCACCACGAACCTGAGGTACCCTTAGTGAGAAGGGCAAATTTGGGACATAGAGGTAAGCATCCCTGATGTCCCCGGACACTATATAGTCCCCTTCTTCCTGGTTCGTTATCACTGCTCTGAGTGACTCCATCTTGATTTGAACCTTTGTAAGTGTTCAAAAATTTTTTTAGAATAAGTCTCACCTAGCCTTCTGGCTTCAGTACCACAATATAGTGTGGAATAATACCCCTTTTCTTGTAGTAGGAGGGGTAATTTAATTATCACCTGCTGGGAATACAGCTTGTGAATTTTTTCCCATACTGCCTCCTTGTCGGAGGGAGACCTTGGTAAAGCAGACTTCAGGAGCCTGCGAAGAGGAAACGTCTCTACATTCCAATCTGTACCCCTGGGATACTACTTGTAGGATCCAGGGGTCCTGTACGGTCTCAGCGCCATGCTGAGAACTTGTCAGAAGCGGTGGAACGCTTCTGTTCCTGGGAATGGGCTGCCTGCTGCAGTCTTCTTCCCTTTCCTCTATCCCTGGGCAGATATGATCTTATAGGGACGAAAGGACTGAGGCTGAAAAGACGGTGTCTTTTTCTGCAGAGATGTGACTTAGGGTAAAAACGGTGGATTTTCCAGCAGTTGCCGTGGCCACCAGGTCCGATGGACCGACCCCAAAAAACTCCTCTTCCTTTATACGGCAATACACCTTTTTGCCGTTTGGAATCTGCATCACCTGACCACTGTCGTGTCCATAACATCTTCTGGCAGATATGGACATCGCATTTACTCTTGATGCCAGAGTGCAAATATCCCTCTGTGCATCTCGCATATATAGAAATGCATCCTTTAAATGCTCTATAGTCAATAAAATACTGTCCCTGTCAAGGGTATCAATATTTTTAGTCAGGGAATCCGACCAAGCCACCCCAGCTCTGCACATCCAGGCTGAGGCGATCGCTGGTCGCAGTATAACACCAGTATGTGTGTATATACTTTTTATGATATTTTCCAGCCTCCTGTCAGCTGGTCCTTGAGGACGGCCCTATCTATAGACGGTACCGCCACTTGTTTTGATAAGCGTGTGAGCGCCTTATCCACCCTAAGGGGTGTTTCCCAACGCGCCCTAACTTCTGGCGGGAAAGGGTATACCGCCCATAATTTTCTATCGGGGGGAACCCACGCATCATCACACACTTTATTTAATTTATCTGATTCAGGAAAAACTACTGTAGTTTTTTCACATCCCACATAATACCCTCTTTTGTGGTACTTGTAGTATCAGAAATATGTAACACCTCCTTCATTGCCTTTAACGTGTGGCCCTAATAAGGAATACGTTTGTTTATTCACCGTCGACACTGGATTCAGTGTCCCTGTCTGTGTCTGTGTCGACCGACTAAAGTAAACGGGCGTTTTAAAACCCCTGACGGTGTTTTTGAGACGTCTGGACCGGTACTAATTGTTTGTCGGCCGTCTCATGTCGTCAACCGACCTTGCAGCGTGTTGACATTATCACGTAATTCCCTAAATAAGCCATCCATTCCGGTGTCGACTCCCTAGAGAGTGACATCACCATTACAGGCAATTGCTCCGCCTCCTCACCAACATCGTCCTCATACATGTCGACACACACGTACCGACACACAGCACACACACAGGGAATGCTCTGATAGAGGACAGGACCCACTAGCCCTTTGGAGAGACAGAGGGAGAGTTTGCCAGCACACACCAAAAACGCTATAATTATATAGGGACAACCTTATATAAGTGTTTTCCCTTATAGCATCTTTTTTATATATTTCTAACGCCAAATTAGTGCCCCCCCTCTCTGTTTTAACCCTGTTTCTGTAGTGCAGTGCAGGGGAGAGCCTGGGAGCCTTCCCTCCAGCCTTTCTGTGAGGGAAAATGGCGCTGTGTGCTGAGGAGATAGGCCCCGCCCCTTTTTCGGCGGCCTCGTCTCCCGCTTTTAACGGATTCTGGCAGGGGTTAAATATCTCCATATAGCCTCCGGAGGCTATATGTGAGGTATTTTTAGCCAAAATAGGTTTTCATTTGCCTCCCAGGGCGCCCCCCTCCCAGCGCCCTGCACCCTCAGTGACTGCCGTGTGAAGTGTGCTGAGAGGAAAATGGCGCACAGCTGCAGTGCTGTGCGCTACCTTTAGAAGACTGAGGAGTCTTCTGCCGCCGATTCTGGACCTCTTCTTACTTCAGCATCTGCAAGGGGGCCGGCGGCAAGGCTCCGGTGACCATCCAGGCTGTACCTGTGATCGTCCCTCTGGAGCTGATGTCCAGTAGCCAAGAAGCCAATCCATCCTGCACGCAGGTGAGTTCACTTCTTCTCCCCTAAGTCCCTCGTTGCAGTGATCCTGTTGCCAGCAGGACTCACTGTAAAATAAAAAACCTAAGCTAAACTTTTCTAAGCAGCTCTTTAGGAGAGCCACCTAGATTGCACCCTTCTCGGCCGGGCACAAAAATCTAACTGGCTTGGAGGAGGGTCATAGGGGGAGGAGCCAGTGCACACCACCTGATCCTAAAGCTTTACTTTTTGTGCCCTGTCTCCTGCGGAGCCGCTATTCCCCATGGTCCTTTCAGGAACCCCAGCATCCACTAGGACGATAGAGAAACTCTGTGACCTATCCTCAGCATCCCTGGAGAACAGGAAAACTGGAGTCTGCATAGTAGCCTACTCTTTTTTTCAACACGTTCAACCTTCTAAGGTGTGCGTATGTCAGAGCTCAAGAGTAGTATATCTATCTTATAAAATGGTTCCTGTTGTGACAAAAAAGTTCTGCGTGGAAATCTGATGTAGGGTGAACAGATGTAGAATCAGAGGAAAAAATAGTCCTATTCATGTTGTGCTTTGAAGACATCATCATTCTACCAGTGATCTTTGGTGAGGATTGATGTCTGGTCCTTTGAGTTACAGTATGTAGTAATATTAAAAAATTGTGAAATTTTTCTGGCAGAAATGTTTATGTCTGTCAGTGAGGTAGTGATGTGCTGCTGTCAGTGAGACAGTGCTGTGCTGCTTTCAGCGAGGCAGTGCTGTGCTGCTGTCAGTGAGGTAGTGCTATGCTGCTGTCAGTGGGGAAGAGATGTGCTGCAGTTAGTGAGGAAGGAATGTGCTGCTGTCAGTAGGGAAGGGACATGCTGCTGTCAATGGGAAAGGGATGTGCTGTCAGTAAGACAGGGATGTGCTGCTGTCAGTGAGGCAGGGATGTGCTGCTTTTCTGTGAGAAGTGTCTCTGTAAGTGAGGCTGGTTTTTACAGTTGTGGAGTGATACAGCCGTGGCTCTGTGATGGGGTTTTGGTGACAGTTGGAAGTAGTTCAGGTGTGTGTTTACACTGGTCATTGGGAAATAATGCACGGCCATGTGATCTAGTGTGTCCAATCATGTTAGTGGGATTTCTGTCATAATAACACAACATATATAAACATATTTTTCTCTTGATTTAAATATTAATATGGATGCCATATTATATGTTCCAATTCAACTGGTTATGCCGAGCTTAATTAGGTCATCATGGATATGGCTGCTTCACTGCTGTGTAGTGGGGTTTAGTAGATTGCAAAATATAAATACTGTACACTAATGCCATTATTCTCTCTTATATACTGTAGTAGTTTATGACTGGATGTAATGGCAACAAACTTTCTAAGGAGTCAAGTAAATAAATCTTATTCACACCACTTTCAATGTAGTGCTATAACTTCTAATCAAATTGTCTGACATAATGAATAAATATAATGCTTGTAAAAGGAAATGTGTTTATAAAATGCTGTATGAAATATCTCGACTAATGAATAGATTATTTCCTTGTAAAACCCAGGCAATAAACAAAGGAAACATATTACAAGAGTCACACAATACCACTCAACACATCCAATATAATGTCCATCTGCAGCTGCAGGAAGCATGTATACATTTTCATGTGTTGTGCTTGTCTTGTTAGCTGTGGAGAACATAAGGAGGTGTTGTAGATAAACCATAATGTGACTTTTTATTAAGATTTTAAAAGTATGTAAACAAATACAATCTCTGGTCTTATTTAGTGGTTTCTTTCTGCATGAACTCTTGTTGCAAAGACGTAACTAGACTTTATGGTGCCCTGTGCCAGAGAGAGAATTGGCGCCCCCCATTTTTCCAATAGGGACATAAGGTGCATGCGTTGTGGGGCAGGGACATGACAAGATTGATCCCAGAGAAAGCCCATGCTATGATGCCCCTTCCCACATTTTATATATCTTATAACATATAATGTATGATAATATATTATAGTATATTATATATAAATAATACACACACATTTATAGACCACTGCAAGAAAATGGATTTGGACACAAATCTTCTTTGTACCAAATTCATGCACTTAACTCAAGAGCTTGTTGTTACTCGATTACAATACCCTTTATTAAATAACACATATCCCCAGGATTAAAACCTATAACCTGTTGAATTCCAATCAAACACCCCACTCATTAAGCTATTTGAGTTTGCATAAAAACTATGAACACTATATGAAGTTGCTGGTACTTTGTAAAAAAAAAAATCAGTATTGCAAGTGAGCAGATCTATGTAGTGTGCTGCCACCCATCAAATCACTTGCAGCCACACACTACATAGATCTGATCAGTCGCAATGCTGATCATTTTTTCACAAAGTACAAGGTAAACTTTAAAAAGTTAGAATTCTGTAGCTGAGGATTCTCTAGCTTTCTACGCAAGAGCAGATAGCTCAATGAATTGATGGCTGACTGCAATGCCACAAGTAATAGGTTCGAATCCTGTGTATTTCAGCATCATGAGATGTAATAAAAAGACAATGTGACTGAACAACAAAGAAATCTTAAGTTGTGTTCATGAATGTTGCATAGGTATAAGTGACAGAAGGGGTCAGGGTAGGAGACAGCAGTGTAGCAGGGTAGGAGACAGATGCTGGGCTTCAAAAAGGGGGGAATCTGCAAGTAAAACATAATTGACAAGTGCCACCAACAGCGCCCCCTACCCTGCAGCGCTATGTGCGGTGCCCCTTCCGCACACACCTAGTTACGGCCCTGTCTTGTTGTCTATATGTTTAATTTTCGGACTATATAAAATCACATTTAATTGTGTGTTCTTTTTGTCTACCAAAGAACACTATTAATGAAATAATGAATACACAGAAATGTTATTGCACTATTGATATTAAAAATAATGGGCTGCAGGTGTGGCAGTATGTGACAAATGCACAGTAATTCCACTCTGTAACTTGTTCAGACAGTTTGGGATTTCATGGAAATATTAATGAATTTCCTGGCAATTTTTCAGAGCTCAAGATGGATCGGTAGAAGATTGCATAAAATGAATGCTGTAATATGTTGAGAATTCACATGGTCACACTTTACAAACAATTATAAGGTGGCATAGTATAAATTGATCAAATCTGTGCATAACAGGAAAATAAAAACAGGCCAAACAGCCCTCAGCTTAACTTCAAAGGCTATGTGCTCCCAATCAGGTCTCAGTCAGCTCTCGGTCTGCTAGTGGGAATAGAAATCCTCTTAGTCCCTTAGCAGCACATCTTCAGAAGCCTCTAAAATGTCCTCTTCTCGCACCATAAAGTAGGGGGCAACAGGCTCATAAAAATATCTTTCACTGCAAACAATGTAGCAATCGCCACAATATACAGATAAAAATCACACTTATAGTGCATTACCATAAAAGACCTACATTTAGTCACAAAATACTGCTTACAGTACATAAATAAAGTGAAAACAGGAATAATACCTCTAAAATGGTGGAACCCAAATCATTTACCATTGATGACTTGATAGAGAACCAGACACTCTTTCCCCCTACTCTGTGGTATGAGAGGAGGACTTTTTAGAGACTACTAAAGATTTACTACTAAAATACCAGGACTATTTGGATTCCTACCAGCAGAAGGGTTCCCAGACCGCTACATATACCCCTTTCACACCGCACTAATAACCTGGTTTCGACATGGTATATTGCCAGGTCGACACGGGTTGCTGTGTTATGTGAAAGGGGCCCATGGACGAATTCCTGAGTCGCCTGACCCGGTAATTCAACTCGGGTTATAAGAAGGGTTATTCCCAGGTAATTACCAGGTCAGGCGCAGTGTGAACGGGTTACCCGGGTCGATGCGACCCGGGACCCATTCACTGTATTGGGAGAGGCGGCGCGGAGATGATGTCATCTCGCAGCGCCACCTCCGCACCCACCTCCAATGCCGGCTCTGTCGCCGCCCCCCGATAGCAACCTGACCCGGCATATTGCCGGACCGGGATTGCGGTTTGTAGGGTCCAATGCCGGGTCCCACCCAGGAAGGAGCCGTTTCCAATTCCCGAGTGGGACCCGGCATTGCGATCTTAAAGCGGTAATAGAGAGCTGACTGAGACCCTCTTTGAAGTTAAGCACAACACTATTTGGTCTTGTTTTCTTTTGCTGTTATGAACTTTTTATAGGGCGGGGACCCTAGTGTTGGACTACAGCAGTTGTGCTTTTGAGCACAGGTTTACACATTTTCTTGTATTTTATACTTTGAAATTGTGAAAGATGTGGCAGATTTGCTCATCCTTACACAAGGCCTCAATTAACTCTTTTTAATTGGCATAAGTTTATAAAACAAGAAAATATCTGCACTATTATCCTACTTGCCATAAACCTCCCCAACAGTTATCTTTTCTATGATAAATACTTTTAGCATTAACACAACAGCAGACGTGTAAGAATTCCTAAGCCTGTGGTGAGATGGTTTTCTTCGTTTACATATTTCTTTATCTGTTTCTTGAGATTTGGGAGATGTTCTTGCCCTGTTGTGAAACAGGGCCTGGCAGCAGGCCTAGCAGGTGGTGGAGTGTAGGCAGAGGTTGGTAGATTAAATGGGAATGCAAAATAAACAAACCTCAATTTGTGTTTATAGAAGCAAATCAGCGTGCATTAATTCATACACTTGTCACGGCCTCCCAACAATTCACACAGCCAACAGCAATATCATTAATAATGCATTCAAAGATAAATGCATGCTTCTCTTTTGAATTTTGTATAAGAATAATTAGAACGTAATTCACTATACAAAAATATACCACAAGCACTAGACACAGTAATGGGTATGTGGTAAATACTAGCACTACACATTTACAGTCAAGCAGACATTATAGGGACGAGGTAATATAGTGAGTGCAGAGCACCTGTGATTTCTGTTTAAACTAGAGATGAGCGCGTTCGCATTTACTTGGTTCTTTACGCCAGAATTATCGCCATTTCTTATTTTCAGGATTTTTCTTATTGGCTATCCGAAACAAGTGACGTCTGATAGCCAATAAGGAGATTCGGGTAAATCCGAGTAAAACCGAACCTGCTCATCTCTAGTTTAAACAATGTGGTCACATATTGTGCTGCACCCAAATTTCGGAATCTTGAGTGCCGTGGATTAGTGCCTTTTGTTTATTAGATTAACTTTTTAATTAATCTTTTTGAGATCACATTTTCTCATGCACCCTGTTTTAACTTATTTATTATAGCTTGTGTCAGCTGTTTTCCTAGGTGCTTGGTGCTTTACAACAGGTGTGTTGGTAACCGCCTCACCTTTAAAAGCAAAGTTGCTGTGAGCTTTAGGCCAGGTAGCATACATAAAGTGTAACACTAATGTGATAGCTATTTGTATGGTAATTATTATGAGCAATAGAGTAGGAAATGCAGAATAATGGGGTCCCTTGCCTATGGCTGCAGACCACCAGAGCCCATCCAGTTCCTCTAGAAAAAACACTCTACCATATTCCCAATTTTTGAGGGCGTTATGTCTTTCTAGTAGTCGAGAGGAAGGTATACAGCAATTGGATAATATGCTGTCTAAATTCCTACAGAGAGGATATAAATTGGTGGACCTACAAAAAGCTAAGGCGAAGACTTTAGCCATTTCTCCCGATGAGCTGTTTCTACCTAAAAAGAGTGATAAAAATAGTAATCGCCATGTTTGGAATAATCGGTATACACACATGAGTCCCTTTATTAACAAAAAAGCAAAATCCCTTTGGCCTATAATAAGTAACGCCCGACAAGGACTTGGGAGTATTTCATCAGAAATCTCTAATGACATGTTACCGAAGAGGGAAAAATCTGAGAGATTACCTCGTACGAAATGATGTGTCGACACTGGGTAAGAAGCCTAAGAATGGATGCTTTAAGTGCCTGAATTGTACATGTGGATTTTTACGGACAGGGTCTTCATTCCATCATCCGTATACAGGAGCTAAATTTAATATACGCCATTGTCTAACGTGCACAAGCCGTTTTTTAATATACGCCATTACCTGCCCCTGTTCTAAAATCTATATTGGCAAGACTGAGGTGACTTTTCGTGAGAGAATGGCCCAGCACTGTACGGTCATTCGTGCTGCTCCCTGGTGTCCGTCATGTTTACAGGCTTTCAACTACAGGTAGTATATTTATATATATGGGGGAACAACTATTTTTTTAATTTTCATTCCCCCCCCACACACTCCTTCCCCTTCCAACCTGAAAACATTCTGGCACTCCTGATCTGCAGACATTTTGAACAACTGCAGCATGCATTAAAAAGCAAATCTGACATTAAACCATGAAGGAGCTGTGGCCGCAAGTGAAGGCTCAGTGGGACCATTTGACCCTATTGCCTCCTTTTGCTCATCACTGGTTTATACTGTAGAATTATTCATGTCTTGCATCTGTATATTTTATGGCTCAGCTCAGATAAACTATACTGGAGTGAAATCATACCACATGGTTCTGTTACACATACAGTAAACTACATAAGGGAATGTGTCATCCACTGTTAACACAATTGTAAACTACAACTGTATTTAAATAGAAGCTCTCTCAGACTGAAAACAAAATAAACAATCATTAAAACCTATCAGCACTAAGATACACATTTCTCCGAGATGAGTTACTGAAAAAATGAAATGTAACCTATTTCTGCATGTTATTTTTAGTTAATTCATTACATATTTGTTGATTGTACATTAAGTTGTAATGTTTAGAAGATCTATGGGAGACATTTACTTAAGTGAGGTTTAATTAAACTGACTTACTAAAGGTGAAACTGCTGAAAAACCATCGGAAAAAACATCTTTTTACAAAGTGACCCATTACAAAAAGCTATCCTGATTTTTTCCAGGATAAGAATTCAAAAGGTGAGATATGTGAAGCTGTGATTTCATGAAGCACCTGGAAACAAGTTGGGTAGAAATGCCAACATGCCCAACCCTAACCCTCCGCTGTGGCCCCTAACCCCCAATTCCCACAGTCTAAACCTAACCCTCCCTCCCCTGCAGCCTAACCCTTTCCAAGGGTGCCTAACCCTGAACCGCATCACCCCCGTCCCCCCGTAGCCTACAGCTAACCAACCCCCCCCCCCCCCCCCCCTGCGGCTTACCTCTCCGCGGCCCGGCAGGCGCTTGTTTGGGATCCTGGCTGTTGGTATCCTGGCGGTGGATTTGTGAACCTTGTCAGGATGCCGTCGCCGGCATTCCAAGCACTGTCTGGATTCTGGTGTCAGCATTTCGACTGCTGGGATCCCTACAAGCGGGATCCTGACCAGATTCCCTGGGAACATCACCAGGAAAAAGAGGTGGTTGTGTATCATTAGTGTATAACCAATGATGTCCATGGATGGATTTATTTTTGCACCAGTGTCTTATTTGCAAGAGAGTAGGGTGAAGAGGAACACTAGACCAGGGCCTGTGGAGGCCCCATAGATTCTGTGTTATTCAGATCAGGAGGCTGTACAAATGTTTCCCCTGAACCAAACAATCTGCATCCATTTTTATGATGATTAGGATCATTTAGCATCATACTGTGCAAATAACCTTGTGCTGCACACTCTATGGCCACAGGTTCATTCCAATCTGTTTGTTCACAGAGGTAGGCACTTTGTTCAAGGGTTAAGCCAGTGGTTCTCAAACCTTTTTGAATCACAGCACCCTAGAGTATAAACAAATTGTCACGGCACCCGTAGGCTAAAAGTTTTTTATTGAGAAATTTAGAAAGAAATATTAAATTAAGTAAATTGTGTTTGTATGCCATCTGTAGGTTCAATTGAGTGTTGAGGGACAAGATTTACTTTTGTTTGTCCACATATTGTATGATTGGCAGCCACCAGCACTGGTTTTGCCTATTATATTGACCATAAATAATTTGAATTGGTCCTGGACCACCAATCCAAGGCACCCCTGCAAGTGTACTGAGGCACCCCAGGGTACCACAGGATACAGTTTGAGAACCACTGGAGTAAGCACTAAGAAGACTTTCACATACGTATAGTATATCTGCTTCCTCAGTTAGGCGGTACAGTTGGATGAGTTAAAGGTAAATCTTCTATAGGCTCCCAGTACTAACTCATGTCTTATGACCTAGAGATTGCACACATAGGGGGGAATAAAAAAAAATTATATACTTACCCCTCCCATGGTCTCTGCAGCTCTCAGAGGTCTCCCCTCCATCTTTCTACTGGGGGAGGAGCTGCTGGGAGGCACTGGGGCTGCTGGGAGGCTTATGGGCTGCTAGGAGATGTAGTTCTCCCTGCTGCTGCCTCCGGGGTGAATACACTACACTCCTCACACTCACTCATACCTCCTACACACTTACACACTCACATACTTGCCGCTGCTGCTGAAGACCCGGCTCCCGGCACTAGATGCAGAGGACACCGCTTTGAAAGGTGAGCTGACAAAACTTCCAATCACTTAATTAGTCCTCGGGGAGGGGGGGATTTTTATTGAAATCACAGCATCCCAGTTTCTGTCCTGCAAATGAATAGTAAAACCGTGCGTCTGCTGGAAAAACCCTGCATCACTAGGATTTTCAAATTTCCTGCTCTCAGTTGAGTTCTATTGAATTCTTCCCATATTGGCTTTCTTGGTTGATGTCATTACGCCTATACCCTGCATAACTGAAAGATAAAATGCCAGAGGGATGGCTACTGGATATGCTAAACAAACATTACTTTATATGTGCTTAATGGGCCTAATTCAGATCTGATTGCTGGGCTGCTAATTTTGCTGTCCTACGATCAGATAGTTAATTCGCCGTGCAAGTGTGCGATCGCATGTGTAGCTGAGCTGTGAAAATCCACTTTGTGCAGTCTCTGCACAGCCCAGGACTTACTCCTCCAGTGCGATCACGTCAGGCTGATTGGGACCGGAGCTGACATCACACACCCTCCCTGAAAACGCTTGGTAACTCCCTGTAAACGGTCCGTTGCCACCAACAAAGGGCCTCTTCCTGTTAAACACCTTGCGAACGTCCATGTGATCAGATTTTTTGCACCATCCCGTCGCCGACCGGCGATGCCCATTGTTGTTTTTTGAAGCACGTGCGTAATGCGGTGCATACGCATGCGCATTTAGGATATGATCGCCCACTGTGCGAAATCAGATAGCAGCGATCAGATCTGAATTACCCCCAATGTCTGATAAGTTTATCATCTGAAAAATGTAAGATATCACCAGTGTGTCATTTCATGTGATTCGGGATATTGGTGTCACTCCTTTCTAATGTCATCTCTGTTGAATACATAGCCTCCTGCACAGCAAAATTATAATGAAAGAACACACATTAGGAATGTGATAGAATGTACCTTTACAGTATCTCTCTCCATCGCTTAGTACATAGACCTGCCGAAGTTGAAAATATTGCAGTACACACATCACGTACAAACTACACATAGATGGCCTCCGTGTGTGTACTTGTTCTGCCGTACGTGCGCATATTCACAATTTGCATTTGGTTGCTCCCGCGGTCCTGCGTATTAGCGCGTGGTATGAGTATTTACGGTAGAGTTTGTGAATGCATGGAAAAGCCATCAAAACACATTACATATTTAATCCAAATAGTGCATAATGTACACATAGTCTCCCTGCACCACACCAGCAAGTTACAACAGTTTAAATGGTATCAGAACAAAGGGATTCACCTTTACAGGATAGGAGGGGACAGAACAAGGTTATAAGGTGGTGTTTGGTATCCAGCTGTAGGGTATTTTAAGGGCAATATTCCGGTGTTGGTTTGCAGAAGATCGCACGTTCCTGCGAATAGTTATGCGCAGGAGCAGAATATAGATATAAACTGTATTTACTGTACATTTGGTATGCGGCGGGAGCCCAGAGGAGACCACCCACAAGTGCATCTGGAACAGACATCGCCCACCTATTCAAACCAACCTATGACCTCTCCTGTACTGTAAATGACCATCCCTGTGTCCAATGGACAAAGAGATTACAGTATCCATTGTGTTAACTTTGGAGGATTGTATAAAAGAGCCAGCTGCAGGCCTGGTCACACACAGACTCAAAAGGTCATCTACTCAGATGACTGAGGACCAGACTGGGAAGCGCGGTGAAAACCAAACATGTATGTACCATTGACTGTAGCCATTATTCTTTTGTATTGTATTGCTTTGTTATTGTAACCCCCTTTCAGTAATAATATGTTGTGGTGTCGGAACCCGGCATTTTAAATACAAACTAGTGTCATGTTTTCCTTTCCCTGCTAAGGTTATAAGTGTATTACTATCACATGTATAGCTGTTAAGGGTTCATGGTGTATCTTTGGGTGTGTACGCACTGAGTGTACTTTGTACAGCCAGCGCAGCGTTTGTACACAAAGTACGTACACGGTACGGGGCTCTGTACGCTAATGGTGTAATAAGTACGTAGGTTGAGGATTAAGTATAGCGGCCGCAGCGGCTCCATTTAAAGTGTATGAAATGTCTTTTTAAAGTGTTGCTTTTAGTCCTGTATGTAAATCAGCACAGGTCACAGCAGACTTAATGTATCAGCAAAGGACGGACAAGTTATCCTACGTAACCTTTTCTTGGTCGATGGATACGCTGAAAACCCTACTTGTGTGCTGATTAGCTGGCGTCTGCTCTGTCTAGTCTGCAGAGGTGCTGGTAGAACCCGTAAAACACACAGTAAAAAAGCTATTTAAAAATGTGTGAATTTTTTTTGGCACCAAAAACGTACACAAAAGGGCACCGATACTTTGCATACCCTCTCACATTGTTGCAAGA
Source organism: Pseudophryne corroboree (assembly GCF_028390025.1). Taxonomy (NCBI): domain Eukaryota; kingdom Metazoa; phylum Chordata; class Amphibia; order Anura; family Myobatrachidae; genus Pseudophryne; species Pseudophryne corroboree. Next base: position 478,696,012 of record NC_086444.1, read on the forward strand.
CAAAGTTCAAATAAGTCATATTGTGTTTGATTCAGAATGGATTGTTTATCTGTTAAGTAGATTTAAAAGTACATTTAAAAGTTGCTGCATAGGCTTGATATAGTTTTTTTTTAAACTCAGGCCTAAAATAACTTCTGGTGCTTGTATAATGTGTGATTTCTTTGTGACAAAGGAAGCCGCATGGTCTGTCCTCCATTTTGGACTAACCACATGGCCTGTCCACCATCTTGTGTAAACCTCATGGATGTGGAAGGGGGAAGCGCAGTGGCCATTTTAGGAAGGTCATTTTCTAAATAGCTGATTTTCAGTCTGCTCAGAACAATCAGTTTCCTTTGTCACATCAAGCACCATTTATGAGTTACCAATGCATTTATTTAACCCATGCCATAGTCAATTACAAATAGTTTCAATTGGGCCTAGTGAGAGTAAATGGTGAGATAAATGCTTGGCTTGGTGTAAGAAATTGTACACGTGTCTCGAACAAAGTACAGGACTGCGCACGCAGCATAAAAGACACGCACGGTTGCATGTTTACGCAAAGTGCGTAAGAGTGCGGGTGCTAAGTACAAATTACACAATAGTGTCATTAAGTTAAAAGGTGGGACAGTAGCCATGCTACAATAGCACAAAACTACCCGGTTTCTAAAGCAGATTAGTATAAAACTTTTGTTTAAACTGTATTGCCTCTGGGGCTAAAGCTGCCAATCAGAACGAGTGAAACATTTCTGTACAGAAAAACAAAGTGTATTTGAGTGAGCGAACGTAGGAGTGAGTGGGTTGAACCCCAGAATTCGGGATCCCGTCGTTCGGTACACCAAGTGAGTGGAGGCTTGGTGGCGTGAGGCGTCTGGCACACGTTAGTATAGATTGAAATACGTAAGTCATGAGGATATTTGCAGAGGAGCATAATAGGGAATTGTGCATTGTGTAGTATTGAAGTAAAAAGGTTTTTTGTTATGCTCCGGCTGAAAGGTCGCAGTTTGTACATCGACCAGTGGTCGTACGGCAGATAGGTAACAAGTACCTATACGCTGTGCGATTGGACCGCGCGTTTGTTGGTGCGATATATAGCGCAACCTGATACCCCTTTTACGAGCTTTTGCGTAAAATCGCGGTATCGTTAGCGCTGTGTACAGCATACGCAAGCGTGATTTGTTTATAAAAAGTGCATAGGGAGTTTTCGCTGGTCTCTCTCAGGAAAATCTCCAACGACGGATACTTTACTGGAAAGGGTAAGTTATTCCAGTAAATATAGGTCAATAGGGGCCCTAAGTTGGGTACATTGCCTTCGCTATCGACAGTGTATGGTAGTAACGGCCAACGTGGGCGGGAGTGGGTGAAAGCGCTCGGAGAACTTTCACTGTCGCCTTATATTGAGTATTTTGGTGTTTGTGGGAAAAGGCCCACAATTATGGAAGCCAGTTGCTCAACTAAGGGACGTTTGGTAGCCAGGGTTCAGGCTGAAGAGCCGCGGCCCAAGGGGTCAGCGAGGTTTATTATCTGTGGAAAATATGGTCCACACGCTGAAGTTTATTGTGATGAATGGGTATGTATGACTGACAAAGATAGGGTACCATTCCCTAAGGTGGGCAGCTTTGAACCAGAGGTACTGCAGAATGTAAGCAGTAAAATATGTCTTCTTGGATCCAGAAAACAAAGGATTAGACATAACGATTGTTTAAAATTATGGCAACAAGAAGGGGAAATGCCAAGGAAACAAACTCGCAAAGCAGGTTCCAAACCTAGCAGGAATGAGGACACAAACACACCATTATCGACACAGGTCGAGAGGGAACAGATGGCTACAGTCAATGGTATATCTATGAATGATAGTATAATGCAAGAGAAATGTATTAACCCTAATTTTTGCAAGATGTATTCTGTTTTGAAGTCTTTTCAAGGTTATAGGTCACAGGAAGATGAAGGATCCAGCCAAATCGCAGCTCTCATTCAGGCAGTCGCCTTGCAGGAAACTTAGGTGGGCCCTTCCATCCAGTTAGAGCAGTAACAGTAGACCCCACTGAAAGAACTGGTGAGGTCACAGCTACTGGTAAGTGTGAGACGTGTCATTGCACAGAGACAACAACACCTTACAGCAAACAGATTAGGAACGGAATGGTAGGATTACATCCTGTCTTGGAAATAGCAACTCCTAATGGGGGAACCGATAGTCAGGGAGTAATCCTCACCAGGAATAATGCAATGTATTGTCCGTGGTCCAGAGCTGAGGTCAATCATTTCAGAATTCCCCGATCCCCGGAAGTATTTAGCCAGATGTCAGAAGTTGATCAGAGATCTGGGTAATGGTTATGAACCAGCTAATAAAGATTGGTGGATACTTTTAAAAGCGTGTCTACCCCCTAATATTGACACCCAAAAATGTATCACTGATTGTAGATTAGAGTCAGATAGTCCTATGACTGACGGAAACAAGCAGGAGAATATAGAACGAATTAACAGGCAACTAGAGTTGTATTTCCCCATTACTGTTAAGTGGAGAAGAATTTTCTCCATAAAACAAAGGGAAAATGGAATCTGAATATTTTCATCGGGCCCTGCAAATAATGGATAGATACATTGTGGTATCAAACACAGGGAACGATGCAAATTACAGGGAGGTGGCTGTCGCTGTGCTAATGGACAGACTCAATAAGACAGTAAGGGACAGGGTACAAACATCTTTGCCTAATTGAAGAGGGGTCACAGTAGCTTGTCTTAGAGAGTGCGCAATTGAACACCACAAGAATATTGCTATGCGCAGAAAACAACAGGAGAAGAAGCTAATGACAATAAGTCTACAGGCTCTTACAGTAAAACCCCATCAGCCAAAATCCCAGACCCCTGCTGTTTGGAATAGACCTAGAATATGTTACATTTGTAAAAAGGAAGGGCATTTTGCCAGAGACCGTAGGAATAGTAGAACACATAGTCAATATAGACCCCTAGACAGAGAACACAAGCCACAGTATTAAAACACATAGATGGGATCAAGGGAATATAGTAAGGAATCACGAGCCATATAGAAAACACAGATTTGGTTAATGGGAAGAATGGAATAAATGCAACTTTACCCTTTTGACAGAACTTGCTGGGGTTAAGAGGAGGCCTCTAAACTTTTGCTTCTTTCTCTAGCAGAAATGGCCCCTGATTAACTTAACAGGAGTTTTGTTAGAGATGGTATACACATAGCGTGCTCCTGCCCAGGAAGCACAAAATATGTTGGATACCCACGAAGACTACTGTTGCATTTCACTGTTCTAGATGCATGTCCATCACAGGTAGAGGAAATTATCTCACAGATACTGGGTTCCCTATGAACTTAGGATGGACAGGACACTGGATTGATGGCTGGGATAGTCCCAGTAGATATATGACACATAGAATTTTTTTAGGGGTATAGACAGTAGAGAATCACTTCCCCATAGTGCCCAATCCAGTTGTCAAATTTTATAAAATCCTCTTTGCCTCTATAAACTTACCTATTACTAACCTCTTTGTGATTTTCCTTCAAAGTTTCCTCCTCATCTCTTACGTTCACCGACAGGAGGGTACAACACATGGACCCGATTACAGTTCAAATGTCACAGGCCTACTCGGTCCTTCAGAGCTCTGCCCAAATCCAGTATATCTCACCAGCATAAGGACATAAGGACACCAGTATTAATGCAGTGTGCCTGGTCATGCACAAAGGGTGGAGAATGAGAATACTGGTGAAGGGAAACTGTGCAAATACACCGATATGCATGATGGTGTGACAGCCTGTTGGTGAATGCCAAACCTGACATTTTCTTTTTTTATTTACTATTTTTTCCCCCTCTCTTCTCTCATCCAGAGACGGTTTACTTCACACAACTGATAACACACGATAGTAAATTAAAATGAAAAATTTGTGTTCCCTACAGGAAGAGGCAGTTTGGAGGACAAAGGGGTATGGCCAGTAGTCCTCAGGACTGTGGACAGGTGGACAAGGCAAGCCAGTAGCCCCCAGAGCATATCTTCCAAGTCTAGCTGAGGTGGCACATGGTCTGACTCATCTAGGCAAAGAGGGTATGTGCAGGCTGATGAGAGCCTACTGGTGTGCGCCAGGATTCTCTTCTCATGCAGGTAAGAGAGCAATGACATGTTTTACTTGCTTGAGGAAGAATATTGGAAAGACAATACCAACAGAGCCATCCCATATCCCTCCGACAGACGGACCTTTTCAGTTAATACAAATCGATTTCATACAGTTACCACCCTGTAGGAATTTGAAAAATGTGTTAGTTTGTATTGATGTATTTTCTAGAGATGTGCACCGGAAATTTTTCGGGTTTTGTGTTTTGGTTTTGGGTTCGGTTCCGCGGCCGTGTTTTGGGTTCGAAAGCGTTTTGGCAAAACCTCACCGAATTTTTTTTGTCGGATTAGGGTGTGTTTTGGATTCGGGTGTTTTTTTCAAAAAACCCTAAAAAACAGCTTAAATCATAGAATTTGGGGGTCATTTTGATCCCAAAGTATTATTAACCTCAATAACCATAATTTCCACTCATTTTCAGTCTATTCTGAACACCTCACACCTCACAATATTATTTTTAGTCCTAAAATTTGCACCGAGGTCGCTGGATGGCTAAGCTAAGCGACCCAAGTGCCCGACACAAACACCTGGCCCATCTAGGAGTGGCACTGCAGTGTCACGCAGGATGGCCCTTCCAAAAAATACTCCCCAAACAGCACATGACGCAAAGAAGAAAAAAAGAGGCGCAATGAGGTAGCTGTGTGAGTAAGCTAAGCGACCCTAGTGGCCGACACAAACACCTGGCCCATCTAGGAGTGGCACTGCAGTGTCACGCAGGATGGCCCTTCCAAAAAACACTCCCCAAACAGCACATGACGCAAAGAAGAAAAAAAAGAGGCGCAATGAGGTAGCTGTGTGACTAAGCTCAGCGACCCAAGTGGCCGACACAAACACCTGGCCCATCTAGGAGTGGCACTGCAGTGTCACGCAGGATGGCCCTTCCAAAAAATACTCCCCAAACAGCACATGACGCAAAGAAGAAAAAAAAGAGGCGCAATGAGGTAGCTGTGTGAGTAAGCTAAGCGACCCTAGTGGCCGACACAAACACCTGGCCCATCTAGGAGTGGCACTGCAGTGTCACGCAGGATGGCCCTTCCAAAAACCACTCCCCAAACAGCACATGATGCAAAGAAAAATTAAAGAAAAAAGAGGTGCAAGATGGAATTGTCCTTGGGCCCTCCCACCCACCCTTCTGTTGTATAAACAGGACATGCACACTTTAACCAACCCATCATTTCAGTGACAGGGTCTGCCACACGACTGTGACTGAAATGACGGGTTGGTTTGGACCCCCACCAAAAAAGAAGCAATTAATCTCTCCTTGCACAAACTGGCTCTACAGAGGCAAGATGTCCACCTCATCATCATCCTCCGATTCATCACCGTGTACATCCCCCTCCTCACAGATTATCAATTCGTCCCCACTGGAATCCACCATCTCAGCTCCCTTTGTACTTTGTGGAGGCAATTGCTGCTGGTCAATGTCTCCACGGAGGAATTGATTATAATTCATTTTAATGAACATCATCTTCTCCACATTTTCTGGAAGTAACCTCGTACGCCGATTGCTGACAAGGTGAGCGGCGGCACTAAACACTCTTTCGGAGTACACACTTGTGGGAGGGCAACTTAGGTAGAATAAAGCCAGTTTCTGCAAGGGCCTCCAAATTGCCTCTTTTTCCTGCCAGTATACGTACGGACTGTCTGACGTGCCTACTTGGATGCGGTCACTCATATAATCCTCCACCATTCTTTCAATGGAGAGAGAATCATATGCAGTGCCAGTAGACGACATGTCCGTAATCGTTGGCAGGTCCTTCAGTCCGGACCAGATGTCAGCATCAGCAGTCGCTCCAGACTGCCCTGCATCACCGCCAGCGGGTGGGCTCGGAATTCTGAGCCTTTTCCTCGCACCCCCAATTGCGGGAGAATGTGAAGGAGGAGCTGTTGACCGATCAAGTTCCACTTGACTTGATAATTTTCCCACCAGCAGGTCTTTGAACCCCTGCAGACTTGTGTCTGCCGGAAAGAGAGATCCAAGGTAGGTTTTAAATCTAGGATCGAGCACGGTGGCCAAAATGTAGTGCTCTGATTTCAACAGATTGACCACCCGTGAATCCTGGTTAAGCGAATGAAGGGCTCCATCCACAAGTCCTACATGCCTAGCGGAATCGCTATGTCTTAGCTCCTCCTTCAATGTCTCCAGCTTCTTCTGCAAAAGCCTGATGAGGGGAATGACCTGACTCAGGCTGGCAGTGTCTGAACTGACTTCACGTGTGGCAAGTTCAAAAGGTTGCAGAACCTTGCACAACGTTGAAATCATTCTCCACTGCGCTTGAGACAGGTGCATTCCACCTCCTTTGCCTATATCGTGGCCAGATGTATAGGCTTGAATGGCCTTTTGCTGCTCCTCCATCCTCTGAAGCATATAGAGGGTTGAATTCCACCTCGTTACCACTTCTTGCTTCAGATGATGGCAGGGCAGGTTCAGGCGTTTTTGGTGTTGCTCCAGTCTTCTGTACGTGGTGCCTGTACGCCGAAAGTGTCCCGCAATTCTTCTGGCCACCGACAGCATCTCTTGCACGCCCCTCTCGTTTTTTAAATAATTCTGCACCACCAAATTCAAGGTATGTGCAAAACATGGGACGTGCTGGAATTTGCCCAGATATAATGCACGCACAATATTGCTGGCGTTGTCCGATGCCACAAATCCACAGGAGAGTCCAATTGGGGTAAGCCATTCTGCGATGATCTTCCTCAGTTGCCGTAAGAGGTTTTCAGCTGTGTGCGTATTCTGGAAAGCGGTGATACAAAGCGTAGCCTGCCTAGGAAAGAGTTGGCGTTTGCGAGATGCTGCTACTGGTGCCGCCGCTGCTGTTCTTGCGGCGGGAGTCAATACATCTACCCAGTGGGCTGTCACAGTCATAAAGTCCTGAGTCTGCCCTGCTCCACTTGTCCACATGTCCGTGGTTAAGTGGACATAGGGTACAACTGCATTTTTTAGGACACTGGTGAGTATTTTTCTGAGGTCTGTGTACATTTTCGGTATCGCCTGCCTAGAGAAATGGAACCTAGATGGTATTTGGTACCTGGGACACAGTACCTCAATCAAGTCTATAGTTGGCTCTGAAGTAATGATGGATACCGGAACCACGTTTCTCACCGCCCAGGATGCCAAGACCTCAGTTATCCGCTTTGCAGCAGGATGACTGCTGTGATATTTCATCTTCCTCGCAAAGGACTGTTGGACAGTCAATTGCTTGGTGGAAGTAGTAAAAGTGGTCTTACGACTTCCCCTCTGGGATGACCATCGACTCCCAGCAGCAACAACAGCAGCGCCAGCAGCAGTAGGCGTTACACTCAAGGATGCATCGGAGGAATCCCAGGCAGGAGAGGACTCGTCAGAATTGCCAGTGACATGGCCTGCAGGACTATTGGCATTCCTGGGGAAGGAGGAAATTGACACTGAGGGAGTTGGTGGGGTGGTTTGCGTGAGCTTGGTTACAAGAGGAAGGGATTTACTGGTCAGTGGACTGCTTCCGCTGTCGCCCAAAGTTTTTGAACTTGTCACTGACTTATGATGAATGCGCTGCAGGTGACGTATAAGGGAGGATGTTCCGAGGTGGTTAACGTCCTTACCCCTACTTATTACAGCTTGACAAAGGGAACACACGGCTTGACAAATGTTGTCCGCATTTCTGTTGAAATACTTCCACACCGAAGAGCTGATTTTTTTGGTATTTTCACCAGGCATGTCAATGGCCATATTCCTCCCACGGACAACAGGTGTCTCCCCGGGTGCCTGACTTAAACAAACCACCTCACCATCAGAATCCTCCTTGTCAATTTCCTCCCCAGCGCCAGCAACACCCATATCCTCCTCATCCTGGTGTACTTCAACACTGACATCTTCAATCTGACTATCAGGAACTGGACTGCGGGTGCTCCTTCCAGCACTTGCAGGGGGCGTGCAAATGGTGGAAGGCGCATGCTCTTCACGTCCAGTGTTGGGAAGGTCAGGCATCGCAACCGACACAATTGGACTCTCCTTGTGGATTTGTGATTTCGAAGAACGCACAGTTCTTTGCTGTGCTTTTGCCAGCTTAAGTCTTTTCATTTTTCTAGCGAGAGGCTGAGTGCTTCCATCCTCATGTGAAGCTGAACCACTAGCCATGAACATAGGCCAGGGCCTCAGCCGTTCCTTGCCACTCCGTGTGGTAAATGGCATATTGGCAAGTTTACGCTTCTCCTCCGACGATTTTAATTTAGATTTTTGAGTCCTTTTTTTACTGATCTTTTGTGTTTTGGATTTTACATGCTCTGTACTATGACATTGGGCATCGGCCTTGGCAGACGACGTAGATGGAATTTCATCGTCTCGGCCATGACTAGTGGCAGCAGCTTCAGCACGAGGTGGAAGTGGAACTTGATCTTTCCCTATTTTTGGAACCTCAACATTTTTGTTCTCCATATTTTAATAGGCACAACTAAAAGGCACCTCAGGTAAACAATGGAGATGGATGGATACTAGTATACTTATGGATGACGAGTGACTGACGACACAGAGGTAGCTACAGCCGTGGACTACCGTACTGCGTCTGCTAGTATAGAGATGATAATTAATGATATAAAAAAAATATATATATAACTACTGTAGGTATATATAATATAATGACGGACCTGGTGGACACTGTCAGCAGACTGCTAAACTACTAGTATGAAGAAGATAGAAAAAAAACCCCACCACAGGTAGGTAGGTATACAATTATGGACGAGTGACGACACAGAGGTAGGTACAGCCATGGCCTACCGTACTGCATCTGCTAGTATAGATAATATACTAAATATATTACTACTGTAGGTATATAATATAATGACGGACCTGGTGGACACTGTCAGCAGACTCCTAAACTACTAGTATGAAGAAGATAGAAAAAAACCCCCACCACAGGTAGGTATACAATTATGGACGAGCACTGACGACACAGAGATAGCCACAGCCGTGGACTACCGTACTGCGTCTGCTAGTATAGATAATATACTAAATATATTACTACTGTAGGATTATAATGACGGACCTGGTGGACACTGTCAGCAGACTCCTAAACTACTAGTATGAAGAAGATAGAAAAAAAACCCCACCACAGGTAGGTAGGTATACAATTATGGACGAGCACTGACGACACAGAGATAGCCACAGCCGTGGACTACCGTACTGCGTCTGCTAATATAGAGATGATAAAGATGATAGAGATGAAAAGAAAAATATAACACTACTGTAGGTAAATATTTATATAATATAATGAATGACGGACCTGCTGGACACTGTCAGGAGAATGCGTTTATACTATAGAATAAAAAAAAAAAAACACCACAGGAGTGTTTAACTTTTTCAGGCAGACAATATACTGGTGGTCACTGGCAGCAAAAGTGTGCACTGTACTCCTGCTATAACTGCACCCCAGTCTCCCCCACAATTCAGCTGTGTGAGCAGTGAGCACTCAGCACAGTCAGATATACATAGATGATATATCATGCAGCACACTGAGGCTGAGCACAGATATGGTATGTGACTGTGTATCGTTTTTTTTCAGGCAGAGAACGGATTATAAATAAAACTGGTGGTCACTATCAGCAAAACTCTGCACTGTACTGAGTACTCCTAATGCTCCCCATAATTAGTAAATCAAGTGTCTCTCTAATCTATTCTAAACGGAGAGGACGCCAGCCACGTCCTCACCCTATCAATCTCAATGCACGTGTGACAATGGCGGCGACGCGCGGCTCCTTATATAGAATCCGAGTCTCGCGAGAATCCGACAGCGGGATGATGACGTTCGGGCGCGCTCGGGTTAACCGAGCAAGGCGGGAGGATCCGAGTCTGCTCGGACCCGTGCAAAAAAGGCTGAAGTTCGGGCGGGTTCGGATTCCGAGGAGCCGAACCAGCTCATCTCTAGTATTTTCCAACTGGATAGAAGCATTCCCTGCTGCCACAAATACTGCTATGGTCACTGCAAAGAAAATTGTGCAGGAATTTGTGTGTAGATATGGTATCCCTAGAGTAATTGAAAGTGATAGAGGTACCCATTTTACAGGTGAAGTCTTTCAGGTCATGTGCAAACTGATGGGAATTAATAGCAAGCTGCATACTCTGTACCGTCCACAGGCGAGTGCAAAGGTAGAGAGAGTGAACAGCACTATTAAGAACAAGCTGAGCAGATTAATGGCTGAAACTGGATTGTTGTGGCCAGAAGCTTTGCCACTAGTGTTGTACAGCATCAGAACCACTCCCAGGTCTCCACTTAACTTATCAACCTTTGAAATTCTTTTTGGTCGACAACCTCATGTAATGATAGACCCCCAGGATGATTTGAAATATAATAATGAAGTGACTGTGAAATTTTTGGTTGGTATGAGCCAGCAGCTGAGAAATCAGCAAAGAAATTTAAAGCTGGTGATTCCTGACCTACCGAACAGTAATTGTCATGACATTGAGCCTGGGGATTATGTGATGATTTGAAATTTCTTACGCTCAGGTTGCCTCATAGACAGGTGGGAAGGACCATACCAAGTCTTGTTAACCAGCACGACAGCATTAAAGGTTGCCGAAAGAGAGACTTGGGTCCACTTGTCCCACTGCAAGAAGGTCGCTGACCCGGAGAGAACTCGTGACAAAGTAGTTTGGTAACTGTGAGTTCAAAGTGAACTGTGGGTTCAAAGAGCAAGGCAAAGAGACACTAGAGTGTTTGTTCCGGAAAATTTGAGAGGCATGACTGTTGAAAGGCACCTGAGCACAGAGAGCAACAAGATCTAGAACGGTTGTCGCACCATTTTCTTTTTTCACCTCCCCCTGCAATTTCCTTTCTTTTCTCCTTCTTATTTTCCTTCTTTCCCCTAACAAAATGGATCGATCACAAGAAACTGCGTTTCGGGTTCTGTTAGTAATTCTGTTTTTGATCAGGACAGTTTGTTTTGGTGACGGTCCAAGAGAGGTCGAGCAGGGATCTGGAATGGGTTCTGATGGCGAGTATGAATTTGTAGGATCTCAGGAGCAGCACATCACTCGAGTAAAGGCTGGCATCAGTAAGCGCTCTAGTAGTCAGGGAGCTCGGAGGCACTGTGAAGGGTTATTGTCTGATGAATATTGCATTTGTAGGAATTGTGAGAATATAGTAGAGGATGGGTGCATCCAGAGATGTCAGTCCAACCTTAATATCGACATGGACCACAATCCGTTGAGTGATTACCACTCACTAGTGGGTAAGGTCTTAAACCAGACAGAATGTTGGGTGTGCTCACAAGTACCTCAAGGTCAGAGTAAGTCAGGATTAGTACCATACCCTTTAGCAATAGATGAGGTACTCGAATTGCGGGGTGGGAGACCGGTGGACAAGAAATTCAATATCTCTAGGCCCCTAGTTTGAAGCTCCACCAGTATCATGTAGACAGGTACTTATTGTGTTTTAATATTTCCAATTACCGAAAACCGGGAAATTGGGAAGTAACGTGGAATAACCAGACAATGACCTTTTCAGACAGAGCTGATAGGATACCCATAGACTCTGAACTTGTACGCCAAATAGCCAACAGTGGGAGGTATTTTCGGTATAGGTATACCCGTGGAAGCAAGACCATGTGGGTTGGAAAAGTATCGTCAGGGTATTGTGCTCATATCATCCAGCCCGATACTTGTACTGAGCAGATGGGAGAACTAGGGATTGGTTTTTTTACTTGGAAAATTTGTAATATGGTGATGTCATATTTTGACCCCTATGGTCTCCCAGATGATGCCTATTTCATATGTGGGAGGAAGGCGTACAAGTGGCTTGCCCCGAGCTCAGAGGGATTGTGTTATATTGGGACAGTACTATTGGAGGTCATGACCATAACCCATGATAAAATGAAAGACGTTCACCGCAGTGCTCAGGCTCCTTATACTCATACTCACTATGAACACATCATCAAGAGACACCTCATAGACAGGGCAGAGCACGCAACCTCTGATTTGATCCACGAATCCACCGGGATTCAGTTCCTTCTTGCATTAGACATTACCCGTACTGCCAGAGGAACTATAAATTATAGGTATATCCATGCGCTAGCGAACTTGATAGATAATATCACTGAGATGTATGATGACTCTTTCAGGTACACAGGAAGGGAGTTACAAGCCTACAATAAGGAACTGATTCAGCACAGGATGGTCCTTAATTATGTCACAGCCATGACAGGTGGGTACTGTGTTACTCTGGCAACTCAATATGGTGTGAAGTGCTGTACATATATTACAAACAACACTGACGACCCAACGGAGATCATCAAAACAAAATTATCTTGGCGCACCAGAGGTTTAAAGAAGAGATAACAAAGAGAATAGGTCAGACTGATTCAATCTAAGAGTATTTATTCTTTATTTAAAACACAATATAAAACATTGTGAAGTTTCCTTCAAAAATCAACATGATTCTGTTCTTTGCATCATATGATAAGACAAAGTGGTGCACTGATATTGCTAATTCACTGCCTTTCACAGACAATAATGTATTGATGTTAGTGCACCGACACCTTATATCTATATGATTAACGCCTCAAAAAGCGTAAATGAGAAGTCCCGAGACCTGCTCGTACCACGTAGATGAAGACTTAATGTTCCTTTAAGTGAACAGTCTCTATTAGTGTGGACTTTTATTGGCCGTATGCTCCCTTATCCCCCGCAGCTCAATTTGATTACTTGACAACCTTTTAAAGGCAGTTTCGGGTTTTTCCACCCTTTGCTGCAGCCGTGTTTGATGCACAAGTACTATCCTATGTTGCCCACTATGAGATGTGTGAGCTGGCGCTTGTTAGGCAATAGTACCTGTAGGCTTTTTTGTTTGGAGTCCTCCGTCCCCTCCTCTCTCGGGTCCGTGCTTTGTAGTGCCTCGTGGACCTCCGGGGGTGCCGGCCAGCTGAATCCCAGAGCCCTGATACAGCCTGTATCACCTGGCCCGCATGTGTGGAATGCAGGCCGGTGGCTTCCGGTTTCGCGGCTTCCGGGGATACGTCTCGTCTCGTCAGCTGGCCGGGTTGAGCTCCGGCTCCTGGAGTTAGCAGGCAGTAATCCAATGCGTTTCTCCCGTAAAGGGCTTCGTCAGGGATAAATGCCATGCCTAGGAAAATGTCTTATATGCCTTAAACTTCCCACTGATTGGTCCTCACTGTGGGATCCTAATTTATGTGCATTAACTCCTTCCTCCCTTGCACGGATGACGTTTTCGTGCATAAGAGTGATTCATGTTGTAAAAAATATATATATGAAATTCATAAAACAAAATAATTGTGTATCAATTTTTACAATTATAAATATAGTTATAAACATTCATAAATGATCTATTTGTAGATTATCATAAAAAATCATGAATAATCATTAAAAAAATTTTATTTTATTTTATTTTTATTTTATGGAAAAATCAGTCTGACAAGGTGGACTGGAGAAACAGAAGAGAAGAAAAAAAGGGGGGGGGGGGAAGAGAAGAGAAAAAAGGGAAAAAGGGCTAAGAAAAAGATTTCTCCCTTTACTTATGAAAGAGGTCTGAAGGATCTATATTCGTTAGAGGTATCTGGACAAGATGTTCATTAAAAAAAACTCGCCAGGTCGAAATCGATATTGAGGCCCTTTGGAGTAATAGTGTCCATTTGGTAAATCCATTTCGCTTCTTCCTTTGAGATTTCTACTACTCTGTCACCACCTCTCCAATTATTTTTGATTTTCTTTATGCCAATAATTTTTAGACATGTGTGGTCACTCTTGTGGTGATGTGCGAAGTGTATTGGGATACTGTGGGTCTCCACTTTGTTTCTGATGTTCCTGATGTGTTCCGAGATACGATTCTTCAGAGGCCTGATGGTCCTTCCTATATACTATAGTCCGCACGGACATTCCAAGAGGTACACTACACCTTTTGTGTCACATGTTATCTTTTCTTCTATCCTAAAAATCTTCTTGTTGGTCTTGGAGGTGAAAGTTTGAACATTCTTTGTGCTAGTGTGTTTGGTGTTTTTACAGTTCTGGCATCTCAGACAATGGAAGAATCCATTTGTTCTTTTTCCTTTTTCTAACAGGTGTGTTTTTCTTCTCTCTTTGTCACTATTTCTATTGGAAGAGCACTTTTTACTAGTGATGATCTGATGTTTTTTGCCTTTCTGTATATCACCTTTGGTCTTCTCGGAAGGATTTCGCCCAATTTTTCATCTTTCAGCAGAATTGGCCAGTACTTATTTAGTGCTCCCTCCATTTTCTTTGATTGTGAACTGTATTGGGTGATAAAAGATATCTCATTTTTTATCCCCTCCATGTTCCCCTTCCTTGACTCTTTCGGAATCATAAGGGTATTCCGTTCCAAACTCAGGATCTCTTCATAGTCATTTCTGAGACTTATTTCATCGTATCCTTTTTCAAAGAATCTGTTCTTCATCTCCTGTGCTTGTTTCTCATACTCTTCCTTCTTTGAGCAATTTCTTTTTATTCGCTTGAACTGGCCCTTCGGAATATTCCGAAGCCAGTTCGGATGGTGGGCACTTGTCTTCTCAATGTAGGTATTGCAATCTACCTCTTTGATGTGTGTCCGTGTTTCAAGTGCATTTTGCTCCACGTAGATCTCCAAATCCAGAAAAACAATTTTATCTCTGCTGTAGTTCACAGTGAAGTACAAGTTGAGATCGTTCTGATTCAAATATTCGATGAAAGTGTCAAGGTCCTCTTTACTGCCGGACCAGACAAATAGAACATCGTCTATGAACCTTTTCCACAGTCTTATCTTATCCAGCATTGGGTTGGTGTTCCATATTTTCTGATTCTCCCACTCCGCCACAAACAAATTTGCGTACCCCGGTGCGAATTTCGTGCCCATCGCGGTTCCACGCACCTGTCTGTAATACTCTCCTTCGAACCAAAAGTAATTGTGGTCCAGGATAAATTTGATTGCTGCCATTATAAAATTTATCTGGCGGTGATGCACATCACTGTCCTCACATAGGATTTTTTCCACATATTCACATCCTACTGTGTGTTCAATTACGCTGTACAGGGAGGTGATATCACAGGTTACCAAAATATATCCTTCTTTCCATTCAAAATCTTCCAGAATACGTAAAACATCCATTGAGTCTCTTAAGTAGCTTTTTTGTTTTGCTACCACTGGTTGGAGAAATCCGTCAATGTACTCTGACAGATTGCATGTCAGAGAATTTATTCTGGCCACTATTGGCCTGCCTGGAGGATTCGTTTTATTCCTATGGATCTTGGGCAGGATATAGAACACCGGTAATATAGGGTGTTCCTTATTTGTATACTCAAACTCTTTTTTAACCAGAATTCCTATATGAAGGGCTTCTTTTAATAACTCCTCCATTTCCAACTTGTATTCTTCCGTGGGGTCCTTGGGTAGTCGTTCATAGGTTGTGGAGTCCTGCAATATCCTGTTTGCTTCCTTTACATAATGTGACCTATCCATCACCACCAGGGCTCCTCCTTTATCTGCCGGTTCCTAGTTCCTTCAGCGCTGTGCATTCCTGTTTGGACAGGTTATGATGTATATTTTTAGTGCTCATATCCTCTATTTCTTTTTCCACCATTCGTTGGAAAGTTTCCACAAAAGGACCTTTCTGATGGCTCGGATAAAACTTTGACTGTTTTCTGAAAGTTGTGTGTTGGTATATTGAGGCTGTTTTTTCATTATCCTTTTTTATTTCTATTGTTCCCATGTAATGTTTTCTCAAAGTCAATTTTCGTATAAACTTATGGAGGCTTATATAAGTCTCAAATTTGTTGAGATTTTTTCTTGGGGCGTATTTTAATCCTTTACCTAATACTTTTTCCTGTTCCTTTGTTAAAACCACACTACTGATGTTATATATTCCTTCTGTTCTTACTTTCGGATTTTTGGTCTTGCTCCTTGTGAGAATTCCTCCTCTTCTTCCTCGTTTTGTCTTAATTTTCTTTTCTGTGTTGGATTCATTCTCCAGTCTGGTTTCTTTGTGGTGGCATCCTGTTTCGCAAGCCCTAAAAAACAGTCCATATTTTCATCTGCGCTGTCATACCCCTCTTGCTCTCCTCTCCTTTTTGAAGCATCCATTTCTTTCTCCTTGCCTTTGGTGTATTTTTCTATATTTGATAGAAGTTCTCTTCTTGTTGTGGCGCTTTCTCTCTTTGCGTCGTTTACTCCTTTCCGGTAACCCTCTAATGCCCTTGTAAAATGTTGTTGGTAGCTGGTTCTTTTCTCTTGATCGTTCCTCTGGTATCTATAGCCAGATCTGGTTCTATCCCTTCTGTATCCATCCCACCTTGTATCTTTGTTTTCCCATTCATTCTGATGTTGACGCCCTCTCATTCTTGGGTGTTGTCTTCCCCAATTATCCTCGTGGTGATTTCCATTCCTGTTCCAACTCTTTTCATTCCTTCTGGGGGCATTTCTTGTATAGGAGTTCATTCTGCCTCTTCCTCCATTCTGGACTCTTTGATTCCAATACCCTCTTTGTGTTGTTTCTATCTCCTCCCTGTTCATCCTTTCCTGATTCCAGATCCTTTGTACTTGCGGATTCCTCCTCTTCTGTGTTTTTTTCTGTGGATCTATGTCCTTCTTTATAGTCCTGAACATCTCTCCTATATTTTCTTTGTTTTAATTGTATCACCTCATCCTCTATATTGTTTAGATGTTTCTGTGTAAATTCTTCTAAGTTTTTGTATTCCTCCAAATGTTGTACCGGTAATACCTTGTCCTGCACCTCTTTTATCTCTTTTTCGATTCCCTTTATGGTCCTTTGTCTGTCTTTGATAATTAACTCCATCAATTTAAAGGAGCAATTGTCCAACACTTGGTTCCACTGGTTTTCAAATGATTCATCGTCTGAAATAAAGGATGCCTCCTTTTTAATTCGTAGACCTCTTGGAATTAATTTTGCTTCCAAATACTTTGTTAAAGTGGTGGCGTCCCACCATTGCTTTATCTCAGATATGAGTAATTTCTCATATCTGAGAAAAAGAGAACATACATTGTCCATTCGTCTAATAGGTTCCAGTGATTGCTCATCTTCACTGAAGATATCCTTTAATTTACCCATTCTTTCCTGCCTTAGAATTAGCATTTTTCCGTAAAATATTTGCTTCTCGGGGTGCAGCTGGTAGTAATTTAGGGTTTAGTAATTCAATTATTGTATAGAAAGACGTTAGATTAAGGAAAATCATCGATCAAAAGATGGACGATATATTGCAGTTGAACTGACCGGCTGGGTTTCATGGTTGAACCCACGCAAATGGTTCTCAGGTTTAGGAGAATGGGCTCAAAATGTCATTATAAGTGTGGGGAAGTTTCTCCTTTGTATCCTGGGAGTCATCATAATTATTGGTTTGAAATTTAGGTGTGTTCAAATTCTAACGCGGCGCAAGCACGGCACAAATTTGATGAGTCTAAGGAGCAAGGGCGCTGTTATAGCAGCAGATTTAATTTACGACCCATCCATAGAGACAGCGTTATGTTAATGATTGCAAATGAATTCCATGGCCTGTTTCTTTCACCCGTTTTTCTTTGTCTCCCCCTCTGCCCAGATACATCCAACTGGAAAAGACGTCAGCCCTACCAAAAATGTTTATGTGAATGTATTTTTATATATGTGTCTTATCTTCATCTCTTCAACCTCCAGTTAATGGCACACATAGTCGACAGGTGATATCTACATATACTAGCACTCACATATGTTCCCCCTCCATGTATCATCAACTAAATGTGCACCCCATTTGTTGGAACAAGAAGCCGAAAAGAGCTCGGTAGTGTTTGTTGGCCCATTTACAGACCCTTAATATGGGATGAGAAGGATTTAATGTATACTTCGCAATACCTCAAAGCTTATTTAGAACATATACGGCAAGATGATACATGCCCCTCAGACATGGATTCATACATACATGCTTTTTACTATCCCACTAGGTCATACATTTCCCACCTACAACTCTCCCCTGACCATCCAAGCTTCTGTAGATATTGTATAGATATTTTTCTGTTTATTGATTAGGTAGTGGCAGTTATTGGTGACCGCCAAAGGGTGGACTGTCGAAGTCGAAAAATATTGCAGTACACACGTCACGTACAAACTACACACAGATGGCCTCCGTGCATGTACTTGTTCTGCCGTGCGTGCGCATATTCACAATTTGCGTCTGGTCGCTAGCGCGGTCCTGCGCATTAGCACGTGGTATGAGTATTTACGGTAGCATTTGTGAATGCATGGAAAAGCCATCAAAACACATTACATATTTAATCCAAATAGTGCATAATGTACACATAGTCTCCCTGCACCACACCAGCAAGTTACAACAGTTTAAATGGTATCAGAACAAAGGGATTCACCTTTACAAGATAGGAGGGGACAGAACAAGGTTATAAGGTGGTGTTTGGTATCCAGCTGTAGGGTATTTTAAGGGCAATATTCCGGTGTTGGTTTGCAGAAGATCGCACGTTCCTGCGAATAGTTATGCGCAGGAGCAGAATATAGATATAAACTGTATTTACTGTACATTTGGTATGCGGCGGGAACCCAGAGGAGACCACCCACAAGTGCATCTGGGACAGACATCGGCCACCTATTCAAACCAACCTATGACCTCTCCTTTACTGTAAATGACCATCCCTGTGTCCAATGGACAAAGAGATTACAGTATCCATTGTGTTAAGTTTGGAAGATTGTATAAAAGAGCCAGCTGCAGGCCTGGTCACACACAGACTCAAAAGGTCATCTACCCAGATGGCTGAGGACCAGATTGGGAAGTGCGGCTAAAACCAAACATGTATGTACCATTGACTGTAGCCATTATTCTTTTGTATTGTATTGCTTTGCTATTGTAACCCCCTTTCAGTAATAATATGTTGTGGTGTCGGAACCCGGCATTTTAAATACAAACTAGTGTCGTGTTTTCCTTTCCCTGCTAAGGTTATAAGTGTATTACTATCACATGTATAGCTGTTAAGGGTTCATGGTGTATCTTTGGGTGTGTACGCACTGAGTGTTCTTTGTACAACCAGCACGGCGTTTGTATGCAAATTACGTACACGGTACGGGACTATGTACGCTAATGGTGAAATAAGTACGTAGGTTGAGGATTAAGTATAGCGGCCGCAGCGGCTCCATTTAAAGTGTATGAAATGTATTTTTAAAGTGTTGCTTTTAGTCCTTTATGTAAATCAGCATTTACAGACCCCTATGGGGAGTATTCAATTAAGTGCCATTTTTCAATACTAATTTGACACAGGGTATTCAATTGCAGGTATTGTCGCCCATTTTTTTTATCCATTTTTGCCCATGCTGTTTCACTTTTTTATTGGTAGAATTGGCATGGGCAAAAATTGCGCAAAATATGGTCAAAAACGCCCGCAAATTTGCCAAAACACGTGTATCAGTGGCGAACTCATGATGCACGTGGTTTTTGCCAGTGCCGGGTTTTTCAACCAGTCAAAAAAAACAGCATGAACATTGAATAGGTCAAATGTAAATGCAACCTAAAAACAGGCGAAAAGTGCAGTTTTTGTGAGTGGTCGAAAAAAATTGCACTTATTGAATACCCCCTAAGTGGTAAGTTTACTAAGGTGGGAGTTTTTTTTAGAACTGGTGATGTTGCTATAGCAACCAATCAGATTCTATCTATTAACTTCTAGAAGCAGCTAGATAAATTTGAATAGAATCTGATTGGTTGCTATGGGCATCATCACCAGTTCTAAAAAAACCTCCCACCTTAGTACTGTAAATTTACCCCTATAAGTTTAAACTGTGGACTTCTCAAAAAAATCAATTATTTTATTCCATTTCAAAATATAACTGAATGTCAGTTGATACCAGTAATCTTCCAACCACATTTACCAACATTTCAAACCGATTCTATAAAATGATAAGTCATCTTTTCTGTTCACATGCTCTTTGATATCACATCAGTTGACCAATATCTGCTGCAATAGGGTGATACTGTAATATTAAACTCTTTTAAAGGAAAGTATGATGCATTCAAGGATAAAGTATGTGTCTTTAAAATAATGGCAACTACTGTGTGGTGTAATGTGACTGACAGACACTACTGTGCGGTGTAATGTGTATTGGTACTGGTCTGTGGCCCTGCCCCTTCCCCATAAAGCCACGCCCCTATTTTTGCGGTGCACTAAGCTTGTTTGGAAAAAAATTATTATTGCTTCTTGAAAATGTATTAAAAAGCAGACTTTTAGAAAAATCAGAGATTTCTACTGCAAATATGGTACCTGGCTGCTAGATGATAACACAAACTCTATATCAATGTTTGATGATATTTTCTCAAGTGTGTAAATTTGTCTTTCAATTTTGCTTTTGAACAAAAAAAAAAGATGAGGTTTAGTTTACTTTACCTCTTTTAAGATTAGGATTAATATGTGCAGAGGACATGGTTTTACAGAATTGTCATGTCAGCATTGTCTAGTAATTCACTGGGGAATGAAGCTTCCCCTTGTTATATTACACCTTTGGTCTGGGGTTGTAATGTGATTTGGGCTAGAAGGGAATTGTTTCTGAGACTGTGAAGCCAGAAAACTGACAGCAGGTGATTTATAATGCTGAGCTAATGGGATTATTCATCTTTAATAAAAGCAAACAGCTGTCATTAGAGGTATAGTCACATATTTTATAGATAAAATTATTACCATGATTGTGGTCTGCAAAACTGAAGTGCAAGTGATGGAGATTCCAATTTAGAATAATAGCTATTGCTGATAATTCAATGGAGGAGCAATTACATGATGAATCCAGTAAATTATACTCTGGTGTCATGAACTTTCCCAGCTGTAATAAGCCTGTATATAGTATATGAAACCCCAAATGTAACGCTTGGGATTGAAGAAGGTAATGTATGATTCAGCTACATCTGACAATTTCTTGGTGGGGAAGATTGCACTCAAATAACTGCTGGTAATTCCATCTACTACACTCCTGCAGAACATTGCACTCAAATAACTGCTGGTAATTCCATCTACTACACTCCTGCAGAACATTGCACTCAAATAACTGCTGGTGAATATATACTTGTCTAGGTTTATTGTAAATGAGTGCTGCAGATTATCACTACTGATTGCACTGAAATAGTAAATAGCAAATTGGGTGTTAAGAATTATAGCATTGCTATAGGCATAAGGCATCTGCTTTTATATTAGATTGCTTATGCACATGATGGGTTGCTATTGATAAATTGGAATGTTATCTCCTGAGTATAGGCATGAGGGCATGACTCTGATAAATCTCAGTTGGTTGGTTTGTTAGTTTGTTTTGTTAAAACTGTTTTATTACTAGCCATTGCTGGGGGAGGGTTCATTGGAGTTTGGGTGTAATCAGTGTATTCACATGCTTGGTCCATTACTTAAAGAGCATCAGGACGGCTTAGGCCGTAGGCTTGTGGGACATTACTTCTAAGGACATTATTCAAAGGATAACTACAAGTTTAAAAATAATTTCGACGTTACACCGACGTTAAACCGAAGGGAAACAGAAGGACAACAATCTATCCACAATCTGGACCACTAAAGGACATCTTTCAAACAAATGTGAGTCCAGATCCTCTACACATCAAACTACTCCAGCCTGAGTAACCCATACTTATAACTTAAATCTGTGATAGGAACGCTACTAGACCTTGCCACTTCATCTGCAACTACTCAAATTTATGTCTATAGCTTACCAAAACCATCTGAATTCTCACCTGTACCAATGTTATCTGTCTTTTTACAATATGAAAAGACATCCCCAAACTGCTCACTACAGCTCTCTCTTATGCAAACTCATGTATGTTTTTTGATGTAATGATTGGCTTGTAATTGGCAGTGCATGTGTGGGGAAGTTGCACAGTGAAACATAGTTTATTATTGCATGCTCTCTGGTGCTTATCTCCTTTGATCATTTGTTCATAGTGGTCAGGTGTACTATATCTTTACATTTAGAGAGGTGTATTCATGGTGTAAAGGACACAGTGTGATTCCTGATTAGTAAAATATATATATATATATATATATATCAAACACTGAGCAACATCCCCAAACAGGTAATTTCTACTTTAACCTTGTCATTTATTTTCTACAGTCTGGACATGGCTACTAATAACAAATGCACAGACAAAAATCTTAAAGCTATGTGTGCAAATGCTAGGAGCTTAGGAGACAAAATTCCAGAGCTAATTGCGATAATGACAAGGGATAACCGGGATTTTGTGGCAATTACAGAGTCATGGTGCAATGAAAATCATGACTGGGACATAGGTATACCAGGATACAATTTATTTCGGAAAGATAGAATAGGAAGAATAGGAGGAGGGGTAGCAATGTATGTGAAAAAAAGCATAAATGCTACTTTAATACAAAATATTGAAGACAAAACTGAGGCCCTTTGGGTCACCATAGAAACTGGGGAGAAGGATGTTATTCGCATTGGGGTGATCTATAGACCACCAGGCCAGGGGCAGGATTTGGACCGGAACCTATTGTTGGACATCACTAAAATGGCTTTAAAGGGAGAAGTCATAATCATGGGAGACTTTAATTTACCTGATGTAAATTGGGAGGGGTCTTTTGCAAGTTCAGCTACAAGTGGCAAATTTCTACATTCCTTACAGGGAGCATCTCTCAAGCAATTGGTGACGGAGCCCACTCGCAAAGATTCAATATTAGATTTAATTCTTACAAATGGTGATAGGATATCTGACATATATGTGGGTGAGCATCTGGGATCCAGTGATCATCAAGCAGTATGGTTTAGTATAAAGACAGGATCCAACTCTGGTCACACAAAAACAAATGTGTTGGATTTTAGAAATGCTGATTATGCAAAAATGGGGATATGTTTAAGTGATTCATTGGCGGACTGGAGGAACTTGGAAGGAGTGCAGGAGAGGTGGGAAAAACTGAAAAGTGCAATACTAAGTGCAACTGATCTTTGTATCAAAAGGGTTAGGAAAAGCACCAAGAAAAGGAAGCCAGTGTGGCTCACAAAAGAAGTATCAACTAGTGTGAAAGCAAAAAAGATGGCTTTTAGGAAATACAAACAGACTCAAAATAATAACGACAAAGAGGTGTATCTTGACAGACGGAAGGATGCTAAGACAGTGATCAGACGTGCAAAGGCAGAAGCTGAGGAAAAAATGGCCCAGTCAGTAGATAAAGGGGGCAAAACTTTTTTTAAGTATATAAGTGAAAGGAGAAAATCAAATGGAGGAATAATAAGACTTAAGACAGAGAGTGAGCATTTGGTGGAGGGGGACAAGGCAATAGCAGATCACCTAAATAATTATTTTGCTCAGTATTTACTACAGAAGAAGGGATGGGACCACAGTTAAGTTGCAAGGACATTCATAAAAATAAGGTAGATGAAAGTACATTTACAGAGGAGAAGGTCCTAACAGAACTTTCACAACTAAAAGTGGATAAATCAATGGGACCATATGGGATACACCCAAGGATACTCAAAGAGCTAAAAGATGTGCTGGTTACACCATTAACAGAATTATTTAACCAGTCACTAAATATAGGTGCTATTCCAGAGGACTGGAAAAGAGCAAATGTAGTTCCACTGCACAAAAGTGGAAGCAAGGAAGAAGCAATTAACTACAGACCAGTAAGCCTTACATCAGTAGCGGGGAAAGTAATGGAAAAACTATTAAAAGAAAGAGTTGTGGAATATCTTAAATCAAACCACTTACAGGATCCAAAACAGCATGGGTTTACTGGTGGTAGATCATGCCAAACAAATCTTATTGACTTTTTTGACTCTGTGACAAAAATAATAGATCAAGGGGGAGCTATAGATGTAGCATATCTAGACTTTAGTAAGGCATTTGACACTGTCCCACATCGCAGACTGCTAATTAAACTTGAAAGCGTGGGGGTGGATTATAAAACAGTTAAATGGATAAGAGTCTGGTTGTAGGATAGGAAACAGACAGTTGTAGTTAATGGAGTGCAATCTATGGAGGGAAATGTTACCAGTGGAGTACCCCAGGGATCTGTACTTGGTCCAGTTCTCTTTAATATCTTTGTTGGTGACATTGCAGATGGTATTGAAGGGAAGGTATGCCTTTTTGCAGATGATACAAATATATGCAACAGGGTAGACACATCGGGAGGGGTAAAACAAATGATTGATGACCTAGGTAGGCTTGAGAAATGGTCAAGAACATGGCAACTATAGTTTAATGCTAAAAAATGCAAAATCATGCACTTAGGTCTAAAAAACCCAAAGGCTAAATATAGTATCAAGGGTACTATAATGGAAACTACTTGAAGGCAGGAAAGCAATGCAACAAAGCAATGAGAAAGGCAAGCCAGATGCTTGGTTGCATAGGGAGAGGAATCAGTATTAGGAAAAAAAAGTGATAATGCCACTGTATAGGTCATTTGTGCGGCCCCATCTGGAATACTGTGTCCAGTTCTGGAGACCATATCTCTAGAAGGATATAAATACATTAGAGAGTGTACAAAGAAGAGCAACTAAAATGGTGCATAGCCTACATCACAAAACGTACCCGGAAAGGCTAAAAGATCTTAACATGTATAGTTTGGAGGAGAGAAGGGAAAGGGGGGACATGATAGAAACTTTCAAATATATCAAGGGTCTTAACAAAGTTCAGGAGGGAAACATTCTTCAAAGGAAGAGAAATATTAGAACTCGAGGACATACACTGAGACTGTAGGGGGGAGGTTCAGGGGAAATTTAAGGAAAAATTACTTCACAGAAAGGGTAGTGGATAAGTGGAATAGTCTCCCATCAGAGGTGGTAGAGGCTAAGACTGTAGAGCAATTTAAACATGCTTGGGATCGGCATATGAATATCCTTACAAAGAATTAAGGTTCAAAAAGGGTTGAGATTACATAAAGGATAAAAAAAAAGGGGCAGACTAGATGGGCCAAGTGGTTCTTATCTGCCGTCAAATTCTATGTTTCTATGTTTCTATTTCTAGTGGTTCAAGTATAAATAATGAGGTATGATATAAAACTGTAAAATTACAGTATGTGTTAATAATAATAATAATAATAATAATAATAATCCTAAATACAGTTTTAAATGTCCTATATGACCATTAGAATAATCTGTTTTGATCCAGTTTAATTTGTCAGGTGGGAGTATTCAGTGTCTCCACTATAGCCAGTGTCTGTGCAGGTTGGGCTGTAAAAGACAGGCTTGCCATCATGACCTATGTAATGAAGGAAGCATTTGTCTGCTTCAGTATTTCTTACTCATTTTTTGGACTGAAACTGGAATCAAGCAGTTACTTAACTCAGAATAATATTTTTACATCAATTGAGCCCAGGTTAATTCACTCAAAATAGTAAGTACTGATAGAGACAAATGTCTCCCTCGTGATATGAGTAATGTCAGCCCGACTAAGGAGCACGGATAGTTTTGAGAAAAATGAAAGCTCTTAGACAACTGTGGGCCATGCAGATATGGGGCCAAATGTAACAGAGTGAGAGTTTCAGAAAGTGAGAGATTTGGTAAATTTTTCCAGTTTTTTTTTAAAGTGGCAAACATTTACACTGCAAAACCAGGTTGATATTGCTGTGTAAATGATTGCCACTTTAAAAAAAACCTGCAAAACCTTACCAAATCTCTCAGTTTCTGAAATTCTCACTCTATTACATTTGGCCCATAGTACATACAAGGACACAAGCAAACATTAATCCTGTTGCTGTTTGTAAAAAAAAGAACATCTGGCATTGGTCATAGTTACCAGGATTTAAGTTTCATTGTTTTGTATACCACAGTTAGAAAACCAAAATTGTATGGTGTCAAATTAGCTGTAACATGATTCCCAAAAAGTGAATTGAGGTACTGTATAGTGAAGATGAAAAGGGATCTCTGTTAGTGCATGGAACATACCAAGTTCCATTTTTTAATAGAATACATTTTTGTTTATTTCTAATGCTTGGTGGTCTATATTACAGATTATCAATCTCATGTTGTAACTAACATACACTACATGGCTGTAACCAATCTGGCTCACTCATTACTAACAGGTGCATAAAATCAAGCATACAGCCACAACGTCTCCATAATCAAACAATGACATTAAAATGGACCATACAGTTGAACTCCGAGACTTTCCACTTTCCCTATCATAGGATGCCGGCATAAGTCAGTTTCTGCTCTGCTATAGCTGCCTAAATCAACTGTAATTGCTGTTACTGGGAATTAGGAATCTGTAGGGCTAACAACACAAGCTCATAGAATGCTGAGAGCTGAAGTACATAATGTGTAAAAATTGCCTATCATCAGCTGAAACACTCACTATTGAGTTCCAAACTGGAAGCAATGTCAGCACAACAACTGTTCACTTAGCAGTCTGACAGATGAATTGAAGATGCTGTTGCCGTAGTCTTTTTTCTTCAGTCCGGAGTGCCGCTGACTCGTGTATGGAATATATATATATATATATGACATTAGATGCTAGGGACGGTCACGAGATCATGACGAGACAACATCAGTTCCCCGACACCCAAGAACAGCCTCAGAGAGAGAGAGAGAGAGAGGCAGCCGGGGGTGGGGTGTCTGGAATATATACAAGAAAGGGAGGAGCTGAGAGAGCATCCAATTCATTTAAGATTATACAAACGACTGAGACTTTATCAGTGTTGTGTAATTACACTGGAGGGACAGCTGGTTGAGCTGTTGTTTATATGTTGACGTGTTAACAGTCTGTGATATAGTAATGTACAGGTTGAGTATCCCATATCCAAATATTCCAAAATACGGAATATTCTGAAATTTTTTGATTGAGACAGAGATTGCGAAACCTTTAATGTACACAAACTTTGTTTAATACACAAATGTTTAAAAATATTGTATTAAATGACCTTCAGGCTGTGTGTATAAGGTGTATATGAAACATAAATGCATTCTCTGTTTAGACTTGGGCCCATCACTGTGATATCTCATTATGGTATGCAATTATTCCAAAGTGCGGAAAAATCCGATTTCCAAAATACCTTTGGTCCCAAGCATTTTGGATAAAGGGTACTCAACCTGTACTTGTTTGTTATAGGAATCTTTCAGAAGGAGAAGGATACAGAAGACACATGCAGTAATGGCTGTTCATATATGCCTGTCTTGTTCAACATGTTAGTTTGTTTTGTGGTCTAAACAGTTTCATTATATGATAGTTATACCACAAAGAAGATTCCCAGTGTGTGCCTACTGATTAAGTATGTAACAGAGGTGATCCTATCTGCAGAGAAACACTTCTGCTAACAGGTTATGGCCCCAGACACAGACATAAGAATCCCAGTTACCAGGAACACATGTCACAATTGCCCAGAAACATGAGCACAGATTACAATTGCCCAGACACAGACAAAAAAATATCTTCCTCAGGGGGAATAACAGGCAAATAGCGAAGAGATGGTAAGCCCGACAAATCTTACACTAGCAGTAACCAAGCTGTCTAATCAGGGCCGAAACTAGGATTTTTGGCGAACGGGGCAAGGCAGTAATTTGCCCCCCCCCCAAAAAAAAACAAAACAAAAAAACAAAACAAACATAAAATAATAATAAAAATACAAATGGACAAAAATAAATATATTAAAAAATTATAACTGCGCCACGCAGTAGTGCAAACTTATTCAAATTACACTGCACAGTAGTACCCCTCATTATGCCGTCCCATGGGTGAGAGAGGGAGAGAGTGAGAGATGGGAGAGAGGGGTCAGGGAGAGAGAGTAACGTCTAGAGGAAACAGAGTTGGAAAAAGATTTGGGGGTACTCATTGATAATAGGCTTAATAACCATACACAATGTCAAAGCGCAGTAAAGAAGGCAAGTAAGGTGCTAGCGTGCATAAAATGGGGAATTGAGACAAGGGACTCGGATGTAATCCTGCCGCTGTATAAAGCAGTAGTACGTCCGCACCTGGAATATTGTGTTCAGTTTTGGGCACCACTGTATAAAAAAGATATCAGTGAACTCGAAAGGGTTCAAAGGCGAGCTACTAAATTGATTAAAGGCCTACAGGGACTGGATCATGAGGAAAGACTTACTAGGCTGAATATGTATATACTAGAAAAGAGGCGCCTAAGAGGAGATATTATTAATATCTTCAAATATGTAAATCACAAAGAGTTATCAGAGGAATTATTTATTAAAAGAACACAGTTTAGGACACGTGGGCACTCGCTGCGGCTGGAGGAAAGTTCCGAACGCAACGGAGGAAAGGGTTCTACACTGTTAGGGCAATAAGGATTTGGAATTCCCTGCCAGGGAAGGTGGTAATGGCGGACTCTGTAATTGGATTTAAAAAAGGAATGGATAGATTTCTTAATGAAAATGATATCTAAGGTTATAATATTTAAAATATTAACGTGGTTCTGGGGGTAATATGAGTTATAGTAGTTAACTAGTCATAATCATTATTCAGCAGGTATTTTAGAATCATCACAACTTAATACGGGTTGAACACGATGGCAATTTGCCTCTATTCAACCTCAATTACTATGTTACTAGCTGATATAAGACAAGAGAATACTGCAAATGTCATGTGGGATGCAAAGACTGCATGAATAAACCAGTTTAAAAAGCAAATTTTTCCTGCTAAAAAAACTCTACCAGATGAGACTTAGCAAATGAAAGACTATGCAAGAGCACATAAGTGAATTGCTGGAAATTGTAACACAGCTCAGATCTATAGGAGAAGATCTAAAATGAAAGCAGATAGTAGCCATGCTCCTGTGCAGTCTACCTGATACATATAGGGCCTAATTCAGACCTGATCATGCAGCAAATTTGTTAGCTAATGGGCAAATCCATGTGCAGTGCAGGTGGGGCTTATATAACATTTGCAGAGAGAGTTGCAGAAGGTAAAGGGCATGATCTGCTCATATACCCCAATGCAAATGGCAGTAATTTAACAACACCAGTTAAAGATACATTTTATGTTCCAAGATTGGAAGGCAGACTATTGTCTGTCCTAAGGGACTTACTATCAAATTCCAAGATAACGTGCATTGTCCGGAAAAGAAAAAAGTAGTAGCCACAACCAAAGCAGAAAAACACCTGTATCATCTTGACTCTGCAACATAATAGGTGAGATTAAGCACACACGGCATCTGGTCTATGGATCTACAATAAAAAGGTCTACAGTCAATAGGTTGACCACTAATGGTAGACATGCATTAGGTCGACAGGGACAATAGGTCGACATGTAAAAGGTAGACAGTTCAAAAGGTAGACAGGGTCGAATGGATGACACACATATGGTTGACACTTTTTTTTTTCAATTTTTTCATACTTTATCATCCACATGGACTATGATTGGGAATAGGAACCTGTGCCGAGCACAGCGGGAGCAGAAAAGTGACAAAACCCCCCCAAAAAGTCTACATTTTTTGTGCAGACCATTTCCATGTTGACCTTTTGACCATGTCGACCTTTTGACACTGTTGACCTTTTCTACCATCTACCTATTCTATGTCAACCTTCTGACCATGTCGACCTTTTGACACTGTTGACCTTTTCTACCGTCTACCTATTCTATGTCAACCTTCTGACTCTGTCCACCTTTTGACCCTGTCGACAGGCACTTTGCACCCTTCGAAGCTAATTGGATCGACCCCCTAGTGGAAGGTGGAGAATGCCATGGAAAAAAAAACAGGCATCTAGCATTGCAGCTCAAGCTTTATCTGACAGTGTTCTAAAGCCTGTATGCCAGTACAGTAAGATAGAAACATAGAATTTGACGGCAGATAAGAACCACTTGGCCCATCTAGTCTGCCCCTTTTTGTATCCTTTAGGTAATCTCAACCCTTTTTGAACCTTAATTCTTTGTAAGGATATTTATATGCCTATCCCAAGCATGTTTAAATCGCTCTACAGTCTTCGAACCTGGAAACTATAAAAATATATAATTGCAGCTCACAGTTGTCTTAATGAGACACTAAATATAAGGAAAAGGCATGAGATGATCTCATAATATAAGTGAGACAATTCATTTTGAGAAGCTGAAACCATTAATGAAGAACTTTCAGGCCGAATTTGTGGAGCAAGTGTCACTGTCTACCTTCCTCAGGTTCACGCATGGTGATTTCATGGCCTCCTACCTCCATTAAACCCCTGAATGGGAAACCATATTTATATTGTTCCAGCAAATATTTGTTATCTTGTCCTTGAGTTTGAATGAGAGAAACTGGAGCACTATGGGCTTCTGGCAAATTGTACACTACATTCTCTATGAAATGACGCTGAATCGCCAGTCTCTACATTCATCAACTCCGCACCTTAAAGGCCAATACAGATGGGAGAGATGTGTGCTGAGCGATCTTAACACAGACCGCTCAGCACACATCTCTCCCCCCGCTCAGCACAGCGCGATTTGTGCTGAGCGAGGGGGAAGGACGGACGGGGCGATCATTTCACCCAGCGGGTGAAATGAGTGATGTGCTAGATTGAGCCTGTATGCCAATCTTGCACCAGCAATAGCGTCGCGTGGGGCCGCGCATCGCTATCGCTGTGGGGGGTACACACGAAGAGATCAGTGCTTTAACTTCTTAGCAATCTAGTCAGTTTGCTTAGAATTTAAGCACTGATCTCTCTGTGTGTAACCCCCTTTACTCTCTTTGTGTGTACTCACAGCCTCTCTAGATTATAAAATCTCACAAACTGGGCCCTCTCTCCTTTGTATTCACTACATAATTATGTAATCTGAGCACTGCAATTATCTAATTACATATATATGTGTCTGCTAGGCAATGTAGACAGTAAGCTACAATGTGGCAGGGAACTCTGAATGAATACTTATTGGTCTATTTATTAACATTATTTTTACTAAAATAACGTGAAAAAGGGTGTTTTCCCACCCTTTTCACATTATTTTAGTATCACCTGAATGTATTAAAGGGCATTTGGAGCAGTTTTCGTGAAAAACTGCTCCAAACCCTTTAATTCACTTTTTTTTTAGTAACCCACATCGCATTCCACATACTTATAATGGGAAATGTGATGTGGCCAAATTTACAAAAAAAAAAAAAGTGAAAAAATACCGCAGTGTGCCCTGTGATAGTCTCGCTAGCTCAGGCGATAGGGAGGCATGTGCCCAGCTTTCTCTGCCCCTGGCAGAGAAAGCTGAGCGGAACCCAGCTACAGTGTTCAGCTATGTGTGTCCGATGGACACACAAGCTGATCAAAGTGTAAAAAGTAAAAAAAAGTAAAAAAAAAACCCCAAACCATATTCACCTATCCAGGGAGCCTGTGTCTGCTGTTCCAGTGAGTGCTGCTGGGTGCCGGGTCCCCCATGTGCTGCAATATGACCCCGGTGCAGTAAAGTGATGCTGCAAAGTGGCAGCGTACTTTACAGCACAGAGGGTCACCACAGCACACAGGATCCAGCAGCCCAGCAGAAACAGCGCGGACCGGCTCCCTGGGCAGATGAGTATATTGATCTGCTGAGGGGGGTCCACGGAACGCGGGGGTAGTCACGATGGGGGGGTCGACCGGGCGGCGGCGGTAGCGGCGATGTCGGCAGGGGTGGCACATGCACAGCAGGACATTGGGGTATTTTTCGGAAAAAATACCCCGATGTCCTACTGTGCATGCACCACCCCTGCTGACATCACCGCTACCACCGCCGCCCGGTTGCTGCGGAGTGTCATCACAGGGACAGAGCTTGACCGCAAGCTCTGTCCCTTCATGTGATGATACATCCATGCGATGTAATCAATTATCGCAGTGCGAGTTTGGTCGATTTTATCACCTATCATCCGCATCCTGGATGCGGATGGGGATAAATAGGCCCCTTAGTCTTTGTACAGCATTACATACAGTAATATGCTTTAATGATAATAATAATAATAATAATAATAATATTTTTATTTATATAGCGCTCTTTCTCCAACAGAAGCAATATAAAAAATAATAATATAGAAATAGTGATAACTTAACTGGCAATAGTTTGAGATATACAGGTGATACTCAGAAAATTAGAATATTGTACAAAAGTTCATTTATTTCAGTAATTCAACTTAAAAGGTGAAACTAATATATTATATAGACTCATTACATGCAAAGTGAGATATTTCAAGCCTTTATTTGTTATAATTTTGATGGTTGTGGCTTACGGTTTAAGAAAACCCCCAAATCCAAAATCTTAGAGAATTAGATTTTAAATACAGAAATGTCGGCCCTCTGAAAAGTATAATCATGCATATGTACTCAGTACTTGGTGTAGGCCCCTTTTGCATGAATTACTGCCTCAATGCGGCGTGGCATGGATTCTATCAGCCTGTGGCACTGCTGATGTGTTATGGAAGACCAGGATGCTTCAATAGCGGCCTTCAGCTCTTCTGCATTTTTTGATCTCATGTCTCTCATCTTTCTCTTGGCAATGCCCCATAGATTCTCTAAGGGGTTCAGGTCAGGCGAGTGTGCTGGCCTATCCAGCACAGTAATTTCATGGTCACTGAACCAGGTTTTGGTACTTTTAGCTGTGTAGGCAGGTGCCAAGTCCAGCTGGAAAATGAAGTCAGCTTGACTGCTGAAGGAAGCATGAAGTGCTTTAAAATGGTTTGGTAGACGGCTGCGTTGACTCTGGACTTAATAACGCACAGTGGACCAACACCAACAGATGACATGGCTCCCCAAATCAACACAGACTGTGGAAATTTCACACTGGACTTCAAGCATCTTGGATTGTGTGCCTCTCCATTCGTCCTCCATACTCTGGGACCTTGGTTTCCAAATGAGATGCAAAATTTGCTCTCATCAGAAAAGAGGACTTTGGACCACTGAGCAACAGACCAGTTCTTTTTTTCTTTTCTCTTACATCCTAGTGGATACTGGGGTCTTGTACTTTAGTACCATGGGGTATAGATCAGGTCCACTGGAGCCTGGCACTTTAAAAAAACATTTAGAGTGTGTATGTGTGTGCTGGCTCCTTCCCTCTATGCCCCTCCTACCCGACTCTGTTTAGAAAAATGTGCCCAAGGAGCCGGGTGCATCTCTCTGGAGCTCCAGAAATTTTCCTTTATTTTTATTTTAGTTTATTAATTTCAGGTAGCTCTGGTTGGCAACCAGGCTACCTGCTTTGTGGGATTTAGAGGGTCAATGGTTCTGAGGGTTAATGGTTCGTAATCCCAGCTGACAGGACACTGAGCTCCTGAGGTGCTGATCACACATCGATAGTATGTGTGCCCACGCCAGCAGCTAGCCGCCACTCTCTAACAGATGCCGAAGTTACATGGTGCGGTGAGTGTTACACCGGGGTCCTGGTTAGCTGGTCCCCAGTGCAGTTTTAACTGCAAGTCACGCGGCGGTCACAGGCCCGGAGCTGCGGTGCCCGCCGCGGACAAACTGGTTAAGGGCTGTTAAGCCCCGCAGTGCTCACTGTCTCAAGGCTTTGTGTGTACTGTACAATGCATATTATGCTGTTCGTTACATGTGGCCAGTATAAACTGTCATAGGGACCGCACGCCATTACAAGGGGCGGGGCTTCCCGGAGCGGGACCAGCTGTGGAAAGGCACCATTTCCTGCTGCTGCGGATCTTCAAGGCTGCATGCACATCAGCGGTAGCGCCGCTGCACTTATATCGGGTCATATACATACTTCAACACATTGTGCTGCTGTGTTCTGTGTGCTGGTGTCCACTCCTCAGTGTCACTCCAGGGGCTCTCTAGGGTCTGTGTGGAGGGGATGATCAGTGGGCTGCGCTGTATTACTATTGTGTAAGATGCTGTTGACATGGTTATGTGTGCTGCTTTTAACTCTACCCCGTCTTCAGCGGGGTCACTCATGTGTGAGCAATGTTCCTTATCTCCACAGGCACCAAGCTCACAGGCACCTGATTGGTTAGATAGCTTTAAAAGCATGATTCAGAATGTAAATTCAGAATTGGCTGCAGCTAAAAGACAGGTGTTAAAACACTCTATTGATTGTGTGGCCAAAGCAGCAGATAGATACCAAGAAGGCTTCTCAGCCCCCTCTAGTAGTTTCACATAAACGCTCACTGCTACAGGTGCTCCAGTCTGATTCTGATTCTGATCAGCCTGATGTAGATGATGATATGGATGTGAACAGCTTTCTGTCCCATGGGGTGGAGGCTCTAATTTTTGCTGTAAGAGAGGTCTTTCACATACCGGATCAGGAGGCAGAACCAGATGAGGAGTCGTATTTTAATGTTAGACCTAAGACCTCAGCAACTTTTCCTGTGTCTAAAAAATTAAACTCCCTGGCCAGGGAGGCTTGGTTAAACCCTGATAAAAAAATGTAAAATTCCTCAGAGGTTTTTATCTACTTTTCCCCTTCCAGCTGAGAACAGAAAGTTATGGGAAAACCCCCCGTCACTAATGAGTAAAATAATATAAAGAAGATACATATGACACATATTCTGTGTCATATGTATCTTCTTAATATTATTCTAATGAAGTTAGCCTATGAAATTACTTTGGGAGGCACTCATAACAAGTGCCTCCCGGACGCAGTGAAAACGGGGATGCAGCGGGGGGCGGGGCCTAACACTGGGCTTTAAAAGCCCATTAGAAAGAAAGGGGACAGCGGCACTTATACAAGTGCCTCGCTGACAGCCTGGGATGGGCTTTCAGGCATGAATGCTGTGATTGGACAGGGGATCCAGTGGTGGATCCGCTCATCCAATCACCCAGAGGCGGTGGGAGAAGCGGAGGCGGGACCCGGCAGTTAGTGTGAGCTGTCCCGGGTCACTAGAGTAAAGCAGCGGCGGCCCCGGGAAGCCCGGAACTGGAGAGTATGCGGCGACGGTGGCCAGCACTCTCTCCAGTCTAGTTCCTGCTCCTCCACCCTCCTAGCCAGCAGCAGAAGCAGCGTCTCAGGTGAGAGAGGGGGTCAGCTGGATGGGCTGCACTAGCGTGCGCACGGGGGGGGAGGGGAGGGACGGGGGGGAGGGACGGACGGACGGGGGACACACACGTTTACAACACATTACCGAAGTCCTGTCACCACCCTCCAAGTGTCCAGCTTAATTTAAATCATTTGTAACTCTTTTCACCAAGAACATTGGAGTGTGTGGATCTGCACAGGGCTGCAGTAACAGTTTCCTGATAGCGGCATCTCACACACACACACCTGTCCCGATGTGAGGGCTCTGTCCGGCCTGTGTCAAGTGTCAAAACCATTTGAGAACTCAGACCCTATTACATAACCCCCATGATGATCAAATGCTTGCATTATATTTGGAGTGTGTTTAGGGGCCTATTTTAGTATGCGGCTCATACTGTGTAGCGTAATGTGAATTTTGTTTCATACCATGTGGCGTAATGTGAATTTCGGCTCATACTGTATGTGGTAATGTGAATTTGGCTCATACGGTGTGGGGTAATGTGAATTTTGGTTCATACTGTATGGCGTAATGTGAATTCAGCTCATACTGTGTGGGGCAATGTGAATTCGGCTCATACTGTGTGGCGTAATGTGAATTCGGCTCATACTGTGTGGCGTAATGTGAATTCGGCTCATACTGTGTGGCGTAATGTGAATTTGGCTCATACAGTGTGGCGTAATGTGAATTCGGCTCATACTGTGTGGTGTAATGTGAATTCGGCTCATACTGTGTGGCGTACTGTGAATTCGGCTCATACTGTGTGGGGTAATGTGAATTTGGCTCATACAGTGTGGTGTAATGTGCATTTCGGCTCATACTGTGTAGCGTAATGTGAATTTGGCTCATACCGTGTGGTGTAATGTGAATTGCGGCTCATACTGTGTGGCGTAATGTGAATTTCGGCTCATACTGTGTAGCGTAATGTGAATTTGGCTCATACTGTGTGGCGTAATGTGAATTGCGGCTCATACTGTGTAGTGTAATGTGAATTTCTGCTCATACTGTGTGGCGTAATGTGAATTTCGGCTCATACCGTGTGCTGTAATCAAAATCAGGGTGTAGGTGCTGGGGGTTGCAAGGGGTGGGGAGTGTATGGGGGCAGGGGGAGGGGAATGCATATGCACGTAGGCCCATCACTCGCTAGTTCCGCCACTGGGTCAGGAATAGGTTGGGAAAGTGCAAGCAGCGATAGGGTGCAGCGGCAGCTAGGACTCAGGGTTATGCCGTAGCAGACAGTCCGTACCAGCCGGTGGTCGCACCATTATGTTTAATTTTTTTCCCTGGGGTGTATTATATCTACTTGTAATATTAGGAACTAGGGACAAATTAGATTAAGCCATGTGATTTTACTGAGAGAATGTAAAACAGTGCAAGACATGTCCCTGGGTGGTGCTAGACACGCACAAAAGACTGTGCTAGACACGCCTCTCTGGCAGAGCAACCCCCTAATAAAATTAGCTGCGCACACCTACGATGGGCTGCAGGGAGGTGCAAAAATGGACTAAGATCTGATGTGAAAAAAAAAATATATATATATTATTATGCCTCCCCAGCCAAAGACCTCACCGCACGTCACTGATCCCAGGAGTGGACAACTGGGAAACAAACTTCCTCAGCAGGCACAACCTCGTTCCGGGGGAATGGGGACTACATCCCCAGGTGTTTCAACAGTTAATTCACCAGTGGGGCTGTCCGCAGATAGATCTGATGGCTTCTCGACTCAACAAGAAGCTATGCTGTTACTGTTCCAGGATGAGGGATCTGCCGGCAGATGCAGTGGTCGTGCTGACGACACCTTGGATGTACCAGTTTGTATACCTGTTCCCTCATCTACCGCTAATCCCAAGGGTTCTCAAAAGACTAAGAA
Source organism: Pseudophryne corroboree (assembly GCF_028390025.1). NCBI lineage: Eukaryota > Metazoa > Chordata > Amphibia > Anura > Myobatrachidae > Pseudophryne > Pseudophryne corroboree. Next base: position 478,732,787 of record NC_086444.1, read on the forward strand.
GGGAAAGCGTTCAGGCAATTCTAATTGTCCCAGATTGGCCCCGATGGGCGTGGTACTCGGACCTCCTAACCATGGCGCTGGAGGATCCCTGGCCTCTACTGCTCCGAGACGATCTTCTTCAAAAAAGTCAGTTCGTCTATCCAGACTTACAGCGGCTACGTTTGACGGCTTGGAGGTTGAGAGGGATATTCTAGCTAGAAAAGGTCTTCCCTCCAGGGTCATTTCCACCATGGTCCAGGCCAGGAAGATGGTTATGTCAAAACATTACCATCATATCTGGAAAAAGTATATTTCCTGGTGTGAGGGTAGAAAGGTTTCTCCCGTGGAATTTCGTATTTGTCGTTTTCTACTTTTCCTGCAAGCGGGAGTGGATATGGGCCTACTATTGGGCTCCATCAAAGTCCAGATTTCTGCGCTCTCTATTTTCTCCCAGAGACAGCTTGCCTTGTTGCCAGAAGTGCAGACTTTCCTAAAGGGAGTTCTTCATATGCCCTTTGTATCTCCCACGGCTCCGTGGGACCTCAATGTGGTTCTGTCCTTTCTCCAATCAGACTGGTTTGAACCCTTACATAGGGAGGAGTTAAAATTTCTCACCTGGAAGACGGTGATGTTATTGGCAGTGGCGTCTGCCAGGCGTGTCTCTGAATTGGGGGGCCTTATCCTGTACGAGCCCTCATTTGATATTTCATGAAGACAGGGCGGAACTGAGGACCCGTCCTCAGTTTTTGCCAAATATGGTGTCAGCTTTTCATGTGAATCAGAAAGAGGATAGAGAAGATTGTCTCTTGGTTGGCGCACGGAGAAGAGAAAGAATTAGTTTTAATAAATCTAAAATATAACTTTTATTATCAACCGATTAAAATGATGTGAAATATATGAGGAAACATTTTTTAATGAAATAAAAGATACTGTATCAAGTAAAAAATTGTATTCACTGTGTATAATTTATTGCTTTGCTGTATATAATATTATAAGTGTTTATGAAACCAGGATCACCACACAATAGTCTGACTATTCAATATGAAGGTAATCTTTAATGAATGTGGTTATGTATTCAGGGTCCAACAGTTTCCTGCAACCTTCAAATCACTAAATGTTATTTATCTTTGAGGTGCAGTGTATGTCGCAGCTTCTCCTTAATTATCTATTTTTCATAACCATAAAAAATTTGGTAACTCCCTAAAAATTACCATTTATCATTAGCGTAACGCACCCCTGGCTGTCTTGCTATATTGATTGATAAATGTTTCTAGCCACAGGAGTATATTGCCTACAGAGACTATTAGTGGGCTTTTTGAGAAGAGACACACTGGGGTATATTTACTAAAAATCGTATTTTCCCGTTTGAGGTCAAAGTTCAATCACGAATGACATCGAAAGTGTAAATATGCAACTTTTTGAATTTAGTACGACTAATTTACTAAGCTGCCGTATTCTGCATTTTCGGTTTTACCGATATCGATGTCATTCGTTTTTTTAGGCAGTGTTTTACGTGAGTGACTTGTAAAACACTGCCGACTTTAATACAATGAATCTCGGCCGGATCTGAGAGATCCGTGCTGGGCTTCATTGTGCACCTTGTTAAAAAAAAAAACAGTGTTAAAATAAAATAAAAAATTGCGTGGGGTCCCCCCTCCTAAGCCAAACCAGCCTCGGGCTCTTTGAGCCGATCCTGGTTGCAAAAATATGGGAAAAAAATTATAGAGGTTCCCCCATATTTAAACAACCAGCACCGGGCTCTGCGCCTGGTCCTGGTTCCAAAAATATGGGGGACAAAAAGCGTAGGGGTCCCCCGTATTTCTGAAACCAGCACCGGGCTCCACTAGCCAGATACATAATGCCACAGCCGGGGGACACTTTTATATAGGTCCCGGCGGCCCTGGCATTACATAACCAACTAGTCACCCCTGGCCGGGGTACCCTGGAGGAGTGGGGACCCCTTCAATCAAGGGGTCCCCCACCTCCAGCCACCCAAGGACCAGGGGTGAAGCCCGAGGCTGTCCGCCCCATCCAAAGGCTGCGGATGGGAGGCTGATAGCCGTTGTGTAAAAAAATGAATATTGTTTTTAGTAGCAGTACTACAAGTCCCAGCAAACCTCCCCCGCAAGCTGGTAATTGGAGAACCACAAGTACCAGCATGCGGAGGAAAACCGGGCCCACTGGTACCTGTAGTACTACTACTAAAAAAAGACCCCAATAAAAACATAAGACACACACCTTGAAAGTAGAGATGTGCACCGGAAATTTTTCGGGTTTTGTGTTTTGGTTTTGGGTTCGGTTCCGTGGCCGTGTTTTGGGTTCGAACGCGTTTTGGCAAAACCTCACCGAATTTTTTTTGTCGGATTCGGGTGTGTTTTGGATTCGGGTGTTTTTTTCAAAAAACCCTAAAAAAACAGCTTAAATCATAGAATTTGGGGGTCATTTTGATCCCAAAGTATTATTAACCTCAATAACCATAATTTCCACTCATTTTCAGTCTATTCTGAACACCTCACACCTCACAATATTATTTTTAGTCCTAAAATTTGCACCGAGGTCGCTGGATGACTAAGCTCAGCGACCCAAGTGGCCGACACAAACACCTGGCCCATCTAGGAGTGGCACTGCAGTGTCAGGCCGGATGGCCCTTCCAAAAAATACTCCCCAAACAGCACATGACGCAAAGAAGAAAAAAAAGAGGCGCAATGAGGTAGCTGTGTGACTAAGATAAGCGACCCTAGTGGCCGACACAAACACCTGGCCCATCTAGGAGTGGCACTGCAGTGTCACGCAGGATGGCCCTTCCAAAAAACACTCCCCAAACAGCACATGGCGCAAAGAAAAAAAGAGGCGCAATGAGGTAGCTGTGTGAGTAAGCTAAGCAACCCTAGTGGCCGACACAAACACCTGGCCCATCTAGGAGTGGCACTACAGTGTCAGGCCGGATGGCCCTTCCAAAAAATACTCCCCAAACAGCACATGACGCAAAGAAGAAAAAAATGAGGCGCAATGAGGTAGCTGTGTGACTAAGATAAGTGACCCTAGTGGCCGACACAAACACCTGGCCCATCTAGGAGTGGCACTGCAGTGTCACGCAGGATGGCCCTTCCAAAAAACACTCCCCAAACAGCACATGACGCAAAGAAAAATGAAAGAAAAAAGAGGTGCAAGATGGAATTGTCCTTGGGCCCTCCCACCCACCCTTATGTTGTATAAACAGGACATGCACACTTTAACCAACCCATCATTTCAGTGACAGGGTCTGCCACACGACTGTGACTGAAATGACGGGTTGGTTTGGACCCCCACCAAAAAAGAAGCAATTAATCTCTCCTTGCACAAACTGGCTCTACAGAGGCAAGATGTCCACCTCATCATCATCCTCCGATTCATCACCGTGTACATCCCCCTCCTCACAGATTATCAATTCGTCCCCACTGGAATCCACCATCACAGCTCCCTGTGTACTTTGTGGAGGCAATTGCTGCTGGTGAATGTCTCCATGGAGGAATTGATTATAATTCATTTTAATGAACATCATCTTCTCCACATTTTCTGGAAGTAACCTCGTACGCCGATTGCTGACAAGGTGAGCGGCGGCACTAAACACTCTTTCGGAGTACACACTTGTGGGAGGGCAACTTAGGTAGAATAAAGCCAGTTTGTGCAAGGGCCTCCAAATTGCCTCTTTTTCCTGCCAGTATACGTACGGACTGTCTGACGTGCCTACTTGGATGCGGTCACTCATATAATCCTCCACCATTCTTTCAATGGTGAGAGAATCATATGCAGTGACAGTAGACGACATGTCCGTAATCGTTGTCAGGTCCTTCAGTCCGGACCAGATGTCAGCATCAGCAGTCGCTCCAGACTGCCCTGCATCACCGCCAGCGGGTGGGCTCGGAATTCTGAGCCTTTTCCTCGCACCCCCAGTTGCGGGAGAATGTGAAGGAGGAGATGTTGACAGGTCGCGTTCCGCTTGACTTGACAATTTTCTCACCAGCAGTTCTTTGAACCCCTGCAGACTTGTGTCTGCCAGAAAGAGAGATACAACGTAGGTTTTAAATCTAGGATCGAGCACGGTGGCCAAAATGTAGTGCTCTGATTTCAACAGATTGACCACCCGTGAATCCTTGTTAAGCGAATTAAGGGCTCCATCCACAAGTCCCACATGCCTAGCGGAATCGCTCAGTGTTAGCTCCTCCTTCAATGTCTCCAGCTTCTTCTGCAAAAGCCTGATGAGGGGAATGACCTGACTCAGGCTGGCAGTGTCTGAACTGACTTCACGTGTGGCAAGTTCAAAAGGTTGCAGAACCTTGCACAACGTTGAAATCATTCTCCACTGCGCTTGAGACAGGTGCATTCCACCTCCTATATCGTGGTCAGTTGTATAGGCTTGAATGGCCTTTTGCTGCTCCTCCAACCTCTGAAGCATATAGAGGGTTGAATTCCACCTCGTTACCACTTCTTGCTTCAGATGATGGCAGGGCAGGTTCAGGCGTTTTTGGTGTTGCTCCAGTCTTCTGTACGTGGTGCCTGTACGCCGAAAGTGTCCCGCAATTCTTCTGGCCACCGACAGCATCTCTTGCACGCCCCTCTCGTTTTTTAAATAATTCTGCACCACCAAATTCAAGGTATGTGCAAAACATGGGACGTGCTGGAATTTGCCCATATTTAATGCACACACAATATTGCTGGCGTTGTCCGATGCCACAAATCCACAGGAGAGTCCAATTGGGGTAAGCCATTCTGCGATGATCTTCCTCAGTTGCCGTAAGAGGTTTTTAGCTGTGTGCGTATTCTGGAAAGCGGTGATACAAAGCGTAGCCTGCCTAGGAAAGAGTTGGCATTTGCGAGATGCTGCTACTGGTGCCGCCGCTGCTGTTCTTGCGGCGGGAGTCAATACATCTACCCAGTGGGCTGTCACAGTCATATAGTCCTCAGTCTGCCCTGCTCCACTTGTCCACATGTCCGTGGTTAAGTGGACATTGGGTACAACTGCATTTTTTAGGACACTGGTGAGTCTTTTTCTGAGGTCTGTGTACATTTTCGGTATCGCCTGCCTAGAGAAATGGAACCTAGATGGTATTTGGTACCGGGGACAAAGTACCTCAATCAAGTCTATAGTTGGCTCTGCAGTAATGATGGATACCGGAACCACGTTTCTCACCACCCAGGATGCCAAGGCCTCAGTTATCCGCTTTGCAGAAGGATGACTGCTGTGATATTTCATCTTCCTCGCAAAGGACTGTTGGACAGTCAATTGCTTGGTGGAAGTAGTAAAAGTGGTCTTACGACTTCCCCTCTGGGATGACCATCGACTCCCAGCAGCAACAACAGCAGCGCCAGCAGCAGTAGGCGTTACACTCAAGGATGCATCGGAGGAATCCCAGGCAGGAGAGGACTCGTCAGAATTGCCAGTGACATGGCCTGCAGGACTATTGGCATTCCTGGGGAAGGAGGAAATTGACACTGAGGGAGTTGGTGGGGTGGTTTGCGTGAGCTTGGTTACAAGAGGAAGGGATTTACTGGTCAGTGGACTGCTTCCGCTGTCGCCCAAAGTTTTTGAACTTGTCACTGACTTATGATGAATGCGCTGCAGGTAACGTATAAGGGAGGATGTTCCAAGGTGGTTAACGTCCTTACCCCTACTTATTACAGCTTGACAAAGGCAACACACGGCTTGACACCTGTTGTCCGCATTTCTGTTGAAATACTTCCACACCGAAGAGCTGATTTTTTTGGTATTTTCACCAGGCATGTCAATGGCCATATTCCTCCCACGGACAACAGGTGTCTCCCCGGGTGCCTGACTTAAACAAACCACCTCACCATCAGAATCCTCCTTGTCAATTTCCTCCCCAGCGCCAGCAACACCCATATCCTCCTCATCCTGGTGTACTTCAACACTGACATCTTCAATCTGACTATCAGGAACTGGACTGCGGGTGCTCCTTCCAGCACTTGCAGGGAGCGTGCAAATGGTGGAAGGCGCATGCTCTTCACGTCCAGTGTTGGGAAGGTCAGGCATCGCAACCGACACAATTGGACTCTCCTTGTGGATTTGTGATTTCGAAGAACGCACAGTTCTTTGCTGTGCTTTTGCCAGCTTAAGTCTTTTCATTTTTCTAGCGAGAGGCTGAGTGCTTCCATCCTCATGTGAAGCTGAACCACTAGCCATGTACATAGGCCAGGGCCTCAGCCGTTCCTTGCCACTCCGTGTGGTAAATGGCATATTGGCAAGTTTACGCTTCTCCTCCGACGATTTTATTTTAGATTTTTGAGTCCTTTTTTTACTGATATTTTGTGTTTTGGATTTTACATGCTCTGTACTATGACATTGGGCATCGGCCTTGGCAGACGACGTTGATGGAATTTCATCGTCTCGGCCATGACTAGTGGCAGCAGCTTCAGCACGAGGTGGAAGTGGATCTTGATCTTTCCCTATTTTTGGAACCTCAACATTTTTGTTCTCCATATTTTAATAGGCACAACTAAAAGGCACCTCAGGTAAACAATGGAGATGGATGGATACTAGTATACTTATGGATGACGAGTGACTGACGACACAGAGGTAGCTACAGCCGTGGACTACCGTACTGCGTCTGCTAGTATAGAGATGATAATGATATAAAAAATATATATATATCACTACTGCAGGTATATATAATATAATGACGGACCTGCTGGACACTGTCAACAGACTCCTAAACTACTAGTATGAAGAAGATAGAAAAAAAAACCCCACCACAGGTAGGTATACAATTATGGACGAGCACTGACGACACAGAGGTAGCTACAGCCGTGGACTACCGTACTGCGTCTGCTAGTATAGAGATGATAATGATATAAAAAATATATATATATCACTACTGCAGGTATATATAATATAATGACGGACCTGCTGGACACTGTCAGCAGACTCCTAAACTACTAGTATGAAGAAGATAGAAAAAAAAACCCCACCACAGGTAGGTATACAATTATGGACGAGCACTGACGACACAGAGGTAGCCACAGCCGTGGACTACCGTACTGCGTCTGCTAGTATAGAGATGATAATGATATAAAAAATATATATCTATCACTACTGCAGGTATATATAATATAATGACGGACCTGCTGGACACTGTCAGCAGACTCCTAAACTACTAGTATGAAGAAGATAGAAAAAAAAACCCCACCACAGGTAGGTATACAATTATGGACGAGCACTGACGACACAGAGGTAGCCACAGCCGTTGACTACCGTACTGCGTCTGCTAGTATAGAGATGATAATGATATAAAAAATATATATATATCACTACTGCAGGTATATATAATATAATGACGGACCTGCTGGACACTGTCAGAAGACTCCTAAACTACTAGTATGAAGAAGATAGAAAAAAAAAACCCCACCACAGGTAGGTATACAATTATGGACGAGCACTGACAACACAGAGGTAGCCACAGCCGTGGACTACCGTACTGAGTCTGCTAGTATAGAGATGATAATGATATAAAAAATATATATATATCACTACTGCAGGTATATATAATATAATGACAGACCTGCTGGACACTGTCAGCAGGCTCCTAAACTACTAGTATGAAGAAGATAGAAAAAAAAAACCCCACCACAGGTAGGTATACAATTATGGACGAGCACTGACGACACAGAGGTAGCCACAGCCGTGGACTACCGTACTGCGTCTGCTAATATAGAGATGATAATGATATAAAAAATATATATATATCACTACTGCAGGTATATATAATATAATGACGGACCTGCTGGACACTGTCAGCAGACTCCTAAACTACTAGTATGAAGAAGATAGAAAAAAAAACCCCACCACAGGTAGGTATACAATTATGGACGAGCACTGACGACACAGAGGTAGCCACAGCCGTGGACTACCGTACTGCGTCTGCTAGTATAGAGATGATAATGATATAAAAAATATATATATATCACTACTGCAGGTATATATAATATAATGACGGACCTGCTGGACACTGTCAGCAGACTCCTAAACTACTAGTATGAAGAAGATAGGAAAAAAACCCCCACCACAGGTAGGTATACAATTATGGACGAGCACTGACGACACAGAGGTAGCCACAGCCGTGGACTACCGTACTGCGTCTGCTAATATAGAGATGATAATGATGTAAAATATATATATATATCACTACTGCAGGTATATATAATATAATGACGGACCTGCGGGACACTGTCAGCAGACTCCTAAACTACTAGTATGAAGAAGATAGAAAAAAAAACCCCACCACAGGTAGGTATACAATTATGGACGAGCACTGACGACACAGAGGTAGCCACAGCCGTGGACTACCGTACTGCGTCTGCTAATATAGAGATGATAATGATATAAAAAATATATATATATCACTACTGCAGGTATATATAATATAATGACGGACCTGCTGGACACTGTCAGCAGACTCCTAAACTACTAGTATGAAGAAGATAGAAAAAAAAACCCCACCACAGGTAGGTATACAATTATGGACGAGCACTGACGACACAGAGGTAGCCACAGCCGTGGACTACCGTACTGCGTCTGCTAGTATAGAGATGATAATGATATAAAAAATATATATATATCACTACTGCAGGTATATATAATATAATGACGGACCTGCTGGACACTGTCAGCAGACCCCTAAACTACTAGTATGAAGAAGATAGAAAAAAAAACCCCACCACAGGTAGGTATACAATTATGGACGAGCACTGACGACACAGAGGTAGCCACAGCCGTGGACTACCGTACTGCGTCTGCTAATATAGAGATGATAAAGATGATAGAGATGAACAAAAAAAATATAACACTACTGCAGGTAAATATTTATATAATATAATGAATGACGGACCTGCTGGACACTGTCAGCAGAATGCGTTTATAGAATAAAAAAAAAAAACACCACAGGAGTGTTTAACTTTTTCAGGCAGACAATATACTGGTGGTCACTGGTCAGTCACACTGGCAGCAAAAGTGTGCACTGTACTCCTGCTATAACTGCACCCCAGTCTCCCCCACAATTCAGCTGTGTGAGCAGTGAGCACTCAGCACAGTCAGATATACATAGATGATATTATCATGCAGCACACTGAGGCTGAGCACAGATATGGTATGTGACTGTGTATCGTTTTTTTTCAGGCAGAGAACGGATTATATTAAATAATAAAGTGGTCAGTCACTAGTAACTAACTATCAGCAAAACTCTGCACTCTGAGTACTCCTAATGCTCCCCAAAATTACTAAGTAATCAACTCAAGTGTCTCTATCTATTCTAACGGAGAGGACGCCAGCCACGTCCTCTCCCTATCAATCTCAATGCACGTGTGAAAATGGCGGCGACGCGCGGCTCCTTATATAGAATCCGAGTCTCGCGATAGAATACGAGCCTCGCGAGAATCCGACAGCGGGATGATGACGTTCGGGCGCGCTCGGGTTAGCCGAGCAAGGCGGGAAGATCCGAGTCTGCCTCGGACCCGTGTAAAAAGGCTGAAGTTCGGGGGGGTTCGGATTCCGAGGAACCGAACCCGCTCATCTCTACTTGAAAGTATAACTTTAATACATACATCCACACATCCATATACACATACTTACCTTATGTTCACACGAGGGTCGGTCCTCTTCTCCATGTAGAATCCATGGTGTACCTGTGGAAAAAATTATACTCACATAATCCAGTGTAGAAGGCTCTTCTTGTAACCCATTTGTAATCCAGGTACTTGTCAAAATAAAAAAACGGACACCCGACCTCGCACTGAAAGGGGCCCCATGTTTTCACATGGGACCCCTTTCCCCGAATGCCAGAAACCCCCTCTGACTTATGTCTAAGAGGGTTCCATCAGCCAATCAGGGAACGCCACATTGTGGCACCCTCCTGATTGGCTGTGTGCTCCTGTACTGTATGACAGGCAGCACACGGCAGTGTTACAATGTAGCGCCTATGCGCTCCATTGTAACCAATGGTGGGAACTTTGTGGTCAGCGGGTGACCGAAAGTAACCTCACCGCTGACCACAAAGTTCCCACCATTGGTTACAATGGAGCGCATAGGCGCTACATTGTAACACTGCCGTGTGCCGCCTGTCATACAGTACTGGAGCACACAGCCGATCAGGAGGATGCCACAAACACTCAATGAGGTCTGTGGGCTCTTCCTGGGTGGCTGTCGGGGTGCCTTGGCCTTACCGTTGTTCCGAGCTGCTACTTGGTCTGGTTTGAACATGTTTGTTAAATTTTATAGGTTCGATACCTTGGCCAAGGATGACCTTCAGTTTGGTCAGGAGGTTTTACAGGGGTCTCAGCACTCTCCCACCCATTTGGGAGCTTTGGGACTTTCCCATGGTACTAAAGTACAAGACCCCAGTATCCACTAGGACGTAAGAGAAAATAGGAATTTAATACCTACCGGTAATTCCTTTTATCCTAGTCCATAGTGGATATTGGGCAACTGCCTCAGTGCTTCGTTCCTGCATACCTGTGTAAGTATTTGGTTGGACCGGTGTTGCGGTCTCATTATGTTGTTGGGATAGCTGTGTTATCCTGGTTGGGTTGGTGTTGCTATCTTCTGTTCTGGTTAGCGCCCTCCTCTTTTTTCTGGTTGTGTGTTGGCTTGTTGCCTCACCGCTGCTGTATTGTTTCTTCTCTCATATTATGTCCGTCTCCTCGGGCACCGTTTTCCTAGACTGAGTCTGGTAGGAGGGGCATAGAGGGGAGGAGCCAGCACACACATACACACACTAAAGCTTTTTTAAAGTGCCAGGCTCCAGTGGACCCGATCTATACCGCATGGTACTAAAGTACAAGACCCCAGTATCCACTACGGACTAGGAGAAAAGGAATTACCGGTAGGTATTAAATTCCTATTTTTTCTGATGTTGTTTGTTGTTCAGGAGTGGCTTGACAAGAGGAATACAACATTTGGAGCCCATGTCCAGGATCTGTCTGTGTGTGGTGGCTCTTGATGCACCAACTCCAGCCTCAGTCCACTCCTTGTGAAGTTCCCAACACTTTTGAATGGCCTTTTCCTGACAATCCTCTCCAGACTGCGGTCATCCCTGCTGCTTGTGCACCTTTTTCTACCAAAACCTGGTTCAATGACTGTGGGATTACTGTGCTGTAGCATCCTGGTCTTCCATAACACCTCAACAGTGCCACAGGCTGATAGAATCCATGCCATGCCGCATTGAGGCAGTAATACATGCAAAAGGGGCCCAAAACAAGTAGAGATGAGCGGGTTCGGTTTCTTTGAATCCGAACCCGCACGAACTTCACTTTTTTTTTCACGGGTCCGAGCGACTCGGATCTTCCCGCCTTGCTCGGTTAACCCGAGCGCGGCCCGAACGTCATCATGACGCTGTCGGATTCTCGCGAGACTCGGATTCTATATAAGGAGCCGCGCGTCGCCGCCATTTTCACACGTGCATTGAGATTGATAGGGAGAGGACGTGGCTGGCGTCCTCTCCATTTAGATTAGATTTAGAAGAGAGAGAGAGAGAGAGAGATTGCTGTGATACTGTAGATTAGAAGAGAGTGCAGACAGAGTTTAGTGACTGACGACCACAGTGACCAGTGACCACCAGAGACAGTGCAGTTGTTTGTTTTATTTAATATATCCGTTCTCTGCCTGAAAAAAACGATACACAGTCACACAGTGACTCAGTCTGTGTGCACTGCTCAGCCCAGTGTGCTGCACATCAATGTATTGTATATAAAGCTTATAATTGTGGGGGAGACTGGGGAGCACTGCAGGTTGTTATAGCAGGAGCCAGGAGTACATGATAAATAATATTATATTAAAATTAAACAGTGCACACTTTTGCTGCAGGAGTGCCACTGCCAGTGTGACTAGTGACCAGTGACCTGACCACCAGTATATAATATTAGTAGTATACTATCTCTTTATCAACCAGTCTATATTAGCAGCAGACACAGTACAGTGCGGTAGTTCACGGCTGTGGCTACCTCTGTGTCGGCACTCCGCAGCCCGTCCATAATTGTATATACCAGTGACCTAACCGTGGTTTTTTTTTCTTTCTTTATACATACATACTAGTTACGAGTATACTATCTCTTTATCAACCAGTCTATATATTAGCAGCAGACACAGTACAGTGCGGTAGTTCACGGCTGTGGCTACCTCTGTGTCGGCACTCGGCAGCCCGTCCATAATTGTATATACCAGTGACCTAACCGTGTTTTTTTTTTCTTTCTTTATACATACATACTAGTTACGAGTATACTATCTCTTTATCAACCAGTCTATATATTAGCAGCAGACACAGTACAGTGCGGTAGTTCACGGCTGTGGCTACCTCTGTGTCGGCACTCGGCAGCCCATCCATAATTGTATATACCACCTAACCGTGGTTTTTTTTTCTTTCTTTATACATACATACTAGTTACGAGTATACTATCTCTTTATCAACCAGTCTATATATTAGCAGCAGACACAGTACAGTGCGGTAGTTCACGGCTGTGGCTACCTCTGTGTCGGCACTCGGCAGCCCGTCCATAATTGTATATACCACCTAACCGTGGTTTTTTTTTCTTTCTTTATACATACATACTAGTTACGAGTATACTATCTCTTTATCAACCAGTCTATATATTAGCAGCAGACACAGTACAGTGCGGTAGTTCACGGCTGTGGCTACCTCTGTGTCGGCACTCGGCAGCCCGTCCATAATTGTATATACCACCTAACCGTGGTTTTTTTTTCTTTCTTTATACATACATACTAGTTACGAGTATACTATCTCTTTATCAACCAGTCTATATATTAGCAGCAGACACAGTACAGTGCGGTAGTTCACGGCTGTGGCTACCTCTGTGTCGGCACTCGGCAGCCCGTCCATAATTGTATACTAGTATCCAATCCATCCATCTCCATTGTTTACCTGAGGTGCCTTTTAGTTGTGCCTATTAAAATATGGAGAACAAAAATGTTGAGGTTCCAAAATTAGGGAAAGATCAAGATCCACTTCCACCTCGTGCTGAAGCTGCTGCCACTAGTCATGGCCGAGACGATGAAATGCCAGCAACGTCGTCTGCCAAGGCCGATGCCCAATGTCATAGTACAGAGCATGTCAAATCCAAAACACCAAATATCAGTAAAAAGCCTCTTTTTTTCTTTGCGTCATGTGCTGTTTGGGGAGGGTTTTTTGGAAGGGACATCCTGCGTGACACTGCAGTGCCACTCCTAGATGGGCCCGGTGTTTGTGTCGGCCACTAGGGTCGCTAATCTTACTCACACAGCTACCTCATTGCGCCTCTTTTTTTCTTTGCGTCATGTGCTGTTTGGGGAGGGTTTTTTGGAAGGGACATCCTGCGTGACACTGCAGTGCCACTCCTAGATGGGCCCGGTGTTTGTGTCGGCCACTAGGGTCGCTTATCTTACTCACACAGCGACCTCGGTGCAAATTTTAGGACTAAAAATAATATTGTGAGGTGTGAGGTATTCAGAATAGACTGAAAATGAGTGTAAATTATGGTTTTTGAGGTTAATAATACTTTCGGATCAAAATGACCCCCAAATTCTATGATTTAAGCTGTTTTTTAGTGTTTTTGGAAAAAAACATCCGAATCCAAAACACACCCGAATCCGACAAAAATAATTCGGTGAGGTTTTGCCAAAACGCGTTCGAACCCAAAACACGGCCGCGGAACCGAACCCAAAACCAAAACACAAAACCCGAAAAATTTCAGGCGCTCATCTCTAAAAACAAGTACTGAGTACATATGCATGATTATACTTTTCAAAGGGCCGACATTTCTGTATTTAAAATCCTTTTTTATTGATTTTATGTAATATTCTAATTTCTGAGATTTTGGATGTGGGGTTTTCTTAAGCTATAAGCCACAATCATCAAAATTATAACAAATAAAGGCCTGAAATATCTCACTTTGCATGTAATGAGTCTATATAATATATTAGTTTCACCTTTTAAGTTGAATTACTGAAATAAATGAACTTTTGCATGATATTCTAATTTTCTGAGTTTCACCTGTACTGTACAAGTATACCATCATCAAATAATATACTTATTGTATTGTTTCTGTAAAATGCAACATGTCTGTGCTACTGTATAATGGTAAATGTTGATGTTAGAAATTAATTCAATAGCATTTTGTCTTGAAAATTGCTTTATTACTTGTATTTTGTTTATTGGCCCTCTCTTGCAAGGATCAGGTTCTGTTTCGCAGTACATAATGATCTAGTCGCTACTTTAATTTATACATTTTTCAAGCATCTACAGATTGTAAGCTTGCGAGCAGGGCCTTCCTATCTCTATCACTGTCTGTTATTACCCAGACTTGTTTTTTTTTTTTCACTGTTGTTTGCAATTATTTTGTTTTATGGGGATGTAGTTGGAATCCCGGCAGTCGGAATCTCGACGGTCAAAATACCGATGCTGGAATCCCGACCACCAGAATGCCGGCAGCACCACCACAGATCTTCCCACTCCTGGGTGTCCACGACACCTATGGAGTGGGAATAGAACCTACAGGGGGGCATAGGCGGATCCAGGGGGGCACTCCGGCCCGTGCCCCCCGTGTCGTTTCTGACTTCTTTTTTTTTCAAAAGGAGAACAGCAGCAGCACTACTGCTATTTCCATCAGTCAGATTTGATTTGATTGATTAAAGAGCCAGCAGGGACTAGGACCCGCCGCGGCCCTAACAGCAAGTCCGTGTGCTCACACCACCACCTACCTCCCCCAATGTCAGCCGGCCAGAGTCCAGCCCAGGCGCGGGGTTCAAATGCCAGCATCGAGTAAGACTGTTACTTATGACGGCACAGAAGGCTTCATTAGCCCTCACTGCACCACACAGTTTCCCAGCGCTTCCTCCTCCACCTCGTTTACCACCATGCTAGGTGCAGTCAAACTCAGCCTCAGCTTTGAGATGGCGGCCCGTGTTATTGTGACAGGGCTGTCCTGCAGATGTCTTATGCTGCTTGTTGTAGATCCAGCTGGCTGTATCTGCTAATCAAAGACGGGCAGTTCGTGTCCTAAAGTCTGAGTCTCAGTGCAGTGCCCACAACAAAGTATGCTGCACCTGCAAGGGGGCTTAGTTTCTCTCCTGCCCCCCAAGCCAGCATTCTGACGGTCAGGATTCCGGCGTTGGTATTTTGACCGCTGGGATTCTGACCACCATGATCCTGTACTCAACCCGTTTTATGTTATCACTGTTTCCAATTGTAAAGCACAACGGAATTTGTTGTGCTATATAAGAAACTGTTAATTATGATGATGATAATAATAATAATAATTATAAAAAAAATATTATTATTATTAAGTATTGTTCTTTTAAAGTAAAATCTTTACATATACTGTAAAATGTGACTCCATAAATCACAATTTTGTGCTGAGTTTTCAAGGAAGGCATTTTGCCTGTTATTGTGCTTAATTGAATTTTTGTTTAAAAAAGAAAGTGTTCTACAAAATAGGTAAGGTTGGAATTCTAGGCATGTGCTTTATCAGTTTGGCTTCAAAAATATTGTTGTATCTCTAGCATTTGAGTACCATACTTGTTTTTAGTGCAGATCCTAATATCCGTTGTTTTTGTCTTGAAAACAAAAATAGCCCACATAAATAAAAAGCATGGCTAGCTTCAAATATTAAACACAAGAAAATGTTTTTTCAAATGAAAACATGAAGGTTTCCATCATGCAGGTAAGCATTCAAAACAACTGATGCTTGAAGGAGATACGGGTAAATATCCTGGAGATCTTGAGTATGTTTTTTTGCAAAATATACAAAAAGCATGTTAAATGGAGACTTATCTGCATAAGGCTGCAACATATATATTCTGATCCCATAGATACATTCACTCTGAATAATTAAATGTAGGTCTAATTTAACAAAAATAATTCTAGGTAACATTACTTCTTTCATCCAATTTTCACACTAGCCCATTAGCAGGTAATCCCATATTTGAGAATTATTCAACTCTGCAGTAGCAGAACAAGTGAGTGGTGAGCCCAGGTGCAAAAATATGCTCCCTCCCACTCTCACCCCCCTTCCCCCACTAAAGATAAAATTACACATTTAGTAACAGTTGCTATCAGTGCCTGTGTCTCCTCCACACCAGAGTTTTCCCCACATGCCTCGTTGTGTGCTCCAAATGCCCCCAATGTCTCTTACATCCTCCTCCCCAGCAGTGTGTTCCGTAGATCCCCACTACACAACATAACATCACTACAGTACATCCCCCCATATGCTGTACTATGGTACAACACTACACCCGCCCTACACACCATACTACATCACTGCACTACATCCCCTTACATGCTGCACTGTATCACTACATTACAACCCCTATACATGCACTACATCACTACACTACATTCCCACTATACACCACACTACATCACTATACTACATCCCCCCATATGCCGCACTTCATCACTACACTACATCCCCCCTATACATTGCACTATTACTACACTACATACCCCCTACATACCACACTACATCTCCTCAAATACCGTACTACATCGCTACACTGCAACCCCCCTATACACTGTACTACATCATTACACTACATTTCCCTTACACTCCGCACTACATCGCTACACTAGATACCCCCTAATGGTGCAATACATCACTACACTACACCCCCTATACACCACAGTACATCACTACACTACATCCCCCCTACACAATGCACTACATCACTACACTACATCCCCTCTACACACTGCACTACATACTACACTACAACCCCCCTACATGCCACACTACATAACTGCACTGAATTACATTCCTCAAAATAACATTAAAACATCCCAGTTCCTCCATCCACATGGACTTACTGTATGCACCATGAGGTCCTTTGTCAAATGCTCCAGAGTAGAACTTTGTGTCCAGCAGTGCCTACAACCCTGTGAGTACCAGGGGTGTGAACACAGGGCCCCCTCCTGTCACTGCCAGGGCCCCATCATCACTTAGGGTGAGGGCTGAGATTAATTTTATGGACATGAGGGAGTAGGGCAGGGGATAAAAGGGATGTTTGCTATGGGGCGGACCTGGCCCTATAGACATGAGGGAGCATAGAAGAAGGGGATGGGCTGAGGGATTAAAGGGGAGAACTTGGTCCTATGGGTGCGAGGGAGCCAGGTAGAGGGGAAGAAGGGGGCGTGCCTTGTCCTGCACTAGCGTCTCCATAAGAGGAGGGGACCCGTCACCTTCTCTCCTTCGATTGGACTGCTTCCTCCTTGGTTACAGGCCTGCAGTGACTGGCTGACTAGCATACTATAATGAGTCACAGACTCATTATTAGTACAGCTAATATCCATAGCTGCGGGCCCTTTCATTGCCGCGGGCCATGGTGCATTGCACCGGCTGCACCGCCAGTTGTTCCACCACTGCACCTCTGACAGTGCTGCAATACCACTTTTCCCAGAATTGTCAATCTTTAGCAGTTAAAATTCAAATAAAGCTTTGTGAGATATTCAGTCACTGTATGTTATAAACTCAGATGGAGCTGTTCCATTATGGAACTGGTAATGCTAGCACAAAAAGCATTGTAGCCCTGATGTGGTTCAATTCTCCTGAGGTTTAGGGTCTCTGGCCCTTACAGGTTTCCTGGGTTATTTTTAAAAGATATTTGCCATCTCAGTGCAAACTATTAGTAGTGAAACATAACATTTTTACATCCTTTATACAGGGCCAAAACTTGGATTTTCGGCACCTGGGGCAAGGCAGTAATTTAGTTCTCCCCCCCCAAAAAAATAAAAATAAAAATAAAATAAATAAATTAACTTAAAAATTAATTAATAAATAAAATAAATTCCAACCTGTGCCGTGTAGTAGTGCATCCTTATTCTCATTACATAGTAGTACCCCTCATTAACACACACACACACACACACACACACACACACACACACACACACACACACACACACACACACACATATATATGTACCCCAGAACCAACCGCACTCATATCAACGAAGAGGGAGTGCTTGGTACATATATGATAGTTGTAATTCAATAGGGAGAACCAGCACCTCCAGGTGATGCAAAAAACATTTTCTTTATCAAAAAATCAAGTTGACATAGGCCCTCATTCCGAGTTGTTCGCTCGCTAGCAGATTTTAGCAGCATTGCACACGCTAGGCCGCCGCCCTCTGGGAGTGTATCTTAGCTTAGCAGAATGGCGAACAAAAGATTAGCAGAATTGCTACTAAATAATTCTTTGCAGTTTCTGAGTAGCTCCGGACTCACAGATTGCGATCAGCTCAGTCCGTTTAGTTCCTGGTTTGACATCACAAACACGCCCTGCGTTCGGCCAGCCACTCCCCCGTTTCTCCAGATACTCCCACGTTTTTCCCTGACACGCCTACGTTTTTTTGCAATTGCCGGGAAATGCTGAGTTACCACCCAGAAACGCCCCTTTCCTGTCAATCATTCACCAATCAGCAGTGCGACTGAAAAGCGCCGCAGAATCCACAGCAAATCTGCTATGTTTTTAGTTAAATAACTAAGCACATGCACCCAGCATGCCTTGCGCATGCGCAGTTTGCAACAAATCGTAGCATAGCGAAAATCGGCAACGAGCGAACAACTCGGAATGACCCCCATAGTGCAAATAGAAATACGTATAAGAGACCAGAGGCATGATCACAGATTGCAAATAGCCAAAAAAGATAGTAATGTAGATGCCAAAATAGGTGGTCAATTCATATCAACAGTATAACATGCCTCCAGTGGGTAGTTGAACGGTCAGCAGCCGTTTCGGTGCTCAGTAAGCACCTTCATCATGGACAAACAACTAGCTCCAGAGAAACACATTATATAGCTGACTAATTGCTATAAACATGCCCACCTGTACAGGTCCACAGCAAAGGTGCGCGCACACATGGGCCGGATATCCGCACCACAACCGGAAGTGACGCGGTTATGTGACCAGCAACGTCGGGACTGGGATCCCAAACAGTAAACAGCCCGCTGCTTGGCATGCAGACCAGCAGGCACTATTCCCACTATTGATCCTCCTAATTCGGATCATTTGAGAAAAACGGGTGCTTTAGGTGTGCATGCACAACTTGTAATTATCTCTTTACAGAAGATACTTTCTGTCATCCACATTTGAGTACTAAGTTTAAAATTCGTCATCACCTGACATGTGAAAGCACTTATGTGGTGTACCAATTAATTTGTCCCTGCGGTCTCTACTATGTGGGGAAGATGCAGCGAAAATGTAAGGAAAGGATGACTGCCCATCATTCCTCAATACAGTTAGCACTCTAGTGGTAGTTCTGATCAACCGGTGGCACGTCACTTTGTGACAGCGCGACACCCGCTACATAGTTTGAGATATAGAATGGTCGACCATATCCCGGTGCTACGGAGGGGAGGTGATCAGAATTCACTCCTTTTGAAGAGAGAAGCGGAATGGATTCATAGATTGAATGTAATTGCTCCTAATGGCTTTTAATGATATGCTATCGTTTTCTGGTTTTTCATAAATATTGTTGTTATGAATATTGCTACTATAAAATATGGTCTGTGGTTGTTACCAATTTGAGCAACATTATTTATTTGTAGCAGTTATGTTTTGATACATAATATTTGTAGCAGTTATGTTTTGATACATAATTTCTGTGCTACTCTCTTGTGTATATGAGCAAAATATCGTCATGAACGTTTACTGATGCTCAAAGCTGAATTTTGAATTATGGCCCTCATTCCGAGTTGATCGGTCGGTATTTTTCATCGCATCGCAATGAAAATCCGCTTAGTACGCATGCGCAATATTCGCACTGCGACTGCGCCAAGTAATTTAACAATGAAGATAGTATTTTTACTCACGGCTTTTTCATCGCTCCGGCGATCGTAATGTGATTGACAGGAAATGGGTGTTACTGGGCGGAAACACGGCGTTTTATGGGCGTGTGGTTGAAAACGCTACCGTTTCCGGAAAAAACGCAGGAGTGGCTGGAGAAACGGAGGAGTGGCTGGGCGAACGCTGGGTGTGTTTGTGACGTCAAACCAGGAACGACAAGCACTGAACTGATCGCACAGGCAGAGTAAGGTTGAAGTTACTCAGAAACTGCTAAGTAGTTTGTAATCGCAATATTGCGAATACATCGGTCGCAATTTTAAGAAGCTAAGATACACTCCCAGTAGGCGTAGGCTTAGCGTGTGTAACTCTGCTAAATTCGCCTTGCGACCGATCAACTCGGAATGAGGGCCTAGATGTGTAGCTATTGCTCCGGTCGATTACTGCTCTCCACCATAATGTATAGTATTTTCTTAATATATTTTTATGGGGCATTATAATAGGATTTTGATAACCTACCGGTAAATCCTTTTCTCCTAGTCCATAGAGGATGCTGGGGACAACATCAAGACCATGGGGTATAGACAGGATCCGCAGGAGACATGGGCACTCTAAAGACTTTTCATTGGGTGTGAACTGGCTCCTCCCTCTATGCCCCTCCTCCAGACCTCAGTTGTAGGAACTGTGCCCAGGGAGACTGAAATTTTGAGGAAAGGAATTACTTAGCTAGTAGTGAGATATATACCAACTCACACCCTCAACCATGCCGCACACATGGCATTCAACATAACACACGCCAACAGGCATGAACTAATTGCAGCAACATGCTGAAACCAAGATAACACAACTTGTGTAACTGTAATAACTAAACTGCAGGTAAAGTACGCACTGGGACGGGTGCCCAGCATCCTTTACGGACTAGGAGAAAAGGATTTACCGGTAGGTTATCAAAATCCTATTTTCTCATACGTCCTAGAGGATGCTGGGGACGACATCAAGACCATGGGGTCTATACCAAAGCTCCAGTACGGGCGGGAGAGTGCAGATGACCCTGCAGCACCGATTGACCAAACTTTAGGTCCTCATCGGCCAAGTTGTCAAACTTGTAGAACTTAGCAAATGTGTTTGACCCTGACCAAGTAGCTGCTAGAGATGAGCGCCTGAAATTTTTCGGGTATTGTGTTTTGGTTTTGGGTTCGGTTCCGCGGCCGTGTTTTGGGTTCGAACGCGTTTTGGCAAAACCTCACCGAATTTTTTTTGTCGGATTCGGGTGTGTTTTGGATTCGGGTGTTTTTTTCCAAAAACACTAAAAAACAGCTTAAATCATAGAATTTGGGGGTCATTTTGATCCCAAAGTATTATTAACCTCAAAAACCATAATTTACACTCATTTTCAGTCTATTCTGAATACCTCACACCTCACAATATTATTTTTAGTCCTAAAATTTGCACCGAGGTCGCTGTGTGAGTAAGATAAGCGACCCTAGTGGCCGACACAAACACCGGGCCCATCTAGGAGTGGCACTGCAGTGTCACGCAGGATGTCCCTTCCAAAAAACCCTCCCCAAACAGCACATGACGCAAAGAAAAAAAGAGGTGCAATGAGGTAGCTGTGTGAGTAAGATTAGCGACCCTAGTGGCCGACACAAACACCGGGCCCATCTAGGAGTGGCACTGCAGTGTCACGCAGGATGGCCCTTCCAAAAAACCCTCCCCAAACAGCACATGACGCAAAGAAAAAAAGAGGCGCAATGAGGTAGCTGTGTGAGTAAGATTAGCGACCCTAGTGGCCGACACAAACACCGGGCCCATCTAGGAGTGGCACTGCAGTGTCACGCAGGATGGCCCTTCCAAAAAACCCTCCCCAAACAGCACATGACGCAAAGAAAAAAAGAGGCGCAATGAGGTAGCTGACTGTGTGAGTAAGATTAGCGACCCTAGTGGCCGACACAAACACCGGGCCCATCTAGGAGTGGCACTGCAGTGTCACGCAGGATGTCCCTTCCAAAAAACCCTCCCCAAACAGCACATGACGCAAAGAAAAAAAGAGGCGCAATGAGGTAGCTGACTGTGTGAGTAAGATTAGCGACCCTAGTGGCCGACACAAACACCGGGCCCATCTAGGAGTGGCACTGCAGTGTCACGCAGGATGTCCCTTCCAAAAAACCCTCCCCAAACAGCACATGACGCAAAGAAAAAAAGAGGCGCAATGAGGTAGCTGACTGTGTGAGTAAGATTAGCGACCCTAGTGGCCGACACAAACACCGGGCCCATCTAGGAGTGGCACTGCAGTGTCACGCAGGATGTCTCTTCCAAAAAACCCTCCCCAAACAGCACATGACGCAAAGAAAAAAAGAGGCGCAATGAGGTAGCTGACTGTGTGAGTAAGATTAGCGACCCTAGTGGCCGACACAAACACCGGGCCCATCTAGGAGTGGCACTGCAGTGTCACGCAGGATGTCCCTTCCAAAAAACCCTCCCCAAACAGCACATGACGCAAAGAAAAAAAGAGGCGCAATGAGGTAGCTGACTGTGTGAGTAAGATTAGCGACCCTAGTGGCCGACACAAACACCGGGCCCATCTAGGAGTGGCACTGCAGTGTCACGCAGGATGTCCCTTCCAAAAAACCCTCCCCAAACAGCACATGACGCAAAGAAAAAAAGAGGCGCAATGAGGTAGCTGACTGTGTGAGTAAGATTAGCGACCCTAGTGGCCGACACAAACACCGGGCCCATCTAGGAGTGGCACTGCAGTGTCACGCAGGATGGCCCTTCCAAAAAACCCTCCCCAAACAGCACATGACGCAAAGAAAAAAAGAGGCGCAATGAGGTAGCTGACTGTGTGAGTAAGATTAGCGACCCTAGTGGCCGACACAAACACCGGGCCCATCTAGGAGTGGCACTGCAGTGTCACGCAGGATGTCCCTTCCAAAAAACCCTCCCCAAACAGCACATGACGCAAAGAAAAAAAGAGGCGCAATGAGGTAGCTGACTGTGTGAGTAAGATTAGCGACCCTAGTGGCCGACACAAACACCGGGCCCATCTAGGAGTGGCACTGCAGTGTCACGCAGGATGTCCCTTCCAAAAAACCCTCCCCAAACAGCACATGACGCAAAGAAAAAAAGAGGCGCAATGAGGTAGCTGACTGTGTGAGTAAGATTAGCGACCCTAGTGGCCGACACAAACACCGGGCCCATCTAGGAGTGGCACTGCAGTGTCACGCAGGATGTCCCTTCCAAAAAACCCTCCCCAAACAGCACATGACGCAAAGAAAAAAAGAGGCGCAATGAGGTAGCTGACTGTGTGAGTAAGATTAGCGACCCTAGTGGCCGACACAAACACCGGGCCCATCTAGGAGTGGCACTGCAGTGTCACGCAGGATGTCCCTTCCAAAAAACCCTCCCCAAACAGCACATGACGCAAAGAAAAAAAGAGGCGCAATGAGGTAGCTGACTGTGTGAGTAAGATTAGCGACCCTAGTGGCCGACACAAACACCGGGCCCATCTAGGAGTGGCACTGCAGTGTCACGCAGGATGTCCCTTCCAAAAAACCCTCCCCAAACAGCACATGACGCAAAGAAAAAAAGAGGCGCAATGAGGTAGCTGACTGTGTGAGTAAGATTAGCGACCCTAGTGGCCGACACAAACACCGGGCCCATCTAGGAGTGGCACTGCAGTGTCACGCAGGATGTCCCTTCCAAAAAACCCTCCCCAAACAGCACATGACGCAAAGAAAAAAAGAGGCGCAATGAGGTAGCTGACTGTGTGAGTAAGATTAGCGACCCTAGTGGCCGACACAAACACCGGGCCCATCTAGGAGTGGCACTGCAGTGTCACGCAGGATGGCCCTTCCAAAAAACCCTCCCCAAACAGCACATGACGCAAAGAAAAAAAGAGGCGCAATGAGGTAGCTGACTGTGTGAGTAAGATTAGCGACCCTAGTGGCCGACACAAACACCGGGCCCATCTAGGAGTGGCACTGCAGTGTCACGCAGGATGTCCCTTCCAAAAAACCCTCCCCAAACAGCACATGACGCAAAGAAAAAAAGAGGCGCAATGAGGTAGCTGACTGTGTGAGTAAGATTAGCGACCCTAGTGGCCGACACAAACACCGGGCCCATCTAGGAGTGGCACTGCAGTGTCACGCAGGATGTCCCTTCCAAAAAACCCTCCCCAATCAGCACATGATGCAAAGAAAAAGAAAAGAAAAAAGAGGTGCAAGATGGAATTGTCCTTGGGCCCTCCCACCCACCCTTATGTTGTATAAACAAAACAGGACATGCACACTTTAACCAACCCATCATTTCAGTGACAGGGTCTGCCACACGACTGTGACTGATATGACGGGTTGGTTTGGACCCCCCCCAAAAAAGAAGCAATTAATCTCTCCTTGCACAAACTGGCTCTACAGAGGCAATATGTCCACCTCATCTTCACCCTCCGATATATCACCGTGTACATCCCCCTCCTCACAGATTATCAATTCGTCCCCACTGGAATCCACCATCTCAGCTCCCTGTGTACTTTGTGGAGGCAATTGCTGCTGGTCAATGTCTCCACGGAGGAATTGATTATAATTCATTTTAATGAACATCATCTTCTCCACATTTTCTGGATGTAACCTCGTACGCCGATTGCTGACAAGGTGAGCGGCGGCACTAAACACTCTTTCGGAGTACACACTTGTGGGAGGGCAACTTAGGTAGAATAAAGCCAGTTTGTGCAAGGGCCTCCAAATTGCCTCTTTTTCCTGCCAGTATAAGTACGGACTGTGTGACGTGCCTACTTGGATGCGGTCACTCATATAATCCTCCACCATTCTATCAATGTTGAGAGAATCATATGCAGTGACAGTAGACGACATGTCCGTAATCGTTGTCAGGTCCTTCAGTCCGGACCAGATGTCAGCATCAGCAGTCGCTCCAGACTGCCCTGCATCACCGCCAGCGGGTGGGCTCGGAATTCTGAGCCTTTTCCTCGCACCCCCAGTTGCGGGAGAATGTGAAGGAGGAGATGTTGACAGGTCGCGTTCCGCTTGACTTGACAATTTTGTCACCAGCAGGTCTTTCAACCCCAGCAGACCTGTGTCTGCCGGAAAGAGAGATCCAAGGTAGGCTTTAAATCTAGGATCGAGCACGGTGGCCAAAATGTAGTGCTCTGATTTCAACAGATTGACCACCCGTGAATCCTTGTTAAGCGAATTAAGGGCTGCATCCACAAGTCCCACATTGTCAGGTCCAGGTGTTTTTGTGAATCCGTTAACCTGGAACCAACCACAGGGGTAGGTGCTGGGGTATGAAGAAAACAGGGAGGACGAAGGAAGTTCCGTTTCATATATTTATTAAAGTAACAATTCAGTAAGGAGTTAAATGACTAGTTGTTAATCATCATTATACTGAAGTATTGCAGGAATGACAGAAATAATATGCAAGAGAAAACTCAGAAATAAATAAAAGAAATGTTCATGGAAACATATGCAAAAACAAGCTGAAGAATAAATGTTGAATTGTCCAAATATAAACAGGCTTTGATGCTGAACTGCAGATTGTGTTTAACTGGTTAATGCAGACATGGAGAATTAACTGTAAGAATTTGCAATGGAGTTTTAAGAGTTAACTGAGAGACTGTGAAGAATTATCCTTGTAATGACAACATAGAAAAAGTACTGAATTGGGTTACTTGCGGGTTCCGGAGATCACTGTGAAACTGTAGTAGATGGCGAGGTGATGAATGGGTTAAATGCAGAGTTGAACAAACGAACAGCTGAGGGAATTGGAATCCTCCAGACTTTGTATGATAGGCAGACAGACAAGGTAACCTCATGCAGGACACTGGGAATCCAAGTATTTCCAATAGGTGTGCAATTGACTGATAGCACAATGGAGAGCCGGTAGATCTTTGGCAGTGAAGGCTGCAAAACGGACCTCTGGGAACGGAGGCGATATCTGGACCACGGGAATCACACAGGAATGCACGGAGAGAGTTCAGAGCTAGAGCACAGCTTTGATACAACAAAGCACTGGCCCAGAGTGACATAATCCCAGCCTACTTAAAGGCAGCACAAGCACGGGATTGGCTTACACCTGCCCACAGGTGTTTTCACGAGTGCTCAGTATTAGCTATTTGGTCTCCAACATGGCCACCTCCTATACAGCAGACACACCGCAGTGCCTTAGGCCATTTGGTCCCCGCACTCACAGTTCCCAGACTCTGCATTACCTGTGCCATTGATCACGCCGTGTCCCCACACGGGCGCACAGCACCGCGAGCAACCGCACTGGCAATGGATGAACCCCAGAACCCGCAAAGGTGAGAGACCGGTTCGTGACAGTACCCCCTCTTCTACGGGTGGTCTCCGAACACCTTTGAACCTTGTCAGGATTTTTGGAGAAGTATTTCTGTACCAGTCTTGGAGCATGAACATCTTCAGAGAAAACCCAGGATCTCTCCTCCGGGCCGTAACCCTTCCAGTCGACCAGAAACTGTAAACGGCCATATCGGGAACGTGAGTCCACAATCTCTTTAACTTCAAATTCCTCATTCTGCAAAGAGTGAACTTTAGGAGATTTGGACTGGGTAGTACGGAACTTATTGAGAATCAAAGGCTTCAGTAAAGATGTATGAAAGGCGTTAGGAATTCTCAAAGACGGTGGCAGCTTGACTTTGTATGACACAGGGTTGAGTACCTTTACAATGGGAAATGGACCAATAAACCTGGGAGCAAATTTCTTAGAAGGAACTTTGAACTTGAGATTGCGCGTAGAAATCCAAACTTGGTCTCCCACTTTGTAATTCGGTACAGCTTTACGTTTTTTATCTGCAAAAGATTTATAACGAGCGGAAGTTTTGACCAAGGACTTACGTACACAACTCCAGATGCTAGATAGACGTTGAAGCTCTTGATCTGCCGCTGGGACCTCTAGGGCTGGCAATGGATGAAACTCTGGCACACGAGGATGAAAGCCGAAGTTAATATAAAAGGGCGTAGATTCTGAAGATGAATGGAAGAGATTATTATGAGCAAATTCTGCCAATGGAAGGTAGTCAACCCAGTCATCCTGTGAGGACGATATATATAGCCGGAGAAATGTTTCAAGGTCTTGGTTGACTCTCTCAGTTTGTCCATCTGTCTGAGGATGATATGCAGAAGAAAAGTTCAACTTGACATTTAAAGATGAACAAAGCGACCTCCAAAACTTGGCCACAAACTGTGTTCCCCGATCAGAAACAATTTCTCGAGGAAGGCCATGCAACTTGAAGATTTCAGAGATGAACAATCTGGCTAGTAAAGGGGCTGATGGTAACCCAGTTAATGGAATGAAATGTGCCATTTTCGAAAATCGATCCACTATCACCCAAATGGTATTTCGCCCTTTTGATGGAGGTAGATCGGTCACGAAATCCATTGAGATATGAGTCCATGGTTGTTTGGGTATGGATAGTGGATGTAACAAACCTGGTGGAGAACTTCTTGGACTCTTATGTTGGGCACATTTAGGACATGCTGCTATAAACTCTTGGACATCGGCTTTGAGACGTGGCCACCAATAAGACTGTTGAATAAACTTGAGAGTCTTTAGAACCCCAGGATGACCCATGAAGGAAGAGGAGTGAGCCCAGGTAAGCAGCCGTTTTCGAAGACTTGTGGCGACAAAGGTCTTGCCAGGTGGAGGAACTGGAGAGGTTCGAGTCATTAAAAAGGACCTAGGATTCACAATGGCTTGATTCGTGGTAGCATCATTTAATTCAGAAGAAGCAAAGGACCGGGAAAGGGCATCTGCCTTTTTGTTCTGAGACCCTGGACGATAGGTGAGTTTGAAATCAAATCGTGAGAAGAAAAGCGCCCATCGGGCTTGTCGTGGATTCAAACACTGAGCTGACTGCAGATACAGAAGATTCTTATGATCAGTATAAACTGTAATGCGATGTTGAGCTCCTTCTAGAAGGTATCTCCACTCCTCAAATGCCAACTTGATGGCAAGTAACTCTTGCTCACCGATTGCATAATTACGTTCTGCCGGGAGGAACTTACGGGAGAAATATCCGCAGGGATGGACCTTTTTATCTTCAAAGACTTGTGACAACACAGCTCCTACTGCTTCTGTAGATGCATCCACCTCTAGTAGAAAGGGACGATTCAGATCAGGCTGTCGAAGAATGGGGGCTGACACAAAGGCTTGCTTTAAATCAGAGAAGGCTTTGATTGCTTCTGAAGACCAGTTCGTAGGATTTGCTCCCTTACGAGTTAGGGCTGTGATGGGAGCAGCTAACGTAGAATAATTCTTAATGAATCTCCTATAGAAATTAGCAAAGCCGAGAAATCGCTGAATCCCCTTGAGAGTTGTAGGAGTGGACCAATCTCGGATAGCTTGTACCTTACCGGGATCCATACATAGCTCTGATCCAGAAATGATGTAACCAAGGAACGGTATGGAAGATACTTCAAAAGTGCACTTCTCTAACTTACAATAAAGTTGATTTTTCCTCAGACGTGTCAGTACCTCTTTAACTTGGTGACGGTGAGACTTTATATCCCTAGAGAATATTAGGATATCATCCAGGTACACTACTAGACACTTGTAGAGAAGATCACGAAAAAGTTCATTCACATAGCTTTGAAAAACTGCAGGTGCATTACAAAGACCGAAAGGCATTACAAGGTATTCGTAATGCCCATCCCGGGTATTAAAAGCAGTCTTCCACTCGTCCCCTTCTCGGATGCGGATTAAATTGTAGGCCCCTCGGAGATCCAGTTTTGTAAACACAGTAGCTCCTTTTACCCGGTCAAATAATTCTGGAATTAAGGGTAATGGATACTTGTTTTTCACAGTGATCTCATTGAGTCCACGGTAATCTATGCATGGTCGTAACCCACCGTCCTTCTTCTTAACGAAAAAGAATCCGGCTCCTGCAGGTGAAGAAGATGGTCTGATAAATCCTTTGGTTAGATTTTCTTGTATATAATCAGACATAGCTTGCGTCTCTGGGATGGATAGCGGATAAATTCGTCCCCTAGGAGGTGTTTTACCCGGAACCAGGACAATTGGGCAGTCCCATTCGCGATGAGGAGGTAGAGAGTCTGCTGCTTGTTTACTGAAAACATCCGCAAAGGATTGATACACCGGAGGTAGGTCGGGAAGGCTGATTGACCGGAGAGGTACAATTGAGGCTAAACAGTTCTTGGTACAAGATTTACCCCATGAAAGGACTTCCATGGTTTGCCAATTAAGTTGAGGGTTATGTTTCTGCAGCCAAGGTAAACCAAGTATCACATCTTGAGAGGCTTTGGGAATCACGTAGAAGGAGAGGTATTCGGAATGGAGCACACCAACTTTCATCTTGAGACATACGGTTCGATGAGTAATTATACCATCTGGAATTCGACTTCCATCCACTGCTGTAACGGCAACTGCTGCTTCCAGAGGCATGGTTTGAACTTTAGACCGCATGACAAAGGCTGAGGAGATGAAGTTCTCGGCTGCCCCAGAATCTAGGAGAGCTGAAACTTTCACTGTAGAACTTGGCACTTCTAATTGAATAGACAAGGTCGGCTCTTTCCCAGAACGTGATTCTAGAGTAACTCCTAGCTTAACCTCTCTTGAATAAGCTAGGAGCGAGAGTTTCCCCGTCGGAGTTTGCAGAATTTAACTAAGTGTTCAGAGGACCCACAGTACATGCAGAGGTTACCCTGTCGACGACGAAGTCGTTCCTCTTCTGTGAGGCGAGAGCGCCCAATCTGCATAGGTTCGTCTGTCGTTACCGGAGACTGTGATGAAGAATCTTGTCGAGGCCTAGGATGATAACGTGGACTGGATCGCTCTGCCCTGGATTTCTCTAAACATCGCTCCCTGTAGCGTAGGTCAAGTTTGTTACAGAGAGAAATCAATTCATCCAGTTTAGTTGGCACATCCCGGATAGTTAAATCGTCCTTGATTCTCTCAGAAAGTCCATTCCAAAACGCGGCGATCAGGGCCTCCTCATTCCAGTTTAACTCTGAAGACAACGTGCGAAACTGAACAATATATTGATTGACAGGACGTAAACCTTGACGTAGACGGAGAATCTCCAAAGATGCTGAGGTGGTCCTGCCGGGTTCGTCAAAGATTCTCCGGAAAGAAGATACAAACTCTTTGTAATTAGAGAGGATAGGATCACCTCTTTCCCATAATGGTGATGCCCACTCCAGAGCCTGACCGGAGAGGAGGGCAATAATATATGCGACCTTAGAACGAGCTGATGGGAAACTGGCGGACATCAGTTCGAACTGGATCTCGCATTGATTCAGGAATCCCCTGCAAAGTTTTGGAGTTCCGTCAAACTTACTCGGAGAGGGTAACTGCAAGCGGGACGTAGGCAGCATCACAGGAGAAGCTGTAGTGGTAACTGGGACAACCGGAGTTGGAATCTGGACTTGAGACGTTTTAATTGCTGTATGAAGAGTCTCTAAACGGTCTGCCATAGTTTGCATAAACTGCACTATTTGTGTCTGTATAGACTCCTGGTTTTCCAGACGGGAAAGGATATTTGACGTAGCACCGCCTCCTGCGAATTGGTCACTTGACGGATCCATGTGGCCAGTGCTTACTGTCAGGTCCAGGTGTTTTTGTGAATCCGTTAACCTGGAACCAACCACAGGGGTAGGTGCTGGGGTATGAAGAAAATAGGGAGGACGAAGGAAGTTCCGTTTCATATATTTATTAAAGTAACAATTCAGTAAGGAGTTAAATGACTAGTTGTTAATCATCATTATACTGAAGTATTGCAGGAATGACAGAAATAATATGCAAGAGAAAACTCAGAAATAAATAAAAGAAATGTTCATGGAAACATATGCAAAAACAAGCTGAAGAATAAATGTTGAATTGTCCAAATATAAACAGGCTTTGATGCTGAACTGCAGATTGTGTTTAACTGGTTAATGCAGACATGGAGAATTAACTGTAAGAATTTGCAATGGAGTTTTAAGAGTTAACTGAGAGACTGTGAAGAATTATCCTTGTAATGACAACATAGAAAAAGTACTGAATTGGGTTACTTGCGGGTTCCGGAGATCACTGTGAAACTGTAGTAGATGGCGAGGTGATGAATGGGTTAAATGCAGAGTTGAACAAACGAACAGCTGAGGGAATTGGAATCCTCCAGACTTTGTATGATAGGCAGACAGACAAGGTAACCTCATGCAGGACACTGGGAATCCAAGTATTTCCAATAGGTGTGCAATTGACTGATAGCACAATGGAGAGCCGGTAGATCTTTGGCAGTGAAGGCTGCAAAACGGACCTCTGGGAACGGAGGCGATATCTGGACCACGGGAATCACACAGGAATGCACGGAGAGAGTTCAGAGCTAGAGCACAGCTTTGATACAACAAAGCACTGGCCCAGAGTGACATAATCCCAGCCTACTTAAAGGCAGCACAAGCACGGGATTGGCTTACACCTGCCCACAGGTGTTTTCACAAGTGCTCAGTATTAGCTATTTGGTCTCCAACATGGCCACCTCCTATACAGCAGACACACCGCAGTGCCTTAGGCCATTTGGTCCCCGCACTCACAGTTCCCAGACTCTGCATTACCTGTGCCATTGATCACGCCGTGTCCCCACACGGGCGCACAGCACCGCGAGCAACCGCACTGGCAATGGATGAACCCCAGAACCCGCAAAGGTGAGAGACCGGTTCGTGACACACATGCCTAGCGGAATCGCTCCCTTTTAGCTCCTTCTTCAATGCCTCCAGCTTCTTCTGCAAAAGCCTGATGAGGGGAATGACCTGACTCAGGCTGGCAGTGTCTGAACTGACTTCACGTGTGGCAAGTTCAAAGGGCATCAGAACCTTGCACAACGTTGAAATCATTCTCCACTGCACTTGAGACAGGTGCATTCCACCTACTATATCGTGCTCAATTGTATAGGCTTGAATGGCCTTTTGCTGCTCCTCCAACCTCTGAAGCATATAGAGGGTTGAATTCCACCTCGTTACCACTTCTTGCTTCAGATGATGGCAGGGCAGGTTCAGTAGTTTTTGGTGGTGCTCCAGTCTTCTGTACGTGGTGCCTGTACGCCGAAAGTGTCCCGCAATTTTTCTGGCCACCGACAGCATCTCTTGCACGCCCCTGTCGTTTTTTAAAAAATTCTGCACCACCAAATTCAAGGTATGTGCAAAACATGGGACGTGCTGGAATTTGCCCATATTTAATGCACACACAATATTGCTGGCGTTGTCCGATGCCACAAATCCACAGGAGAGTCCAATTGGGGTAAGCCATTCCGCGATGATCTTCCTCAGTTGCCGTAAGAGGTTTTCAGCTGTGTGCGTATTCTGGAAAGCGGTGATACAAAGCGTAGCCTGCCTAGGAAAGAGTTGGCGTTTGCGAGATGCTGCTTCTGGTGCCGCCGCTGCTGTTCTTGCGGCGGGAGTCCATACATCTACCCAGTGGGCTGTCACAGTCATATAGTCCTGACCCTGCCCTGCTCCACTTGTCCACATGTCCGTGGTTAAGTGGACATTGGGTACAACTGCATTTTTTAGGACACTGGTGAGTCTTTTTCTGACGTCCGTGTACATTCTCGGTATCGCCTGCCTACAGAAGTGGAACCAAGATGGTATTTGGTAACGGGGGCACACTGCCTCAATAAATTGTCTAGTTCCCTGTGAACTAACGGCGGATACCGGACGCACGTCTAACACCAACATAGTTGTCAAGGACTCAGTTATCCGCTTTGCAGTAGGATGACTGCTGTGATATTTCATCTTCCTCGCAAAGGACTGTTGAACAGTCAATTGCTTACTGGAAGTAGTACAAGTGGGCTTACGACTTCCCCTCTGGGATGACCATCGACTCCCAGCGGCAACAACAGCAGCGCCAGCAGCAGTAGGCGTTACACGCAAGGATGCATCGGAGGAATCCCAGGCAGGAGAGGACTCGTCAGAATTGCCAGTGACATGGCCTGCAGGACTATTGGCATTCCTGGGGAAGGAGGAAATTGACACTGAGGGAGTTGGTGGGGTGGTTTGCGTGAGCTTGGTTACAAGAGGAAGGGATTTACTGGTCAGTGGACTGCTTCCGCTGTCACCCAAAGTTTTTGAACTTGTCACTGACTTATTATGAATGCGCTGCAGGTGACGTATAAGGGAGGATGTTCCGAGGTGGTTAACGTCCTTACCCCTACTTATTACAGCTTGACAAAGGGAACACACGGCTTGACACCTGTTGTCCGCATTTCTGGTGAAATACCTCCACACCGAAGAGCTGATTTTTTTGGTATTTTCACCTGGCATGTCAACGGCCATATTCCTCCCACGGACAACAGGTGTCTCCCCGGGTGCCTGACTTAAACAAACCACCTCACCATCAGAATCCTCCTGGTCAATTTCCTCCCCAGCGCCAGCAACACCCATATCCTCCTCATCCTGGTGTACTTCAACACTGACATCTTCAATCTGACTATCAGGAACTGGACTGCGGGTGCTCCTTCCAGCACTTGCAGGGGGCGTGCAAATGGTGGAAGGCGCATGCTCTTCACGTCCAGTGTTGGGAAGGTCAGGCATCGCAACCGACACAATTGGACTCTCCTTGTGGATTTGGGATTTCAAAGAACGCACAGTTCTTTGCGGTGCTTTTGCCAGCTTGAGTCTTTTCAGTTTTCTAGCGAGAGGCTGAGTGCTTCCATCCTCATGTGAAGCTGAACCACTAGCCATGAACATAGGCCAGGGCCTCAGCCGTTCCTTGCCACTCCGTGTGGTAAATGGCATATTGGCAAGTTTACGCTTCTCCTCCGACAATTTTATTTTAGGTTTTGGAGTCCTTTTTTTACTGATATTTGGTGTTTTGGTTTTGACATGCTCTGTACTATGCCATTGGGCATCGGCCTTGGCAGACGACGTTGCTGGCATTTCATCGTCTCGGCCATGACTAGTGGCAGCAGCTTCAGCACGAGGTGGAAGTGGATCTTGATCTTTCCCTAATTTTGGAACCTCAACATTTTTGTTCTCCATATTTTAATAGGCACAACTAAAAGGCACTAAAAGGCACCTCAGGTAAACAATGGAGATATATATATTATCAATATAGACTGGTTGATAAAGAGATAGTATACTCGTAACTAGTATGTATGTATAAAGAAAGAAAAAAAAACCACGGTTAGGTGGTATATACAATTATGGACGGGCTGCCGAGTGCCGACACAGAGGTAGCCACAGCCGTGAACTACCGCACTGTACTGTGTCTGCTGCTAATATATAGACTGGTTGATAAAGAGATAGTATACTCGTAACTAGTATGTATGTATAAAGAAAGAAAAAAAAAACCACGGTTAGGTGGTATATACAATTATGGACGGGCTGCCGAGTGCCGACACAGAGGTAGCCACAGCCGTGAACTACCGCACTGTACTGTGTCTGCTGCTAATATATAGACTGGTTGATAAAGAGATAGTATACTCGTAACTAGTATGTATGTATAAAGAAAGAAAAAAAAACCACGGTTAGGTGGTATATACAATTATGGACGGGCTGCCGAGTGCCGACACAGAGGTAGCCACAGCCGTGAACTACCGCACTGTACTGTGTCTGCTGCTAATATATAGACTGGTTGATAAAGAGATAGTATACTCGTAACTAGTATGTATGTATAAAGAAAGAAAAAAAAACCACGGTTAGGTGGTATATACAATTATGGACGGGCTGCCGAGTGCCGACACAGAGGTAGCCACAGCCGTGAACTACCGCACTGTACTGTGTCTGCTGCTAATATATAGACTGGTTGATAAAGAGATAGTATACTCGTAACTAGTATGTATGTATAAAGAAAGAAAAAAAAACCACGGTTAGGTGGTATATACAATTATGGACAGGCTGCCGAGTGCCGACACAGAGGTAGCCACAGCCGTGAACTACCGCACTGTACTGTGTCTGCTGCTAATATATAGACTGGTTGATAAAGAGATAGTATACTCGTAACTAGTATGTATGTATGTATAAAGAAAGAAAAAAAAACCACGGTTAGGTGGTATATACAATTATGGACGGGCTGCCGAGTGCCGACACAGAGGTAGCCACAGCCGTGAACTACCGCACTGTACTGTGTCTGCTGCTAATATATAGACTGGTTGATAAAGAGATAGTATACTCGTAACTAGTATGTATGTATAAAGAAAGAAAAAAAAACCACGGTTAGGTGGTATATACAATTATGGACGGGCTGCCGAGTGCCGACACAGAGGTAGCCACAGCCGTGAACTACCGCACTGTACTGTGTCTGCTGCTAATATATAGACTGGTTGATAAAGAGATAGTATACTCGTAACTAGTATGTATGTATAAAGAAAGAAAAAAAAACCACGGTTAGGTGGTATATACAATTATGGACGGGCTGCCGAGTGCCGACACAGAGGTAGCCACAGCCGTGAACTACCGCACTGTACTGTGTCTGCTGCTAATATAGACTGGTTGATAAAGAGATAGTATACTACTAATATTATATACTGGTGGTCAGGTCACTGGTCACTAGTCACACTGGCAGTGGCACTCCTGCAGCAAAAGTGTGCACTGTTTAATTTTAATATAATATTATGTACTCCTGGCTCCTGCTATAACCTATAACTGGCACTGCAGTAGTGCTCCCCAGTCTCCCCCACAATTATAAGCTGTGTGAGCTGAGCAGTCAGACAGATATATAATATATATAGATGATGCAGCACACTGGCCTGAGCCTGAGCAGTGCACACAGATATGGTATGTGACTGACTGAGTCACTGTGTGTATCGCTTTTTTCAGGCAGAGAACGGATATATTAAATAAACTGCACTGTGTGTCTGGTGGTCACTCACTATATAATATATTATGTACTCCTGGCTCCTGCTATAACCTATAACTGGCACTGCAGTAGTGCTCCCCAGTCTCCCCCACAATTATAAGCTGTGTGAGCTGAGCAGTCAGACAGATATATATAATATTATATATAGATAATAGATGATGCAGCACACTGGCCTGAGCCTGAGCAGTGCACACAGATATGGTATGTGACTGAGTCACTGTGTGCTGTGTATCGCTTTTTTCAGGCAGAGAACGGATTATATTATGTACTCCTGGCTCCTGCTATAACCTATAACTGGCACTGCAGTAGTGCTCCCCAGTCTCCCCCACAATTATAAGCTGTGTGAGCTGAGCAGTCAGACAGATATATATAATATTATATATAGATAATAGATGATGCAGCACACTGGCCTGAGCCTGAGCAGTGCACACAGATATGGTATGTGACTGAGTCACTGTGTGCTGTGTATCGCTTTTTTCAGGCAGAGAACGGATTATAAATAAAAGTGGTGGTCACTGGTCACTATCAGCAAAACTCTGCACTGTACACTACTGAGTACTCCTAATGCTCCCCAAAATTAGTAAATCAAGTGTCTCTCTAATCTATTCTAATTCTAAACGGAGAGGACGCCAGCCACGTCCTCTCCCTATCAATCTCAATGCACGTGTGAAAATGGCGGCGACGCGCGGCTCCTTATATAGAATCCGAGTCTCGCGATAGAATCCGAGCCTCGCGAGAATCCGACAGCGTCATGATGACGTTCGGGCGCGCTCGGGTTAACCGAGCAAGGCGGGAAGATCCGAGTCGCTCGGACCCGTGAAAAAAAACATGAAGTTCTGGCGGGTTCGGATTCAGAGAAACCGAACCCGCTCATCTCTAGTAGCTGCTCAGCAAAGTTGTAATACAGAGACCCCCCGGGCAGCCGCCCAGGATGAGCCCCCCTTCCTAGTGGAGTGGGCCTTCACCGACGTCGGTAACGGCAATCCAGCCGTAGTATGAGCTTGCTGAATCGTATTTCTAATCCAACGTGCAATAGTTTGCTTGGAGGCAGGACAGCCAATCTTGTTGTGATCATACAGGACAAACAGAGCTTCTGTTTTCCGTATATGAGCTGTTCTAGCAACATAGATTTTCAAAGCTCTAACCACATCTAGAGACTTTGAATCAGTGAATGTGTCAGTAACTACAGGCACCACAATAGGTTGGTTTATGTGAAAAGCAGAAACCACCTTTGGAAGAAAATGTTGGCGAGTTTGCAACTCTGCCCTATCTTCTTGGAAAATCAGGTAAGGGCTCTTGTGAGACAAGGCCCCCAATTCAGACACCCGCCTTGCGGATGCCAATGCCAAAAGCATCATCACTTTCCAAGTGAGAAACTTCAACTCTATCTTTTGTAGAGGCTCAAACCAATCCGATTGAAGGAACTGCAATACCACGTTAAGGTCCCATGGTGCCACTGGAGGCACGAATGGAGGCTGGATGTGCAGAAGCCCTTTCACGAAGGTCTGAACCTCTGGAAGAGAGGCCAATTGTTTTTGGAAGAACACTGACAAGGCTGAAATCTGGACCTTGATTAATCCCAATCGTAGGCCCGTCTCCACACCATTTTGCAAAAAATGGAGAAAACGTCCTAAATGAAACTCTTCCATAAGAGCTTTCTTGGATTCACACCAAGACACATATTTTCTCCAAATACGGTGGTAATGTTTTGACGTTACTCCCTTTCTGGCCTGAATAAGGGTGGGGATGACCTTCTTAGGAATACCCTTCCTGTCTAGGATACGGCGCTCAACAGCCATGCCGTCAAACGTAGCCGCGGTAAGTCTTGATACACACACGGCCCCTGCTGCAGCAGGTCCTCCCGAGGAGGAAGAGGCCGAGGATCTCCTATGAGTAACTGCTGAAGATCTGGGTACCAAGCCCTTCTTGGCCAGTCTGGGGCAATGAAGATTGCTCGAACTCTTGTCTTTCTTATGCTCCTGAGTACTTTTGGGATCAGCGGAAGTGGAGGGAAAACATACACTGACGGAAACACCCACTGGGTCACCAGTGCATCCACTGCTACTGCTTGAGGGTCTCTCGACCTGGAACAGTATCTCTGAAGCTTCTTGTTGAGACGAGACGCCATCATGTCTATTTGAGGAACTCCCCAAAGACTTGTCATCTCTGCAAAGACTTCTTGGTGGAGGCCCCACTCTCCTGGATGGAGATCTTGTCTGCTGAGGAAGTCTGCTTCCCAGTTGTCTACTCCCGGAATGAATATTGCCGACAGAGCTTGTAGATGTTTTTCTGCCCAGTGGAGGATTTTTGTCACCTCTGCCATTGCCGCTCTGCTTTTCGTTCCGCCCTGCCTGTTTATGTATGCGACTGCTGTTACATTGTCCGCCTGGATCTGCACGGGACGGTCTTGAAGAAGATGTACCGCTTGTTGAAGCCGTTGTAAATGGCTCTTAGCTCCAGAACGTTTATGTGAAGGCAGGCTTCCTGTTGTGACCAACGTCCCTGGAAGTTTTCTCCCTGAGAGACTGCTCCCCAGCCTCGGAGACTTGCATCCGTGGTTACTAGGACCCAGTCCTGAATCCCGAACCTGCGTCCCTCTAGCAGGTGAGAGCTGTGCAATCACGACAGGAGCGAAATTTTGATGACAGGATTATCTTTCTGTGCATGTGTAGGTGTGACCCCGACCACTTGTCCAACAGGTCCCACTGGAATACTCTGACATGGAACCTGCCAAACTGTATGGCCTCGTAGGCCACCACCATCTTCCCCAACAACCGAATGCACTGATGGATCGACACACTTGATGGTTTCAATATCTGTTTTACCATTTTCTGGAATTCCAGAGCCTTTTCCAGCGGAAGAAATACTCTCTGAACTTCTGTGTCCAGAATCATCCCGAGGAAAGACAACCTTGTCGTCCGGTTCCAACTGTGACTTTGGGTAATTTATGATCCACCCATGTTGTTGGAGTATTGACAGGCAGAGGGATATGTTTTGTAATAACTGCTTCCTGGATTTCGCCTTTATCAGGAGGTCGTCCAGATAAGGGATTATATTGACTCCTTTCTGACGAAGGAGGACCATCATCTCCGCCATCACCTTGGTGAATACCCTCGGCGCCGTGGAGAGACCGAAAGGTAACGTCTGGAATTGGTAATGGCAATCCTGAATCGCGAATCGTAGATAAGCCTGGTGAGGAGGATAAATGGGAACATGCAGGTAAGCATCCTTTATGTCCACCGACACCAAGTAGTCCCCCTCCTCCAGACTGGCAATCACCGCCCAAAGTGATTCCATCTTGAACTTGAACCCTTTCAGGAAGAAATTCAGATCTTTTAGATTTAGGATCGGTCTGGCCGAGCCGTCCGGCCTCGGAACAACAAAGAGGCTTGAATAAAAACCCTGCCCTTGTTGTGACAACGGTACCAGGACTATGACCTGGTCTTGACATAATTTTTGGATTGCCGCTGTTACTGCTTCTCTCTCTGGCGGAGAAGCTGGCAAGGTCGATTTGAGAAATCGGCATGGGGGAGCATCTTGAAACTCTAGTTTGTAACCCTGGGATACTATTTGCAACACCCAGGGGTCCAGGCCAGACAGAATCCAATCCTGGCTGAAGAGTTTGAGACGTGCCCCCACCCGAGCGGCCTCCCGCAAGGGAGTTCCAGCATCATGCTGGGGATTTGGCAGAATTAGGGGTAGACTTTTGCTCTTGGGAACCTGGAGCCGGTGTGGGCTTCTTTCCCCTTCCCCTTCCCCTACCTGCAAAGAAGGGGGAACCTCTCGTCTTTTTGTATTTATTGGGCCGAAAGGACTGCATTTGCGGGTGATAGGTCTTTTTTGCCGGTGCAGGCGCAGAGGGCAAAAATGTTGACTTACCTGCGGTAGCCGCCGAGAATAACGCATCCAGGCTATTGCCAAATAAGGCCTCACCTTTATATGGGAGAGCCTCCATGTTTGTTTTGGAATCTGCATCCACGTTCCACTGGCGAATCCATAACGCCCGCCTAGCCGATACTGCCATGGTAGCGGCTTGTGAACTCAAGAGTCCAATATCCTTCATTGCTTCCAGCATGTAGGCGGCAGCGTCCTTGATATCTCCTCTTTATCAATCATGTCTATTTCTGATGACACGCTTTCTGACCATTTTTTACAATAGCGCGACTCACCCATGCACAGGCAATAGTGGGCCTGAGCAGTGTATCATTGGTAACATAAATGGATTTCAATGTCGTTTCCATTTTGCGGTCTGCCGGCTCTATAAGAGAAGCCGTTTCAGGAGCAGGGAGAATTACCTTCTTTGTCAACCTGGAAAGTGCACTGTCTAACACAGGGGGTGACTCCCATTTTTTCCTGTCTTCAACCGGGAAAGGATAAGCTACAGTATGTGAATCCTTTTGAGAATACAAATTTTTTTATAAGGATTCACCCACATCCCTTCAAACAGAGCATTTAGTTCGTGTGAAGGAGGGAACGTGACTTTGGATTTCTTTTTCTTACATAAATAAGCTTTCTCCTGAGGTACAGGAGTGCTTTCTGTAACCTCCAACACGTCCCTTATAGCCACAATCATATATTGTATACTTTTTTCCAATTTATGATCTATCTCTCTGGATTCACTATTGTCGATATCAGTGTTTACAACATTTGCAAATGGTCTCTTATGTGACCTAGAGGGGCCGCCCACATAAGAAATAACAGCATCCTGAAAAATCACATCTTCCACAGATTTTCTCCAGCATGCAGCCTTAGATTCAGACTTATCCAATCTATGGTTAATCAGATGCATACTGTCACGTATCTCTTTCACCCATGCAGGCTCTTGGTGTGCCGGTAGCGCCACCACATTACAACTCTGTGTCCCTAAAATGTCTTCCTCCAGGGAGGAACTCCCTGCCTCAGACATGCCTCACACGTGTACACCACACTCACATACACACTGGGACTTATTTTGGGGACAGACCCACAGTAAAAATCTGTCAGAGTGACACAGGATAGGAGCAGCCAATTCACAAACCCAGCGCCAGTATTGCCTGTGAACACAGTATATCCACAGCCCAAATGCGCTTGTAAATAGTACTATACACTATCAAATACACCACAATCACTTTGTGCCCCTCCTTTATAGCACCCTGTACTTGTCAGAAGTGGAGGAGAGGACCAGCGTGTTCTCTGCAGCCTGAGGAGAGAGAGAAAATGGCGCTGAGTAGTGTACTGGCTGCCTGAGGAAGAAGCTCCGCCCCCACACTGGCGCATCCTTACACTCAGTATATTGACTTATTATTTATACTGGCAGGGGTAGGGCTGTGCCAGCGGCATCTTATGCCCCCTTTTAGCCCGTTTGAGGTATTTTTCTTGCTGCCCAGGCCCCCCCCCCCCCCCCCCTCGTGCCCTGCACCCTGCAGTGCTTGTGTGTGTGGGCAGCAATGGTGCGCTGCGCTCCCGCCAGCCACGCTGCTCCTCAGCCGTCACTTACTTGATTGAAGATCATTCTTCTCATACTCACCTGTCTTCTGACTTCTGGCTCTGTGAGGGGGGTGACGGCGTGCTGTGGGAGTGAGCATCTAGACGCGGCTAGCGTTCAGTTCCCTTCAGGAGCTAATGGTGTCCTGTCAGCCAGAAGCAGAGCCATGAAACTCTGAGGAAGTTGGTTCTGCTTCTGCCCCCCCACGAAGCAGGGAGTATGATGCCAGCAGATCTCCCTGAAAATAAAAGACCTAACATAAGTCTTTTCAGAGAAACTCAGTAGAGCTCCTCAGAGTGCATCCAGTCGACCTGGGCACATTTCTAAAACTGAGGTATGGAGGAGGGGCATAGAGGGAGGAGCCAGTTCACACCCAATGAAAAGTCTTTAGAGTGCCCATGTCTCCTGCGGATCACGTCTATACCCCATGGTCTTTATGTCATCCCCAGCATCCTCTAGGACGTATGAGAAATTATATTTTTTGCTACTTATACTGGTTTTTATATATAGTATTTTTTTGGTAGTTATATTCATACCGCATACTTTATATTTATGTAGATTAGATTTTGGATTCAATATATTAATGCATTCATTGTGGTGGGCTGCATGAACGGCTCGGAGTATTTATATTTTGTTTGTTTATAATTGAGCATATGGATCGGTGCTTTGACTGTCACCATGGTAATTGTGTAATTGTTTTACTGGGTGATGTGGGATGCTTAGATAAGCATTGACGTCATGTTACTGTGACTTGCTTCCGGACTTGCGTTCCCGCGCTGGAGGCTGCAGCCAATCCTGATATTTTCATGTAGGTTCTCTGACTTTATAGGTATGTATGTTTCTTTGTATTGTCATTCTTCCTGACGAAAATCCCTGTGAGGATTGAAATGTTGATATACAGCATACCGCGTCTGTGAGTTTAATTTAAAAGTCTGTGAGTGCCGCGCAACTCTCTTTGTATGTGTATGTATATATATATATATATATATATATATCATATACCACTACTCCGGCACTCACGGCTTCCCCCGCAGGGTGTATCTTGCTCCGGTGCTCTCCTCAAGGGATTCAGCCCCTATATAATACAGCAGACAAATAGAGGTGGCACTCAGAGGCTTTTGAAACCAACAAACGAGTGTATTCTGAGGTCAACGTTTCGGTTAACAGTGACCACACACCGCCCATGATTTTAATGTATTTGTTTTGTGTGTTTACCAGTGTCGCCATGGTTACCCGGCCGGCTGAGCGCTGGGACTTCACTTCTGCATCACATGATGCGCAGCTAGATGCCGGGCAGGAAGTTCGGCTGGCGTGGCCGTGGCGGACGCCGGTGGGGAGAATCGATGGGGGTTAAGTTATTGTATATAAATGTTGATTTGCACACTGTATGGTTGTCCTGAAGACGGGGAGGTGGTCCCCGAAACGTTGATCTCAGAATACACTCGTTTGT
The DNA here is from genome assembly GCF_028390025.1 of Pseudophryne corroboree. Classification (NCBI taxonomy): domain Eukaryota; kingdom Metazoa; phylum Chordata; class Amphibia; order Anura; family Myobatrachidae; genus Pseudophryne; species Pseudophryne corroboree. The sequence continues at coordinate 478,775,312 of NC_086444.1, forward strand.
TGGTTTCACAAGCCTCCTCTATTTGTCTGATATATATATATATATATATATATATATATATATACTGTATATACTGCATTTACATAAAAGGCTTCTTCTCCTGCCTGGCCTTCCCCCTCACATTGCCCACTTGCCTCAGCCCAGGAAAATTAACTTTGTCACCAGCGGTCTTCTTCCCTTCTGTCCTCCGGATGGCCGCCTTCTGTATGGGATGCTCTGGCCACCGGGCAGATGAGCAGTTGGGCAGAGGTGGGCGCAGGCGGTTGGTGTCTTGGAGCAGCTGTGGAACCCTTAACATAACGCAGAGGGCTCTGCACATGTTATATCTGCCCCCCCTGCAGTGCACATGGTTTTGCCCAACTGCTAACAAATTTGCTGCTGCGATCAGATCTGAATTAGGCCCTGTATCACTTAATTTTAATTGGTTTGATTTTATTTCTGTGTATATTTCAATTATTTTATATCCGTGAACTGGACCGAGATTATCTCTATTATGGACCTGTTCATTCTGTTTCAGTATGAGAAAAAGAGCAATAAATCTGTTTGCAACTGCAATAGTTTCTAGGTCAAGCACCAGCCATTGCCTACTATCCTGGAATGTCCTTCCAGAATACAGAATACTGGAAGAGCAGAGCACTCTCCCACATTTTGTCCATTACCGGAATCCCGACCCTGCTGAGAATTTCGACAGCCAGTGTCCCGAATGTAAGTATGCCAGGGAGGGTTAGGGTTGGCTTGGGCTATGAGTGTGATTGCATTATATGCAGTCAGTTGCATCATCATGGTCCTGTCCCTGCCATGCTTGGGCCTTGATGACAGAGACCCTGAGAGGGGGGAGTACTAATTATTACCAAGTGCCCTGGGCAAGCTTTTGAGATGGACAAACTGTTTAGGTAGGTGGTACGTGTCAAACTACCATCCACATAAATGCCAGGACCCAAGGTTTTCCAGCAGAACATTGGGCCTAATTCAGACCTAATTCAGACCTGATCACTGCTGTGCATTTTCGCACAGCAGCCGATCAGGTCTGAACTGCGCATGCGCCGCCGCAGTGTGCCGGCGCATGCCAGACAGCCGATGGCTATTCAGCCCAGTGTCTGCCTGACTGCATTTGGCTGCCATTTTAGGGGTGCGGTCCGGGCAACGCAGGCGTGCCCAGACCATGCGGGGGCGGGCCGCGGCGGCTGCGTGACATCACACGCAGTTGCTGCAACCCGGACAGTGATAGGTAGCTCCCTGCCAGTGTGCAGGAGCTGCGCAGGTAGGGAACTAGTCGGCAAGTACAAAAGCATCACCGCCGTGCAATGCTTTTGTACTTGTGCAGGGAAGGGAAGGGGGGGGGGGGGGGGTAGGGCCAGACATGCGGGGGGCAGACTAGCCCTGTGCTGGGCGTCCCCTGCATGTCTGAGTAACTGATCGTAGCCATGCAAGATTTTGCACGGCTACGATCAGGTCTGAATTAGGCTCATTGCCCAGAGCATTACACAGCCTCCGTCAGCTTGCCTTCTTCTCATAGTCCATCCTGATGCCATCTCTTCCCCAGGTTAATGACGCATGCACACACACTTGACTATCACAATAATATAATAAAAAATGTGATTCATTAGACAGGCTTCCTTCTACCTTTGCTCCATGGTGCAGTTTTGATGCTCACATGTACCCCGTGGAGGACAGAGATCAGTATGGGCATTCAGACTGGTCTGTGAGTACACTGCCCTATATGCAACAAGCTGCGATTATGTATGTGTTCTGACGCTTACTATCATAGCCTGCATAAACTTTTTCAGTCATTTGTAGCTTTTCTGTGGTATCAGACCAGAGGAGCTAGGCTTTGCCCCCTGCATCAGTGAGCTTTGGACGCTCATGACCCTGTTACCACTTCGCAGATTGAACCACTTACTAACCACTGCATACCGGGAATACCCCACAAAACCTGCTGTTTTGGAGCTGTTCTGACCCAGTCATCTAGACATTACAATTTGGTCCTTGTCAAAGTCACTCAGACTCTGCTTTCAATACATTAACTTCAAGAACTGAGGGCCTAATTCATATTTGTATGGAAATGTACAGCCACAATGAAGCGTCTGTGCCATACCGTGTAATTAAAATTAAAACGCAGCAGGAGGCAGGACTCGAGATATAGGGGGACATTTACTAAGCAGTGATAAAAGTGGTGAAAGTGAGCCAGTGGAGAAGTTGCCCAGGGCAACCAATCAGCATTTATGTCAAATGTATCATTCATTTGCATAATATAACAGTATACAGAGCAGCTGATTGGTTGACACGGGCAACTTCTCCACTGGCTCACTTCTCCACTTTTATCACTGCTTAGTAAATGTCCCCCATAGATGCCTCCTGTTAGCATTTGCAATGTCCAAGTGCTGCATCTGAGGACACAGCCTCGGATCACGATTTGTGATGGTTTTAGGCACTGGTCAGTCTGCGTAAGCTATAGCTTTCGGGAACCCGTGGCCAATAAGTCTGTATATGATGAATGAGACTCTGAGCCCATCACACCTTCAAAAGGGTCTGGGACTCAGGGTCGACAACAAAAAGGTCGACACACCTTAGGTCGACACCAGTTGGTCGACACACCTTAGGTCGACATGGACAAAAGGTCGACATGGACAAAAGGTCGACAGGAACAAGGTTGACATGGAAAAAGGTCGACATGAGTTTTTTATGTTTTTTTGGTGTCGTTTTCTTCGTAGAGTGACCGGGAACCCCAATTAGTGCACCGCGTTCGCTCGCCATGCTTCGGGCATGGTGCCTTCGCTTCGCTCCGCTTCGCTCGGCACAGATTACCGTTTCAATCGTAGTCCACGTGGATCGTTAAGTATGAAAAGGTTCCAAAAAAACATAAAAAACTCATGTCGACCTTTTTCCATGTCGACCTTGTTCCTGTCGACATTTTGTCCATGTCGACATTTTGTCCATGTCGACCTAAGGTGTGTCGACCAATTGGTGTCGACATAAGGTGTGTCGACCTTTTTGTTGTCGACCTGGAGTCCGGATACCCTTCAAAAGGGGAGTGCCATGAGCCCGTTTTAAAGAACGGTGCCGGGTGCCACCCTGCTCTGCCCCCCAAATGCCAGACCATGTCAAACATGACATTAAGTCTGCACATGCCGCAAACAGGTCTTTCGCTTGTACACACCCCACACCCATCAGATTTGTTTGTAAACCATTGGGTGTACATACAAATCTGAATTAGGCACTGAGTGTTCACTTGCTGCCTAATATATCCCGCCCCTTGACAAATGCTATTATACTGAGATAATCAATGTTATTTACTTCACCTGTCAGTAGTTTTAATGTAACCGCAGATCGGTGTAAATGAGCAGTAACAACAGATAAAGTGATATGATGGCTTTTATGAAATACAGTCTGTTGCTAATGGATACCTAGTTTACAGCTGAAGTTAGCTCTGGCAGTAACAGAGGTGTGAAATCTAATAGTTCCCCGATATTCACTAGGGATCCCAGCAATAAATTAGGTAATCCACAGATCAAAGACCTCTGAACTAGTGATGGGCAACGATTCCCAATGCTGATGCAAATTTGATTTGATATTCGGCCCATTGTGTGCTGGGCAAAGTAGTTCTTTTTTTTTTTTAGCAAACTCATTAGTACTTAAGGAATGTATGTTGTCCTGCTGGCAATAAAAATGTTGCATTATATAAAATCATGCAAATCAACAGTCAGGCTCAGAATTTTTTTCTGGCTTCTACTATTGTAATAATAATAATAATAATAATAATAATAATAATACACATTTCCAAAGAATTTTCTCCAAAGGAGGCAGCCATTTTGGGCACAATACAATGGGTGCAGTGGGCAAAGACGATATATAAGAAATATGAAGTAAAAGGTGTTCACAGAATTAGCAGTTCTGCAAATGCAACAGGTGAGGCAGCCATCTTGCACACACTACATAGGTAGTGTCACACTACATAGAGTGAGTTAAGCAATACAAGAATACATGATTATATTTTGGGATGATACAATATACAAACAACGAGATACCCAGAAAATCGTAAGTTCCATGAACTTGCCATTACAGGAAAGTTCCAGGCAAGGCAGCCATTGTAAACAGAGTTTACAGTGGGTGGGATAAGCAATACCTGGAGAGGTGTTATATGTGGATTACAAAATACAGAATGTCAGATACTAAGAAAAAAAAAGTTATCCACAAAATGATCAGTTCTATAAGTACCAGGCTGAGCAGCCATACTGAGTGCACATAGCTTACTATGGGTGAGATAAGTAATACATAGAAACTTAAAAAGAAAACAGCATAGGAAATACAGCAACCCCCCCACCCCCCCCCAAAAAAAAAAAGAAGAAACCCCCCCCCCCCCCCCACAAAAACATCATCAGTTCCACGTGTTTTTCATCCTACAGTATATGGGAAGAATATGATTGGGAGGCCATTCGTAGAAATGTGTTTTGCAGTGAGAGAAAAAAACCAGACATGGAAGCAGCTAGAGAAACAGTGGAGTGGGAGGCTGGTCAGCGGACTATGGTCCTGATTCATACTTGTAAGGAATTGCACAGCCGCTTCTCTGTCATTAAAATACTAATGCAGCAGGAGGCGTCTGTAGGAGATAGACGCCTCCTGTTTGTATTTGCAAGGATCTGAGTGCTGCGCGCCTTGAATCACCATTGCTGAAGCTTATTCAGGCTGGTCGTCGGATCCAGACACACTGGTCCTGGAAGTCTGTATCTGACAACGTAGACCATGGACTTGTTATACCTTCAAAACGGAGCCAATCATGCTGTGGCTTATAGGCGGCTGCGAGCAACATTTCAAGACCCGTTCTGCACATGTGCAGGATGGGTCTTGTGTCTGTGCAGACCCCCAAACATTGTATGAATTAGGCCCTGTGACAGATCCGATGCTATAAAGTTATATTGAATGTTTCAGCACTTTTAGTGTCAAACATGGAGCTGAATTATCATATATACAGACAATCTGAAATAGAAATGATGCAGTTGCTTATTAATGGTTCCTGCTGTATATGTAAAACCAACAAACGCTGAACATGGATTTGAATTTAAAAAATGCACTTTATCTGAAAGTTCATTACTCTGCTTCTCCACACAGCAGTTATTTTAACAATGTAGTAGAAATCTTGTTTGTAACAATCTAGCCGCCATTTCAAGGTCTACGGTGGAAGAAGCCATTTGGCTGCACTCTCCTGGATATCTGTTATTGTCATTTAGAGATCCCTTGTTTCAGTTAAAGCACTGTCCTGCTTGTGTTCTTACAGTTATTTCTTGTGATGGATAGTACTATTAAAACCTATCTCATGCACTGAAACAGGATATCTCTGCAATCTGCTATCCCCTAGGAGCCATGTTTCTGCACTATTATCCAGGAATCCCTGATATTACAGGCTCTCATTAGCTCTCTTCCCACTGCCAACATTGTCCTCTGTGATTGATAAAGGATCAGGATACAGGAAGCACATTTACATGCATTCGGTTTAAATCCTCTAAGTCCCCAAAAGCCACATCTGGAAATCATTCATTGCGTGGGTACACTGAGTGTAACCGTACAGACCAGATCCAATAGCGTCTGCTGTCTCAGAGAGCCTGATGGGGAAAGCACTCGTGAAAGTGAAAGGTCTTATGGGAAAGCAAATGATGGGTCAATAGTGTTATTCAAAATGAGTCTAGTAAAGCATGTAGATTTATATTATATAGGCCTATGTGGAAGATGTACCAAACTGTTACTGTATTGGACTGTTACCTGACAGTTTTGATAATGTGTAGCTTGCTCTGTGAGAACTTGTGAGGTAAGATGTGCCCGGTTTGGTGCACTGAAGAGAATACGAAGGTACTGTACTTGTCATGCACCCCAGGACACTCATGCATCCGGCCTGCCTCTCTAGGGGGCATATTTATCATTATTTGCATTTTTTTCACATACATTTGCAAAGTGAAAATTAATATTTTCCTGCAAATTTACTGAAAATCTCTAGCCTGGAGATGGGCTCCACTAATAATAGATCTCAATAGCAGATACAGGGACTGATTATGTATTTACATACACTGCGGAATGACTATGAAGCATTAACAAGTTTGCGTGAAACTATCCCACTGATGGTCAAAAGAGACATGGCGTCTGGTGAAGAGGATAGGTCAGTGATGGTCTAATTTGCCCTAATTTTTCATACAGGAATATTGGCAAGTATTGTCAAGATTAACATAATTAGGGTCTATGAAAAAAGATTGAAACAAAAATGTGTTGCAGCCCATAGTAGCCAGATGCACCAGTTTTCATGCATGTTGTTGTCTGTTAAATACAAAATGAATGCTGTAAGAAATCTGTCAGATAACATGACATGTCCTTATAAACCTGTCTAACCCTTTTTTAGAATGTGGGGAAATCTTACATGGGCCATCTATGTGGTGGACACCACTGAGTACATGGGGCCTCCACACAGGAGACCTCATGTGCAAAGCTATGCTATATGTGGGGCACACTGCTGGGGTAGGCAACACTACATGATGCTTTGTTGCCTCCACAGTGTAATTGGAAATTATTGTTCAATTTCCAATACTTAATGTATCTTATTGTAATTTCCACAACTAATTATCTTTAGGGAATCAAACAGCAACATGACGTGAAAAGAGCAGATTGGGGCACATCCTGAACCCATGGAATAAGCAGATATTTATACTTTTTTACTGAAAACAACAAGCTCAAAGAAAATTCATGTAATATTTATTCCCATTAAAACTGCATTTCTGACACAAATAAATCCATAGCAGGAGTGGCCTGTTGCAACAAGCAAATTATTGCTGGAAGCTCTTACTGGTTTCTGAAACTTTCTGTTCGCACAGCTTTGCACATCAAGGTTCTCTTTGTTGAAGCCACATTTTATTAAGACGTACCCTTCAAAGGAGGCTTCCACTTTGAATGTCAACTTTATTAAATAACTTCACTTATTAACAATACTTTGGTGGGGGTCCTTCCCTGAGACCCCAACAAGGTGCTGTAATGACTCTGTGATGAAAATAATAGATCAAGGGGGAGCTGTAGATGTAGCATATCTAGACTTTAGTAAGGCATTTGACACTCTCCCACATCGCAGACTGCTAAATAAACTTGAAAGTGTGGGGGTGGATTATAAAATAGTTAAATGGATAAGAACCTGGTTCCAGGATAGGAAACAGACAGTTGTAGTAAATGGAGTGCAATTTATGGAGGGAAATGTTACCCGTGGAGTACCCCAGGGATCTGTACTCGGACCAGTTCTCTTTAATATCTTTGTTGGTGACATTGCAAATGGTATTGAAGGGAAAGTATGCCTTTTTGCAGATGATACAAAGATATGCAACAGGGTAGACACACCAGGAGGGGTAAAACAAATGATTGATGACCTAGCTAGGCTTGAAAAATGGTCAAGAACGTGGCAACTACAGTTTAATGCTAAAAAATGCAAAATCATGCACTTGGGTCTCAAAAACCCAAAGGCTAAATATAGTATCAAGGGTACTATAATGGAAACTACTGAGGAGGAAAGGGATTTAGGAGTCACTATTTCAAGTGACTTAAAGGCAGGAAAGCAATGCAACAAAGCAATGAGAAAGTCAAGTCAGATGCTTGGTTGCATAAGGAGAGGAATCAGTAGCAGGAAAAGAGAAGTAATAATGCCACTGTATAGGTCATTGGTGCGGCCTCATCTGGAATACTGTGTCCAGTTCTGGAGACCATATCTCCAGAAGGATATAAATACATTAGAGAGTGTACAAAGAAGAGCAACTAAAATGGTGCATGGCCTACATCACAAAACTTACCCGGAAAGGCTAAAAGATCTTAACATGTATAGTATGGAGGAGAGAAGGGAAAGGGGAGACATGATAGAAACTTTCAAATATACCAAAGGGTTTAACAAAGTTCAGGAGGGAAACATTCTTCAAAGGAAGAGAAGTATTAGAACTCAAGGACATGCACTGAAACTGGAGGGAGGCAGGTTCAGTGGAAATTTAAGGAAAAATTATTTCACAGAAAGGGTAGTGGATAAGTGGAATAGCCTCCCATCAGAGGTGGTAGAGGCTAAGACTGTAGAGCAATTTAAACATGCTTGGGATAGGCATATGAATATCCTTACAAAGAATTAAGGTTCAAAAAGGGTTGAGATTACCTAAAGGATAAATAAAATGGGCAGACTAGATGGGCCAAGTGGTTCTTATCTGCCGTCAAATTCTATGTTTCTATGTTTCTATATATGCAACCAAGACATCAGCCAATAGAATCTGTTTTGGAGCATTATGCAATCTTATGGTATCCATGTGGAGAAAGCAGAGACAGTTGGTGACACAAGAGAGTACAGAAGGGGACAGGTCAGGTAAGGAGGGGGTAGACTCAGATGCTTTAAGCCAAATGATCAGATTCATTTCCAGATTCAGAGCCTTACGGGACCCAAACTGGTATTGGGAGTGGTGATGAGGGTGTCTCAGATGTAGGGCAGCAAATCATTGTTTATTACTATTTCATGTTATTTAGTTATAATTAGCTAATAAATTAAATTTAGCTTTGACTTTTCAGTTTCAGAAAGTAAAAGTAACATGTTTCTTATTCTTTCATATAACCAGAGGAACACATTTAGTCTGGGGAATTACTGAGATCTTAAAGAATGACATATTTGTACTGTGATAATCCCTTCTATCAAGTTATAACAGCAACCACAGAAGCTTATTATGGCATTAGCATTCGGATGCATCACTATAGCATGTTGCCATCTTTATCCAAAAGCCCTTTGGATATAAATACATTGTTTGTCATACAAAACAGTAGAAACAACTGTAACCTAGAATGGCAGTTTATTTATTTATGATGGTGCACAGCAGATAAGGCAAATTATTTTTTATAGCCACTACCAATAACGGGATGCATTTAATTTGCCGGCTGTTGGGATCCCAGCGCTCAGGATATCGGCGCCGGAATCCCGACAGCTGACGATGCCACTAGCCGGAATCCCAGAGCAACAGCGCAGCAAGCCACTGAGCCCGCAACGGGACTCTTTGCGCTCACTCCACTGCCGGCAAATCTGGCTGGCGGGATGCTGGCTGTCAATATCCAGACAGCGGTAAATTATACTGAATCCCCAGTAACACGCAGAAATCAGTGAGATACAGTAGTTTCAGAAATGAGTAAAAAAAAGCATCCGGAAGCTATTACAGGCCTTATAGTACCGTCATGTTTGTGTTTCTGAGTACCAGTACCTTTGTTTATAGAAAATAAGCACTGGGTATAGGTAAAAAAGGAAAATTTATTTTTACAATTTCCAAAATTCTACATACGTGAATACTGTCCAAAATGAACTATACATTTTTTTTCTCCTGGCCCGATGGCCCAATATGCTTTTAAAACTGCATTGCTATCATAAAGTAAAGGGGGGAAGGTACACACGTAGCGATGTGTGCTTAAATTCTAAGCAATCTGACTAGATTGCTTAGAATTTAAGCACGGATCTCTCCGTGTGTATGCCCCACAGCGATAGCGATGCGCAGCCCCGCACGTCGCTATAGCCGGTGCTAGATTGGCCTGCATGCACAATCTAGCACATCACTCATTTCACCGTTGGGTGAAATGAGCGCCCCGTCCCTGTCCCCCCCCTCACTCTGCACACATCGCGCTGTGTGCTGAGCGGGGGAGAGATGTGCGCTGAGCGTTCAGTGCTAGATTGCTCAGCACACATCTCTGGGAGAAATCTCCTGTGTGTACGGGGCTTATGGCAACCATCCTGGATGGGGGGGGGGGGGGGGCGGCGCTAATAATAGGAGTGGTCTAATTAGGTCAGTGGTTTACAATTAATGTGATGATGGAGTGTCCAAACTTATTTTTAAATACTTAAAAGACTTAGGGGGTATCCAATTACCTGTGGTCATTGATGCAAACCATGGTTTATCAGGGTTTTTGTTACGCCTACCTCAGGCAGGCGAATCCATGAAAGCAGCCCTGTTTTCCTGCGAAAACTGGTCTGCGGACGGCGAAAACACACAGGTTTCAGTGAACCTGTGTTTTCATGTGAAAATTTTATTTTTTTATGGACTGTCTAATTGTCTAATATGACACGATCAGTGGTTAAAAGTTAAAATATAAATTGTTCTTGCGTGAACTCAATGTGTACAAGGGGTTATATTGATTACTGTATATTGGCATATCACATTTGCCCTATGCAGACACCTTGCTGTTGCCTGTGTCCTGTCCTCAGATGTTGTATTCAAACTGACGGATGACTTTAGCAGAAGATAAAATCAAAAGGTCAAGGATTATAGGAGTTGATATATCAAGCAGTGTAAACAGCCGAGAAGAGGACCATTGGAGAAGTTGCCCATAGCAACCAATTAGCATTTATAAAGCACATTCTATAAAATGATATGTAGAACCTGATTGGTTGCTATGGGCAACTTCTCCATTTGTCCACTTCACCACTCTTCACTGGTTTAAAACATCTTTCCCATAATAAAAGTCCCAAATGGTGGCTTCACAAGAAAGTAATTGTGGCCCCTCCAAGTGCATTATATATACATATAAGAACTTAAAACAATTTATTATTCATATTTGAATAAGCATCTGTACCTACTTGTACTCCATGAAACTAGATAAATCAAATATGTTAAGCTGCAGTGCCAACCTCCTCTGGGAACTATAGAAATTAAGTATTGCCCCATATAATTAAGGTATCCATGTACTTAGCAAGAAAGGATTTACCAATAAGGTATATACAGGCGCTGAGACGGTATGCTTTTACCAAGCAGCTGCTGAATAGAGATAGTCAGTTTCTTATATATATAAGAAAAATATCAAAAAGCAGCGCTCAAATAAACTTTGGATATAAGGGGGGAAATTTACTAAGCTCCCGATTTTGACCGAGATGCCGTTTTTTCATCAAAGTGTCATCTCGGTAATTTACTAAGCAATAATCACGGCAGTGATGAGGGCATTCGTAATTTTTTGCAAGTCCAAGAAAAAAATTACGAATGAATACACCATCGGTCAAAACGCGGCTGTTTAAGTATGAATCTCGGTAATTTACTAAGAAGTGCAAAGCAAAAAAAAAAAAAACACTGCCGTGAAAAATTACAACTCGTAAAAAAGTGCAAAAAAAAAACAGACCTGCTTTTTTTCCCCGTAATTGGATAGGCATGCAGGGATCCATGAGATCCGTGCATGTATATCAGTGGGAAGGGGTGGGAAAGTTGTTATTTTATTAAAATAAATTGCGTGGGGTCCCCCCTCCTAAGCATAACCAGCCTCGGGCTCTTTGAGCCGATCCTGGTTGCAGAAATATGGGGAAAAAATTGACAGGGGTTCCCCCATATTTAAGCAACCAGCATCGGGCTCTGCGCCTGGTCCTGGTTCCAAAAATACAGGGGACAAAAAGAGTAGGGGTCCCCCGTATTTTTAAAACCAGCACCGGGCTCCACTAGCTGGACAGATAATGCCACAGCCGGGGGTCACTTTGATATAGTGCCCTGCGGCCGTGGCATCAAAAATCCAACTAGTCACCCCTGGCCGGGGTACCCTGGGGGAGTGGGGACCCCTTCAATCAAGGGGTCCCCCCCCCAGCCACCCAAGGGCCACGGGTGAAGCCCGAGGCTGTCCCCCCCCCATCCAATGGGCTGCGGATGGGGAGGCAGATAGCCTTTTGTGATAATGAAAAGATATTGTTTTTAGTAGCAGTACTACAAGTCCCAGCAAGCCTCCCCCACATGCTGGTGCTTGGAGAACCACAAGTACCAGCATGCGGCGGAAAAACGGGCCCGCTGGTACCTGTAGTACTACTACTAAAAAAATACCCAAAAAAACACAAGACACACACACCGTGAAAGTATAATTTTATTACATACATACACACATACATACATACTTACCTTATGTTCCCACGCAGGTCGGTCCTCTTCTCCAGTAGAATCCAAGGGGTACTTGTTGAAGAAATTATACTCACGAGATCCAGGGGTCCAGGGTCCTCGGGGAATCCAGGTGTAATCCACGTACTTGAAAAAAATAACAAAACGGACACCCGAGCCACGCACTAAAAGGGGACCCATGTTTGCACATGGATCCCCTTTTCCCGACTGCCAGAAACCCACTCTGACTGATGTCTAAGTGGGTTTCTTCAGCCAATCAGGGAGTGCCACGTTGTAGCACTCTCCTGATCGGCTGTGTGCTCCTGTACTGAGTGACAGGCGGCACACGGCAGTGTTACAATGTAGCGCCTATGCGCTCCATTGTAACCAATGCTGGGAACTTTCTGCCCTGCGGTTGACCTAAAGTGACGTCACCGCAGGGCAGACCGCCGTAAAAATAGAAAAAAAACCACGAATGACATCGACATCGGAACAAAAGAAAAACCCGAATACGACAGCTTAGTAAATTAGACGTAATAAATTCAAAAAGTTGCAGTTTTACACTTTCGATGTCATTCGTGATTGAACTTTGACCTGAAACGGGAAAATACGAATCTTAGTAAATTTACCCCAATGTGTTCTTTAGTAAACATATATTAAATATAAAAACATTACATTTATAATAACAATATTAAAATTGATATCAATTGATCTATAACCTAAAAAGACTGATCTCACCCACTTGGATATGGTAGAAATCTGAGTCCAATCAATAGTAAACTTGTTCCTATATTGCTGCCGGTTCCAGAAAAAATTCAAACTTGGATCCTTTATGTGGAGTGGTATTGATGTCCTGGGGTGATCACCCTCTGGTGCTTTTGTGATAAGATCTGATGTGCCAGACGCGGAAGGACTTCTCACAATTTATATTTAATTCACCACTGTGGGAATGGCATCCCGAGCTCTATTGATGTTACATAAGCTGGGGTCCTCAGATGAAATGCAGTCTCTATCCACTACACCATGTGCTTTTCGGCAATCATCACAATAACTCAAAGATGGATGTAAAAAGCACCGTTCCACAGGTCAATTCCGGAGCTGGTTCAGGTTGTAAATATCTTGTGGGTGGATAGGGTAAGTAGCCTAATATGTTAAGCTGCAGTCCCAACCTTCTCTGGGAACTATAGAAATTAAGTATTGCCCCATATAATTAAGGTATCCATGTACTTCGTCTTGGAGAGAGATAAAGTGGATGGAGATAAAGTCCCAGCCAATCAGCTTCTGTCATTTTTTAAATACAACCTGTAAACATGGAGGCTGATTGGCTGTTACTTTATATCTTTCATTTCTGGAATTTATAGTGTGACTAGATTGTGGATGATAATGGTCAATCCATTCTGCTGTGTGGTGTGGATGAGTAGGGACTGGGAACATGTAAGGCCAATTCCATAGCTGAAACATGTAGAATTTGCTGGCTGAATGCAGAATGAATGTTCTTCAGAAAAGTTTGGTAATTTTTGCTCATCTCTATTTGGCAGTATTAACAATTACATGACAAAGCATTTGTTTCCATCTCATGTAAAACATGGCAGTCATTATTACATTATGTCCTGATTGCAGGGATTTCCTGAGGATGCAATTTCTTATGAAGGACTTTAATTGTGGAAATTTTTTTAACGATACCGGCAATTTAGTTGCATACAAGATATATTAGAAGTCATTATGACTGTATTATATTATGCTTTAAATAGATTTATTTATACACACATATTAAGTTAGATGTATTCACTTGACTAATAACAGCTCTGATAAGTCACCATACATAAAATATTACATAAAATATTACAATCTGTATTTCCTATTACAATAGTTTATTGTTTCAGAGCACATGTTATGTAAAGCATTTACCCAAACTATTGCCCTCGTGGATCTCGTTTTACATAGTATCGTGGACATACTACGGTATTCACCTCCATGTGCAGCTACCTCCACAATGGCGGAAAGATCCTCGGAGAACATGTAGGATCACTGTCACTGAGAGGGGAACAGTTAATAAGCAGTGATATCTTTTTCCCAACTAGATAAGTAGGAAATCTTTGGGAAGATGAAGCCCTTCACCAGAACCATGTATGGTCATCAGAGGCATAAATTCCTCAACCAGAAAAATTGTAGAGCTGCGCTAAAAAATAAACTGATATGGCTGAAATGACCAATACATACAATTGATTTAAAATTAAAAATGATACTATTAATATTTAGCAATTTGATAATCAATAATCATACAAGATATATATATATATATATATATATATAAAACAAACAGATGGGTGTCACTCCCCGGATGAATAAAAAACTCTACATACACTCTGGATAGTGGGTCAAAGTTTCAGGGTCCATTGTCCCTTTTATCAAGACATACAAATGTACAATAAAACATACAATAAATACACTTACCAACACCGTGCAGGAAGCTGCCTGCGCGCCAGCACAGCTCCGGTGACGTCACGCCCACGACACTGCAGGGGGTGCCCGGGTCCTGCCGGGTAGGTGTGGTTGCTTCCAATGCGTTACCTAGCAACCACCTGAAACCATAAAAAGCACCTACGTTTAATATCAAACAAGGAGAGAGCAGGAGCTGTAATCAAATACAGGTTGAGTATCCCATATCCAAATATTCCGAAATACGGAATATTCCGAAATACAGACTTTTTTGAGTGAGAGTGAGATAGTGTAACCTTTGTTTTTTGATGGCTCAATATACACAAACTTTGTTTAATACACAAAGTAATTAAAAATATTGTATTAAATGACCTTCAGGCTGTGTATAAGGTGTATATGAAACATAAATGAATTGTGTGAATGTAGACACACTTTGTTTAATGCACAAAGTTATAAAAATATTGTCTAAAATGACCTTCAGGCTGTGTGTATAAGGTGTATATGGAACATAAATGCATTCTGTGCTTAGATTTAGGTCCCATCACCATGATATCTCATTATGGTATGCAATTATTCCAAAATACGGAAAAATCCCATATCCAAAATACCTCTGGTCCCAAGCATTTTGGATAAGGGAGACTCAACCTGTATATACAAAGTGGCCTTACATCCAACCTTAACCCCGAAGGAACAGGATGCTACTGTGGCCCTAAGCAAATATGCATTAAACATCCTATTGAGCGATGATATTATAAACCCATATAAAGAGATACTGGTCAATACCTAATCTTTAATTCTAAAGTGAAGTAATTTGCAATCCAGAGTAAAACTATTTATGGATAGCACTAATGGAAAGGAACAAAGAAAAAGCACACTATAGATTCATAGAAAGCAATTGAAGCTTAAAGTCTCGTTAAGCCCATGAGGTTGGACTGTTTGTAGGGTATGAATCCATCTTGCTTCTTTTTGGAGCAGGATTTTATTCCTGTCTCCTCCACGTATCCTCGGTGGTACCCAATCAATGATTTTATAGCGGATGGAAGCCAAACTATGTTGCTTATCCCGAAAGTGGCGGGCGACAGGTTGTTCAGTTCCTTTTCCTTCCAGTGCTGCCCAAATACTAGACCGGTGTAAAGCTGTATGTTCCTTTAGTTGGCGAATGCTTTTCCCTACATATAGCAAGCCACAGGGACACTTTATGTAATAAACTATATAAGATGTAGAACATGTCGCCGGAAATTTAATTTGTTAAGTTTTACCTGATCTAGGGTGATAAATCATATCTCCCACTTCAAGGCAACTGCATGTTGTGCAGCCAATACATCTGAAATTACCAGGTTTCCTCGAAAGGAAATATTGTAATTCTGGTTTTCTAAAATTTGAAATGTCATTGTGGACCACATTATCCTTAATATTATGTCCTCGTTTGTAAGAAGATAAGATCGATACAGTTTCCAATGATGTGAGCTCTTTATCTTTAGAAATCACCGGCCAGATTTGTCGGGTCTTCTTGTTTAATGTCGCGCTAGCGGTGTTAAATTCCTTTGTCCACACAATTCTTCCTGTCTGTGTTTCTTGTTAATGGGCTTGAGTGCTTCTCTTTGGGTCACAGCCTGTGCTTTATTCAGAGCTATACGTAATTGTTTTGGAGTGTATCCTCTTTGTAGAATTTTTTTAAACATCTTACCCATTTTTACTTTAGCGTCATCCGGATTACTGCAGATTTGTACAATACGTGTCACCGGAGCTGTGCTGGCACTTGGGCAGCTTCCTGCACGGTGTTGGTAAGTCTATTTATTGTATGTTTTATTGTACATTTGTATGTCTTGATAAAAGGGACAATGCTCCCTGAAATGTTGACCCACTATCAAGACTGTGTGTAGAGTTTCTTTTACATTTTTTGCTCGTTATAGTTATACATATACCCTACACAGGGGAGGAGAGGCATCCAGGAAATTTGCGGTATACCATGGGCATCTTCTCTACTGGCTCACTTCTCCACTCTTTTCACTGCCTCATGAATAGACTCCACAGTCTGTAATAAATAAGGATCTACAAGATGGATGCAGTTGTATGTCACATCAGATTGGAAGCCTCTCTGGGTCCTATTGCCCAGCATGTATGCACAGTAGGGAGTGCTTTGTAACATACAGTATATAAGAAAAAGTATGTGTGCAACAATTTTCATTTGACATGCTCTTTGCCAATTTAATAATGACATTGTGCAGAAAGTGGTGTCACAAGGGGGTGCAAAAACGGGGGTCGCTAAGCCACGCCTCATCTCACTAAGCCACACCCCATCTCACTAAGCCACACCACCATTTAAGCCAACCACATGGGGTGTCAAGCAGGTGAGTGACACCTCAGTGTCCAGCTATGTATTCTAATGCATATGAATTACAGTATGTACTGTTTTTGATAATTTTTCTATCACTGTGAATCCACACATTGTATTGTGATCACATTGGCTCCTGTTGTCTGCAGGATTATGAGGCACATTTTGTCAGACATGACGAGTTTTCCAGAAAACATTTTCCATTTATGATTAGATGCAAATTGCATCCTGTTAGAGAGCAGTGTGCTGCGGTACTGTCTCCTATAGTGTTTGCATACTCAATACTAGGATTGGTAGGTCTGAACTCTGACCTGATGATGTCACCACTGCAGGGCCGTAACTAGGTGTGTGTGGAGTACGCCACCATAAATAGCGCTGCAGGGTAGGGGGGCGCTGTTGGTGGCACTTGTCAATTATCTGTTTAATTACTTTCACTTTCAGCTCCCCCTCTCTTTGTAGCCCAGCATCTCCTGACCGCCTCTGTCTCCTTCCACCACCCCTTTTATCGCTAATACCTGTACAACATTCATGAACTTCACTTGAGAGCTCTTTGTTATTCAGTTACCCTGACTTTTATTACATTTCAAGATGCTGACATACCTGGGATTCCAACCCATTGTCTGTATACCCATTTCACTCTATTCATTGAGCTACAGTATCTGCCCTTTCATAGAAAAGTAGAGAATTCTATACTAGAGACTTCTAACTACTGTATTTGAAGCTTACCTTGCACTTTGTGAAAAAATGATCAGCATTGCGGCTGAGTAGATCTATGTAGTGTGTGGCTGCAAGAGATTGGATGTGTGGCTGCACACTACATAGATCTGTTTAATTACAATGCTGATTATTTTTTTTACAAAGTACAATTCTCCTTCTGGCACAGGGCACCAAAAATTCTTGTTACGGCTCTGCACCGCTGTGCTGCTGCCCATGTACAGAATGCCATCATCTTTATTATATAGTGTGTCACAGTACTGTCAACCTGGTTTATTGATATCAACAGGGTAACAAGTAATAGCAGTGAACCTGGTTAAGGAATCTCACATTCCTGCTGACACATATTGTAACCATCATCCCAGTAGGCCATATCAATAGGTTATAGGCACACGCACTAATCTGTGAAGAAAATATTAGGTTATGGGCACAATGCAGCTGCAAATATGTATTTCACCAAACTGAGAAGTTTGCTTTGGAGATGCCGCTTTGGAAATCTGTGGAAATCACAAATAATAAAGGTAACAATCCAAATGATGATCAAGTGGATAGGCCATGGGAACCTTAGGCCTAACTGTAGAGCAGCATGTATATTCCATAATTCACAGGAAAGAATCAGCACATGAAATGTGGATAGCCCTGCAAGCAGCGTATGAAGATAAACCTGAGGCATATACTGTATTGTACAAAACTGAGTACAGACAGTGACATGAATGAATACATTGACAAGATGTTATCCACATATTAGTAATTTACATTTGTAGGAGTCCAGGTAGATGACGTAGAGGTAGTGATGACAATGTTGCAGAATTTTACTCCTGAATATGACTTCTTAGTAGTGAATTTAATATCCAGTGGAGACTGAGAGGGCTAAATTGCTGTAATTCTAAGAACACATACTGGTTGAGACGGGTGGTCTTCACTTTGCCGGCGGTCGGGCTCATTTGCGCTCGCCCAGCTGTCGGTATGCCAGCGGTGGGGATTCCGGCGCCGGTATGCTGGTTGCCGGGAGCTTGACCGCCGACAACACATACTACACCCGGTTGAGACCAATGCTGAGAGCTCTGCATTACTCACTAGGTACACTAAGTTTAAAAAGCCCAAGTACAAGTGTTTTGCATGTCACAAGGTGGGACATAAAGCCTCTGTATGAAGACTGAGAGATGCAAATGGTGCACAGCAGAAGAAGCATGACAAGAGGAAACAAGCCAGCTTTGGATGTAACAGACAGGTGCAGGAAGGGTGCTGGTACATGTACTCAGAAGCAACGAGGCATTTCAGTTGAAAACAAGAGTGGTCTGCATCCAGTGTCGGACTGGGACATGATGGTCCCACCGGGGAAATGCAGTGGTAGGGGCCCATTATTAGAGGCTTTGCAAACCATTTGTGCATGGTCTGGGCCCCTTGAAAACTAATATATATATATAGTAAATACTGCTAGTGCATGCATGATAATGTACCAGATTAATAACATCAATGCACTGTAGAAAATACACCATAGTCCTGTGCAGTGTAATGTAACATATTCACATACCCTCCAACTGTACCTTTTTAACTGGTTCAGTACATTTTTTTTTTTGTACCGCTTTTTGACTTGCCAAACTTCCATTGAAAGTATAGGGAAAGGGGTGTGACCACGCCCCCTTTACATGTCACCACGCCCCTTTTTGATTTTTTGTTTCCATTTTTATGTGTAAAATTTTGGAGGGTATGTATTCAAAATGTATAATTGTGAGGGTGGACCCCCAGGCAGTAGGGCCCACTGGTCGTTTCCCCTGTACCCCTATGGGCCAGTCCAAGCCTGTCTGCATCGCTCTGCATGTGTGATCCAAAAATAGAGGGATGGGAGACTTTTACAGCCACGCATGTGCTATGTGACATTTTAGCAACGTAGACTCATGCACAGTTGACAAACACTGACCAATTGTACGAATATCAGCATTGAGTGCCACAGTGAATCAGGCCGCTTATGTTTTTGCATTGATATATAATACAGATGTGTCCTCATACACTTATCCTTTTTGTGCCATGTAGAGCAAGATGTCTGTCCAACTTAGGTTCTCCACTACAGGTAGCTATTCCCACACTTGGGTATTTTCTCCTGAATTTTTCATTGTAATCGCATGCAAAGTCATTTGCATGTAGGATCAGTATTTTTGTCACAAAGGAATTAGTATTAATTTCTAACTTCTGACTTTTTACCCAGATTGCGTACGTTTTCCATCTTTCATTCATTTATAGGGCCTGATTCCTGTTTGTAAGTAAAGCAAAAAAAAAAAAGCAAGCTGCTTTGTGTCTGGAACAAACCATGTTGCCATGCAAGGGAAGCAAATACATTTATATTTTTTCTGTGCAGGATAAATACTTGCTGCTTTTGCATGTAACCCACAAATGTTAGGCAGCTTTATTTTTATACTCAATTTAGATTGAACACACCCCAACCAAATCTAAGTCTCTCTGCACACTTTACATCTGCTACACCTGCAGTGCAACATGGTTTTGCCCAGTTGCTTGCTTTTTGCTTTACTTACAAACATGAATCGGGCCCATAGGGGGTCATTCCGAGTTGATTGCACGTAGTAACTTTTTGCTGCCCGTGCGATCAACTAGACGCTGCCTATGAGGGAGTGTATTTCTGCATAGCAGGGATGTTAACGCTTGTGCAGCCCTGCTATGCAAAACAAGTTTCCTGTAAAACAAGACCAGGGTAAGAGTTACTTACCCTGTGCGATCGATCCAGCGATTCAGGTCCTGGAATTGATGTCAGACCTCCGCCCTCCAAACGCCTGGATACGCCTGCGTTGGACTCACCACTCCCTGAAAATGGTGAGTTGCCGCCCGGATCCGCCTTCCTCCTGTCTATCTTCTTGCGGTTGCCGCTGCGACCGCTTTCTTCGCTTGCGGCGTCGCTGCCTGGCGATGGCCATTGCCGGGCAATGACGCGCCTGCGCAATGTGGCCGCCGCGCATGCGCAGTTCCGACCCGATCGCACGGCTGCGAAGAAGCACAGCATGCGATCGGGTCAGAGTGACCCCCATAACATACCTCCCAACATGACCCTCTCCAGGAGGGACACAATGCTCTGCTCCTGGATTTCCCTCTTAATGAATGATTGCCGGCACCTTGTGTTGAACAGGTTAATGGATAAGAAAGTAGTTTCAGCACATGTGAGGGCAATCATACATTAAGAGGGAAGTCCAGAAGCAGAGCATTCTGTCCCTCCTGGAGAGGGTCATGTTGGGAGGTATGCCCATAGTGTAGTAGTTACTTAGGATTAATATTTTTGCTGCACCGTAAAGTTGCATATTAAAATGCTTATTTTAAGAAAAAGTTGCATGGTGTGGCCAAAATGTATGTTTTAATAAAAATAACTAAACATGTGCACCATTATAATCTCTGTTATTGCTCTGTTTTGTACCATCCAGTATAGAGCTGAACCTGTGAGCCGAGGCGTAATGGGTGGTATTTTGAACACACTGCTGTGATACTGCACACGTTGAAGATGATATACTGTATTGATTGGCAATACTAACCTCATTCTTGATTACTGCCTGAGACAAGTCTTCATAGTGTAGTGTAAAAGTTATGTTTCAGCATCTCTGTAAATTAAAAATCAAAGTACTACTGAACAGGAGACAATAAAAATGTTACACAGCACGCACACACACACGGTAGTGTATGATTTATGCTTTCCACTGTAAGAAAAAAAATGCAGGTTCTTACCACACACGGTAGATCATCTGCTTTATGTCAGCAGATTAAAATATTTACTTTATATTCCATCATAGACTGTGATCAGCGCTCTTTCCATTTATAACAGTGATCACAATGTTAATCCTCAGGGAATGTTCTGAAAATGCATCTACGAAGGGTTTTCTTCCTGTACTACATTCGCATATGGAACCTAAATATATCTATATCTATATATATCTATCTACGTATGTATATATATTTATGTATGTATATATATATATTTATGTATATATATATATATACTGTATATATATATATATATATATTTTGACAAAGCTGAATATATTTGTCCTATTAAAAACACGTTAAAGGTTAAAGAACACAGTACGCAATTGGCGCAAAAAGTACCGCAAGGGTACTCCCTTAACTATACCTTAAGGAATGTACTTATACTGTAAACATTTGTGCAGTGACAATGTGTAGATGTAATGCAGTGTAACCTTGTTAGCTTAAAAGCTGTATGAGCGACTATGACGCTCTGAGAACCTTTATGCATTTATAATAATCAATCAAATACCGGTCTAAGGTTCTAACGCCTTTAGTGAGAGAATGAACGTTCAAAAAGAATAATACAATACAAGCTATACACTACCAAAATAACATAAAATATCTAACCAAGTTACTACACATAAAATACAATAAAGACACAATTACGTTTAAGGGGGAGGGGAGAGAGAGGGGGAGAGAGAATGGCTAACAATAACAATATGACAATATGGTTGCAGAGAAGCTTACACATGTGAGGAACAATCGCTGCGCAGTTAGTCAATGCCGAGAATCTTTGTGGAGAAAATACTTGAGCTTACCCATACTGGCTGTCCCTATATACACAACCCTACAATACCGCATGGGACAGAAGCTAGACTCCATTTTGGGAAAACTCCCATGATTCCAAAGACTGCACCACATGGCTGAAAGGGGGAGGGGAAAACACCCAGCAGCAGCCATTTTACTCAAACCAACTAATCTAATTCCACATTCCAATCCAACTTCCTAGAACCATCTTATTGCATACAGTCCATGTTATATGAATCACCAGATCACAATGTAACCACACATCCCAGCCTGCCATTGCTACAAGCACATGACTACAGTAACAAAAGGAAGTATGCTTTAACTTCAAACCTTCAGCAAGATGCATCATGTAAAACTACTATAATCTGTTGTTTATCACCAACCATAAATGTATACCAGGAATGCTATGCTACAGATTGTCTACTGTTCCAATTCATTACAGATTTCATAGAGTATTATCACAAACACCCAACAATCACACAGCTGCGCAAGCCTCATTAACCTTAAGCCATTTGCATCTCCAAACCAACCACTCTATACCAATCACTTCACAACTACTCTACCTCAAACACATATTTAAAACTATTCTATGCCAATCAGCCATGAGATATTGAGATTATGATACTTAGCCTTTGTAAGGTGCCTGGTGATGATCCAGCCATGCTTCTGAGAGCTTTGTTCTGAGTGTAGCTACATTACATCTGTTCTCTGAGGCAACAAGCAACTGAACACCTCTCTCTCTAGCCAGCCTGTTTGACTAGTCCCTGGGGGAGGGGTCTCTCTTGCTTTGTATATGCTGATCAGGTTCAGCCCTGAAATCTGGCAAAAGGGTTGGCTTGATCATTCATTGTTCTAACAAAGTGATCTTTGCTTTTATACATATAATCATATCTATCCGCTGCAATGTCCCACAACTTCACAACAAGTATCAAATTAATCTACACATCAATCTGCTTGTTTCAATATCAAACATGACGGGCGTATCTGGTTCGGTTCAAATAATACACATTCATGACATTAATTCATTAGCTAATTTTAAATCTCCATGATGTCTGGTGCTTGATATTATTATAATTATGTACTGTATGAAATAAGTGTCGAATCCATCTCTGTGCCATGTCCGTGTAAATGCGTGTGTTACTATATATTGCTGTGCTCGCTGCGCATATTTGCAAGTATAGCGACTTAAATGTGTGCAGTTTGTATGTTCTCTCTATGTAATATTTTTGACTTTGACAGTCCACCCTTTGGCAGTCACCAATAGCTGCCACTTCCTAAAACATTTCAAAAAGAGAAAAATATATGTCATATGTAAATACATTTCTATGATTGGGTAAGGGAGGAGAGAAGAAGGTGGGAAAAGGGTATGACCTAGTGAGATAGCAGAAGCATGTGTGTATGAATCCGTGTTTGTGGGGTCATGTATCATCGTGCCGTACGTGTTTTAAATCAAGCTTCGAGGTATTGAGAAGTATACATTTGAATTCCTTCTTATCCCGCGGTACGGGTCTGTGGATGGGCTGTCAAACTTTACCGAGCTCTTTTCGGATTTTGGTTGCAACAAAATGGGGGCGCACATTTTAGTTGATGATACATGAATGGGGGAATATGTAATTGCTGATATCTGTGCCTGTATTCCCTATCGACTATGTGTGTCATTACCTGAAGGTTGTAGAAATGAAGATAAAGAACAATTATGGTAAATGCAGTGGTATTCTATGTCAGGTTAATGAACATTTGTCGGTTGAAGTCTTGTCTGGTGTCTGTTGAATGCAGTCTTCTTTGGGCTTTTGCCAAAAAGTGTGGGCAAAAGCTTTGTCAATGTCCATAGACTTACAAAAGTGTTGGGCTAGCGTAATTTTAAAATTTCTAGGGAAACTGGGGGTCTATGGCATAGTTCATCAATTATCTGTGTACAAGGTTGTCAAAACTTCTTCTTTAATCCATCAGTTGTCTGTATACAAGCTCGTCAAATTCCTCGTCCAAGTGGGTCTTTTTACCTTGGAGAAAACGGAAAAAAACAGGTGAAAGAAACGGACCGTGTAATCGCATTTTCATCACATCATTGTCTCTACCGTTGGGTCATAAATCAAATCCATTGGAATTTACAGTTTCCTCACTCCTTAGACTCATTACCCTTGTACTAGGTTTGCACTTCATTAAAGCCTGACCGCATCTAAATATCAAGCCAATCGATATGACAACACCCAAGATACATAGAAGAAACTTCCCTACAACCATTAAGACTCCTTGAGCCCATTCTCCTAACCCAGAGAACCAATTTCGCGGGTTCAACCATGACACCCAACCAGTCAGCTCATTACCCACAGCAGCAAGGGTGAGATTGTGTCTCCTGCAAAATTCCCACTTTAATTGGAGAATATCGTCCATCTTTTGGTCTATGACCTCGACCGGGTCCTCGGTGCTATTCGTAATATATGTGCAGCATTTCACGCCGTACTGAGTTGCCAGTGTGACACAATATCCACCTGTCACTGCCGTGAGATAATTAAGAACCATCCTATGCTGAACCAGTTCTGTTTTATAAGCTTGAAGTTCCCTTCCAGTATACCTAAAAGTGTCGTCATACATTTCAGTGATATTGTCTAATAAATTTGCAAGCGCAGATATGTATCTATAGTTCAGCACTCCTCTAGCGGTGCGAGTGAAATCTAATGCAAGTAAGACCTGAATCCCGGTGGATTCATGGATCATGTCAGAGGCCGGATGCTCTGTCCTTTCTGTCAGTTGCCTTTTAACGACGTGCTCGTAATGAGTGTGAGTATAAGGAGCTTGGGCACCATGGTGTATATCTTTCATTTTGGCATGTGATACAGTCATTACTTCAGGCAATACTTTTCCAATATAACACAATCCTTCTGAGTTTGGGGCAAGCCACTTATACGCCTTCCTCCCGCATATGAATTATGCATCATCGGGGAGAACATATGGGAACCGAGTAGGACATTACCATGTTACACATTTTCCATGTGAACTCTCCTAACCCTAATTCTCCCATCTGTTTAGTACACGTATCAGTTTGTACGATATGTGCACAGTATCCTGGTGATACCTCTCCAACTCTCGTAATCCTACTTCCTAGGGTATACCTATATCGGAAAGATTTTTCTCTACTGGCTATGTGGCGTAAAAGCTCTGTATCTGTCGGCATTCAATCTGCTCTATATGAAAAGGTCATGGTTTTGTTATTCCATGACACTTCCCAATTTCCCGGCTTTCGGGGATTGGAAATGTTAAAACATACTAGGGATCTATCCACATGATATTGGTGGAGCTTCAAACTAGGAGGACTGGAGATATTAAACCTCCTGTCCACCGGCCTCCCACCACTTAACTCAAGTACCTCCCCTACCGTTAAAGGGAATGGTACTAAGCCTGATTTGCTATGGCCTTGAGGTACTTGAAAGCATACCCAACAATCTGTCTGATTTAACACTTTACCCACTAAGGAGTGATAGTCACTCAATGGATGCCGGTCCATGTGGATATTAAAACTGGACTGACATTTCTTGATGCACCCATCCTCTACTACACTGTCACAGAGTCTACAGATGCAGTTCTTTTTTTTCAGCTAACAATCCTTCACAATGTTTACAAATAACATGGCTGCTAGATCGTTTCCGGTACTCGCCTTTGCTTGGTGATTGTGTTGCTATTGGAAATTTACACCTCCGTCTCAGTCATCAGAAACCCATTCTGGATCCTTTCTCGACCTCACTGGTACTCTCACCGAAACAGACTGCTCTGGTCAACATCAGGGTCAACATGAAAATCCATATCACAGTCTCTTGAGGCGAGTCCATCTTACAGGAGGAGAAAAGGAGAAATTTGTAATGGGGGTACAGGAAAACAGTTTGAGGGGGAGAGAAACTTGTTACGATAATTAGTTCTCTAGTCTTGTTGTTCTTCTCGTTCTGCTGTCATCTCAAAGGTGCTGTCTCTCAGTCTTCCAAACGAACATTCCGGTGATGCAATATTCCTTCCAAACCAGCGATCTTTCTATAAGGAGCAAAAAAACTTGCATTACCATTTGTCTAACTGATGTGTGACATACCATCTTTAAAACATGAAAACATGAGTGAGAAGGGAGAAAACAAAAAAAAACAAAAGAGAGAGAGAACAATTCATATATATATATATATATATATATATATATATATATAACATAACACATCAATAAACAACAACAGGAAAAAAAACATTTTTCAAACATTTTTAAAACATTGTCAGATCATCAGGCTGTCATATCTACATGTCCAATGGTTTCCTTGCGCAGTCCCTCCCACCAGCACCTCCATACTCCACCCTCTGTATCTGGCCAGGATACATTGATGCGGATAGGTCATGCTGGGGTTTGGTAGACTTCTGCAAAGACCAAGCAGATATGCAATGTTTGAGTCCTATCAATAATCGTCAGAGATGGGGAGAAAAAAGAAACATTTCACAGATACATTTACAACGTTTCACCCGGTCATTCCTGTGTCTTCAGGGAATGACCTCCCAATTTATTAACTGTTACCTCAGGCTTACCATCAGTCCTAATGATCACCTTTTATAATTTGGTGTGTCATATTCATGCTCATATTCATGTCTAGGGGGTCTGACTTTATGTGGGCTGTTGCAGTTACTGGCATAATGCCCTTCTCTTTTGCACAGATCACAAACCCTGGGCTTCCTCCAAGTGTCAGTGAAGTGGGGTCTTGGTTGATTTGATGCCTCCTCAAACGCTTGGATGCTCATCACCATCAACCGCTTTCCCTGTACCTCCCTGATTCCTTGGATACCATGATTACGTCGTTGTCTAGGGAGTTGATATACCTTCTGTGAATCTTTGATCATACACTTAGATCTTTCCTAGGATCTGGGAAATCAGACATGATTGATCTCAATTCTGTCCGGGACCAGGGATGGCGCATTGCACTGTCCTTGACGGGAATGATTCCCTGATCGTCAGTCTTCCCATTGGGGACTGTGATCACCCTGACAGGACTAAATTCAATTACATCACCTTGTGTTGGTCTTACAATATGGGGTACATTTGTTTGTGCGTGATATAAAACATTGTACGTACCTGTGGACACGACCTCACCTGACCCTCCGTTAGGGGGTTTGATTATTGCCTTTACCGATTTGGTCGCGTCCACTTGGATGTCTTGTAGGCTGGCTGCTGGAAGAGGTGCTGATATCGTGCTGGGCTCACTTTCTTGCTGGTAATCCTGAGGGAAGTTTAACATGGGGTGCGACTTGCACAGGTTAACATTTGTGATTTTTACACTTTCATTTTTATAAACATTATTACATTTGTTACTTTCATTCTTAATACAGTTACTAAGTGCATTTTTATCGTACAACATTGTGCCATTTCTCTGCAACCATAATCCTCTCCATTGCCATGTCTCTCTTCCCAAGATGAGGGTCAGATATGTAAGTTAAATTTCTTTGCATTTCACTTTCCTGTTGCCATAACTGTAAACAATCATAATGTCTGATCCGTTGCTTCCCGGATTTTATGAGACAGATCCTTCGCCTTAAATTATGCAGTACCTCTGAGTCAAAACTACCTATCCCAGGAAATGGTGCTTTATCCCCCACAGTCATTCGTGTCCATTCATCACAAAAGGTCTCAGTGTGGGGACCATATCTTCCCCACATTACTAACCGGGCCGACCCCCGGGGCTTGAAAATCTCTGCAGCCTGAACTCTGACTGCTGAACGTCCCTGTGTTGTGCACTTGGCTTCCATTGAGGACCTCTTTAACACAGAAAAACTTCCTAAAATGCACCAAACACAGAAGTCTACAGTGGAAGTTACCCAAGCTCTTCCACCAGCTTCTTCTGCTCCGAGTACAACGAATCCACCCCTTTTAGCAGACACGTGTAACCGTTACAGGCCCTATCTCTAGAGATTTTCCTGAGAGACCAGTGAAAATTCCCTTCTTTACACAAATCACGCTTGCATGTGCTCCCTACAACACGTATGAGGGCAAGATTTACGCATGGATATACTACCTCATATCACGTTGCGTTATTGGTCACACATACAACCGTGCGGTCCAATCGTACCACTTATAGACACTTGTTGCCCATAAATGGTAGGATCATTGGAGTCTCCCTACTGTGCTCCAAAACAGCCGGAGCGTAATACCACGAAAACTTTATCACACTCCGTCGCACGTTTTCACCAAGACCGTGCACGCACGTTTTCACCTAGACCGTGCTCATCACGTATTCACCTAGACCGTGATTCACCAAGATTTACTTCACCAAGATTTCACCAAGACTTCACCAAGAGGAGTTCAATACACTCATACCGTTTTCAACCCACTATCATTCTATAGTTTTCTGATCAGAAAAATCATTTCCCGTAATCTGATAGCTCTCCCCAGAGGCACTACAGTAAAGTAAGGTATTTAAACTAAGTTTTGGAAACTGAAATTAATTTGTGCTATTATCGCGTGGCTATATTATACCGCCCCCACTAAAACAATGCTACTGTGCGATTTGAGTTTCGGTGGGCGTACCCAGACGCTCCGTTGCGTCGACCCTTTTGTTAGAGACACGTGTACGCTGGCCACAAAAATACAATTAGCACGTTTATCAATGTAGATGATCTTTAACTGTAATCATCTACCAAGCACCACACAGGTCTTTCCTTGTATCTCAGGCGAAGCTGTGCGTGTGTTTTACAAATTACCCCTTAATGTATCATTTTTACTCTTTAAGTACCAATAGCAACAAATCTTTCTCAGCACGTTATCAATTGTGAAATGGCAAACAGGAGAGTGATATGTTAAGATTACACAAATGAACATGCAATTCTAAATTAATCTAATAACATATATTGATGTAAGCACATGCATATAGATATTTTGACCTTATTCAGTGCTTCTAATTTGCATATGAATTGCTTTTTAACTACAGTAACTCTGTAAAGGCGATTTATTTCAACACTGCTAGGGAACAAAACCAGTCACACAGGTTCATTTGCATTTCAATGGCCATCCTGCACCAAGCATAGTAGGGTGGTAAGGAAACCAAAAGAAAAAAAAAAACTTTGTTTTATCTGTGTATCGTTCTTAAATCAAATACTCATTCCACTATTAACTTATATCAACCTCTATCTGAACCACTCATGATTGACCATGATATAGATTAAATAAATGCATTAAAAAAAACTCATTAAATGATGATTTCTTTTTGACAATGGATGGCTGATTATTTCCTGAGTCAACTGAAAATCAGCCGCTTAGGAAAAAAAAAAATTTGACCTTCCCAAAATGGCCGCTGCTCCTCCCCCTTTCACCTCCATGAGGGCCACACAAAATGGTGGACAGACCATGCTGCTTCTTGTCACAAAGAAAGTCATCATTCAAACTCCTAAAGTTATTCTAGGCCTGAGTTTTTAAAAAAAAACTATATCAAGGCTATGCAGCAACTTTTAAATGTACTTTTAAACCTACTTAAACAGAAACCATCCAATCTGCGTGTGCAGTTGGCACCAAATAGAAATAAAAAAAACAGATTTTCAAAGACAATAACGTACTGTTCTTACCTTCCAGTTCCCGAATTCCCTCAGCACTCCTTACCAAGTGAAGCAGGCGCTTATCTGGTCAGCACTGCGAGGGATAGCACCTTCCCGCCTTTTGCTGATCGATAATGTCTGCTAAAGTTACCTAGTGCAGATATGTGAAGACCGGAGGAGACCCCACTTGGCAAAGCTGAATATATTTGTCCTATTAAAAACACGTTAAAGGTTAAAGAACACAGTACGCAATTGGCGCAAAAAGTACCGCAAGGGTACTCCCTTAACTATACCTTAAGGAATGTACTTATACTGTAAACATTTGTGCAGTGACAATGTGTAGATGTAATGCAGTGTAACCTTGTTAGCTTAAAAGCTGTATGAGCGACTATGACGCTCTGAGAACCTTTATGCATTTATAATAATCAATCAAATACCGGTCTAAGGTTCTAACGCCTTTAGTGAGAGAATGAACGTTCAAAAAGAATAATACAATACAAGCTATACACTACCAAAATAACATAGAATATCTAACCAAGTTACTACACATAAAATACAATAAAGACACAATTACGTTTAAGGGGGAGGGGAGAGAGAGGGGGAGAGAGAATGGCTAACAATAACAATATGACAATATGGTTGCAGAGAAGCTTACACATGTGAGGAACAATCGCTGCGCAGTTAGTCAATGCCGAGAATCTTTGTGGAGAAAATACTTGAGCTTACCCATACTGGCTGTCCCTATATACACAACCCTACAATACCGCATGGGACAGAAGCTAGACTCCATTTTGGGAAAACTCCCATGATTCCAAAGACTGCACCACATGGCTGAAAGGGGGAGGGGAAAATACCCAGCAGCAGCCATTTTACTCAAACCAACTAATCTTATTCCACATTCCAATCCAACTTCCTAGAACCATCTTATTGCATACAGTCCATGTTATATGAATCACCAGATCACAATGTAACCACACATCCCAGCCTGCCATTGCTACAAGCACATGACTACAGTAACAAAAGGAAGTATGCTTTAACTTCAAACCTTCAGCAAGATGCATCATGTAAAACTACTATAATCTGTTGTTTATCACCAACCATAAATGTATACCAGGAATGCTATGCTACAGATTGTCTACTGTTCCAATTCATTACAGATTTCATAGAGTATTATCACAAACACCCAACAATCACACAGCTGCGCAAGCCTCATTAACCTTAAGCCATTTGCATCTCCAAACCAACCACTCTATACCAATCACTTCACAACTACTCTACCTCAAACACATATTTAAAACTATTCTATGCCAATCAGCCATGAGATATTGAGATTATGATACTTAGCCTTTGTAAGGTGCCTGGTGATGATCCAGCCATGCTTCTGAGAGCTTTGTTCTGAGTGTAGCTACATTACATCTGTTCTCTGAGGCCACAAGCAACTGAACACCTCTCTCTCTAGCCAGCCTGTTTGACTAGTCCCTGGGGGAGGGGTCTCTCTTGCTTTGTATATGCTGATCAGGTTCAGCCCTGAAATCTAGCAAAAGGGTTGGCTTGATCATTCATTGTTCTAACAAAGTGATCTTTGCTTTTATACATATAATCATATCTATCCGCTGCAATGTCCCACAACTTCACAACAAGTATCAAATTAATCTACACATCAATCTGCTTGTTTCAATATCAAACATGACGGGCGTATCTGGTTCGGTTCAAATAATACACATTCATGACATTAATTCATTAGCTAATTTTAAATCTCCATGATGTCTGGTGCTTGATATTATTATAATTATGTACTGTATGAAATAAGTGTCGAATCCATCTCTGTGCCATGTCCGTGTAAATGCGTGTGTTACTATATATTGCTGTGCTCGCTGCGCATATTTGCAAGTATAGCGACTTAAATGTGTGCAGTTTGTATGTTCTCTCTATGTAATATTTTTGACTTTGACAATATATATATACGTAGATATATATATATCTATATATATATATATATTGTAGAGAATTGTCACTCACACATGTTTCTGGGGTTTGCAGACCCAGTGTACTTCCAGTACTGGAACACAATAATAATAATAATAATTATAATAATAATAATAATAATAATAATTTTAATATCCATAAAATTAGAATACACTCACCAGGGCTTCTTTCAATTTAGAGTTTTGTATTATTCACAAGTCGACGTTTCGGTTCAGCCACAACAATGGCCTTTCTCAAAACAGTACCTCCACCACAGTGCAGAACGTGTATATGTATATATGTATATATATATATATATATATAGCTGCGTTGCATCGAAACTCCGTATAAGCAAGTACAACAAGCAGGCAGGTATATAATCAACATTTTAAAGTTTTTACTTCGTCATCAGGATCCTGATGACGAAGTAAATACTTTGAAACGATTATATACCTGCCTGCTTGTTGTATTTGCTTATACTAAGTGCCGCCGCAACGCTGCTATTTGTTGGACCCGCAGAGGTACCTAGGAGGGCACCAGTCATTTGTCTAAAACTGGGAGTGTTGCTTGAATTGTGGATATATATATATATATATATATATATATTTAAACACACTCACTTTATGGAAAAAGCACAAAGACCAGTACTCACGTTTAGCAGGCTATTTATTCCAAAAACATCAGTTCGCATTTCAAACAGTATCCATATAGCAGCAGCAGCGCCCGACAGCCTTTCAACCACCTTCTAGTGGTTTTCCTCAGGGACACACCTCCAAACCATCTAAATTTTAGTGAGACAGTCCCATTTTGCAGGCACTGTCCTGCTGTCGACCCACAGGCCACAGTGTTCCGGGGGACACTGTCACCGCATGATGTCCATTTAGTGCCAGCAGAGGTGGGTTCAGAGCCGGCCCTAACCCATATGATGCCCTAGGCAAGATTTTGGTTGGTGCCGCCTAGCACTGCCGCGAGTACTGCAGGAGATGCCTGGCATGAGTCAGCTGGCAGCTCTGCTAACGTCGGGCGCCTTTTGTTTATGAAAATGCATCATATTATTTGCATTATTATGTGGCTAGGATGCACAAGCAGCATCTGTTGATAAAAATGATATGCAGCATGCCTATATTCTGTGTGCGACTGTGGCTGTATCTGCATACGAAATGCTACATTACAGTGATTTCCAGGAATACACTGCAATGTAGCATTTTGTATGCAGATACAGCCTCAGTCACACACAGAATATAGGCATGCCGCATATCATTTTAATCAGCAGAAGCTGCTGGTGCCCCTAAGCATATCAAATGCCCTAGGCATTTGCCTAGTTTGCCTATGCCTAAGGCCGGCTCTGGGTGGGTCCCTAGTGTGAGGAGGAATGGGAGCATTTAATTTCATGCCCCCAAACTATAATACACTAATGTGCAGCCTAGTGTACACAAGGTCACTCCCCCTAAGTCCTGACTATGTGTAAATGAATGATGGAAACAGTGTACAAATAGAATTGTAGAAGTTTGATCCATTATATAGTAGTTTACCGAGAATAGGAACTGATATACACCCTGATTATGATGACTGTGGGCAGCATGAGGTAACTGCTACTGAGTGGCTCATTGTCAATTCACCTTTGCAGCTGACATTGGGCAGCCCGGTCGGCACATGGGGGTGTGGCGGGCTCGCAAGTGTGCTCTTAGTAAATGTTTTTGTCAGCATATTTTAACAATTTATGTATACCCGGTATTGTAATGGTTAGCATTACTGCTTCACAGCGCTAAGGTCATGGGTTCGATTACCACTATGGCCCTAACTGTGTGGAATTTGTGTATTCTCCCTGTACTTGCTTGGGTTTCCTCCAGGTACTCTGGTTTCCTCCCACAATCCAAAAATATATACTGGTAGGTCAATTGGCTTCTGACAAAAATTAACCCTAGTATGAATGTGTGTGCTTATACATGTGCTAGGGAATATAGATTGTAAGCTCCATTGGGGCAGGACTGA
The DNA here is from genome assembly GCF_028390025.1 of Pseudophryne corroboree. Taxonomy (NCBI): domain Eukaryota; kingdom Metazoa; phylum Chordata; class Amphibia; order Anura; family Myobatrachidae; genus Pseudophryne; species Pseudophryne corroboree. The sequence continues at coordinate 478,808,714 of NC_086444.1, forward strand.
TGTAAATGGCCAAATATTCTCTGTAAAGCGCTGCGGAATATGTATGCGCTACATAAATAACTGGTAATAATAATCTCCTAGATCTGTGACTCTGTGCCTGTGTGTATAAGGTTGGGCTTGGCTAGGAGCTCTCATTGGGTTAGTGGCAGGTCTATCACACCCAGTCCACAGCTGATTGGATGAGAAACGCCCTCCCACACAGGTTACATCCAATGGGAGGTTCTGCCCTTTGGCTGCTGTGTGTTCCCAGAGCAGGATTAACAATGGGGCTGATGGAGCTGCAGCTCCAGGTCCACACCCCAAAATAGGCCCACTGCATCTGCAGCAACATACCCTCCAACAATTTACACATAAAAATAGCTACAAATGCGAAAAGGGGGCATGGCCACGGGTAAGGTGGCGTGGCCACACCCCCTTTCCTATACTTCCAATGGAAGTTTGAAGAGCCAAAAATCGATACAGACCATATAAAAAAGGTACTGTACCTGCCAAAAAGGTACAGCTGGAGGGTATGCCACTGCATCTGCAGCAAGTCTCTGTGCTGCAGATAGGGAAAAAACAAACCTTTTACTGCAACGTCCTATGTCCTGCTGCCAGTCTGCCTGCCCCCTCTTGCATCAACAATCCCCACTCCCTAGCCGCGGTGCATGCGGAACAAAAGCTGCTGCGGTCACCAACATAGCTGTGTATGAAAGCGACACAGCAGAAGGCTTTCATAGCCCTCCCTGCTCCGCATACTCTCCGAGCCCCAAAGCCTCCTCTGGGCGTGATGTCACAGAAGTGCCTCCCCGCCACAGCCTCGCCCAGATCCCCAGAGGCCCTGACTCCGCAACGCAGCTCCTTGGCTGCTAACATGGAAGCCCCGAGATGGCTAATGTAACGGAGTAGGTGATATCGCGGAGGGTAATGTCTGGCCGCTGAATCAATGTAAAAGGTGACAGTGCTGTGGAGTGCAGTGGGTGTGCAGTGTCACTGACACTGCACAGCACTCTCACCTTTTACACTGATACAGCGAGTCAGTCAGATCTGCCAGCCAGTCCCTATTGTTAGCGCCGGTGTACCAACATGCCGCATTACAGGGAAGTAGACACACTAAATAAACTACAGCTCACAGCAGCCCTTAGCGCCGAAGCATTCCGGCCCTTAGGGCTGCTGGGAGCTGTAGTTTATTGAGTGCATCTTGTGCATCTTCTTCCCTGTAATGCGGCATTTTGGTACACCGGCGCTAACAATAGTGACTGGCTGCTTGGCTGCTGTGCGAGTCTCCGGGAGAGTCACTCACTGCCAAAGGGAGGAGAGCAGCTTAGCTGCTTCCAGGAGGAGAAGCATTATCCGCCCCTCCCCCACTCGCAGTACCTCCGGGCCCCATCTGCGGCACCCCCACACACCCCCTTCAGCACCCGCGGTGGCTATGGACCCCCTCCCCCACCCGTCGCACCCCCGCAACCGCCCCTCTCCTTCCCACTGCACCCACCTCTCCTCCACCCGCGGCACCCCCGCACCCGAGACTCCCCCAACCACAGCACCTACTAGGTGATTCATCATGCCCTGCATGCGCTATTCACGGCGTTGCAAAGGGCTTCGACCCCTTAACCATCACACGCCCTTTGTCCGTGCCATTTTTAACCACTCACACAATTATGATTGGAGGTAATACTCCATATAATAAAAATATTAACCCTTAACCCTTGCACGCCACAAGGGCGTGCAAGGGTTGAGGGATCGTATCCCCTTACGACTGTGTGAAGAGTGCCCGTAGGGCGCGATGAATCACCTAGTAATGATAATAATTGCCCAGGAAGAGAGTTCTACTTGCTGTACTTCAGAGGTTTTGTTAATTCTAATTTACAAATGCATATTTCGCTATAAAAAAAAGTGCCAAAAACCTGGCACTTATGCTACTGATGCAGAACTGGATGCATCTTACTTCAGTATACTGTAGGTGTAGATATTTTTCTGTGCTGATCTTTGCAGATTGTATCCCATATGCATCCAATTCAGCATTAAATTCTAGGGGGTGGACGCAGAGATAAATGCAAGTTATGTGCAATTGCTTCCACATTACATGTATGGAAATAAATGAACAGTTGCATGCAGACTCTCCCTTCAGACAACCCCTATCCATAAACTGGGTTTCATTATTATCAGTGTGCACTTACACCAGCCCTCTCCCTGCTGCAAAATATCCATCTGAAAACACGTGTAATTGTGCCTACACACTACTCTCTGGACTTTGACTACATCTGAATGCCCCCATTAGGGCCCAGTTACACCTCTCCAGCCGCAAGTAATGATGTCCCTGAGTTGTGTATGACGCTGAGTTGCGCATGCTTACATGCAAGCATGGCTCCTGATCATGCACAGTGCAAAAACTGCAAGATTCATCCGCAACACAGACTTGTATCCAACCCTAAAATGTCTAAATTAAATCATGCAATCTACAATGCCGCATTGGGTTTTGTAGGAAGGATAGAGAAACTGAACCCTATTACCACCGTATGTTTTGTTAAATCATAGTCCACCATACACCAAATATAGAGAAGAAAAGTCTTGCATATGGAGGTACAGTGAATATCTTTCGCACATTGCTGAGCATAACCTAAATTGTTTTCAAATATAGGCCCAGATTTATCAAGCCTTGGAGAGTGATAAATTACACAGTGATAAAGTACCAACCTATCAGCTCCTGTTATTTTTCAAACACGGCCTGTAACGTCACAGTTAGGAGCTGATTGGTTGGTACTTTATCACCGTGCAATTTATAACTCTCCATGGATTAATAAATCCAACATTTTGGTCTCATGCAGCAGGACTTCTCTTGTGTGTCAAGTCAACAGGGGCAAGATCTTATGCTTGCTGAATCACACACCCTGGTGTGTGATGGTTTGGGAGCATGGCCACATGCTATGTCCTGTTTCTTATGCTGGGGTGGACCCAGCACTCCAGCAGCTACATGGTTGCTGTGTGCATTCACACAGCATCCATTGCAGAGTAACCAGGCCCGCCATCAGGGGGGAGCCGCGGGCACAGCTGGCCCGGGCCAGGCCTCTCTAACAGAGAGGGGAGGGCCCGGGCCGCTCATGCCGCAGCCTGCCCGCCCGTCGCCATCCGTCCTCCTGCCTCCACCGCCTGTCCTCTTGCCTCCACTGCCGCCCGGCTCCTGCAAGCTATTGAGAAGTCCTTCTCAAGATGGCCGCTGCCTCAGAGGAGACAGTTATTAAAGATACTAGAGGAGGCTCTAGTATCTTTAATAACTGTCTCCTTCAAGGTGGCGGCCATTTTGGAAGGGACATTTTCTATAAAACAGGCTGCCAAACAGTCTGCAGCGGCTCCAGCGGCAGCAGTGGCTGCAGGGGGGGGAGAACAAGCAGTACCCCAATGAGCAGGTACTGGGGCATTATAGTGTGGGGACACAGATTTTCTTTTATTTTTTATTTTATATATATATATATATATATATATATATATAATTTTATATAATTATTATTATTTATTTTTTTTTTTTTGGGGGGGGAGGGGGGCCCTGCCTGTTTTGCCAGTCCCGGGCCCCGTAATTTCTGATGGCAGCCCTGAGAGTAACCCCTCTCCCTTCTCCTCCACAGGACACTGCTGCCTGTGGGTGGGACAGCGGGATAGTGCCCAAAAAGCAGGACTGTACTGCTGAAATTGGGACTGTTGTGAGGTATTCAGTGGCCTCTAATCCAAATGTATCATGAATCCAGAAAAATATACCTGACCTGGCTGGAAGGACGCTCATTTTAATAAATAATAGCATGAGCACAACAAAAGGTATTTCTTTTTCATCCACTAGGGGTCACTGGAGTACTCTTGGGATATGGACGGCTTAGCAGAAACAAAGGCACTGAATATTTAAATTTAGAACTCTCCACCCCTCCATATCCCCGAGTACCTCAGTGTAGTACCTCAGTGTTTTTTCTGTGCTCACAGCACTAACAAGGCTTGTGTGGAGTTCCCACACTTTGTTGAAGATTTTATTAATTTCTCATTTTTACTTTTACATTTTTACTTTTTCACTTAGCACATCCCTTCCCAGTTTCTGTAAAAACATGGGTCCGGGATAGTGCCGCTGCACGGACAGCGCATGGCGTGTCGGTCCTCACAAAGAGCACCCTCACAGCCACAGGCAGCCCACTGCCTCCTGCAACAGCGTGTCGGTCCTCACAAAGAGCACCCTCACAGCCACAGGCAGTCCACTGCCTCCTGCAACAGCTGGACGGAGCTTACAGATAGAAGCACCATCGCAGCCATAAACCGAAGAGCTCGGAGCTTACAGATTGAAGCCCGTCGCAGGCCTCCCCTACAACAAGGTATGCTGGGGAAACGGGGCGGTCAGCGCAGGCTGCCGCCCCGCTGTGTGGGGTCCGTTGGTAATGCCGCCCGCTCACTGCCGCTCATAATGGCCGCCCCAGCCGCTCCGTCCAGCCGATCCGTCCGCCCGCTCCGACCGCCCGCCCCAGGCGCTCCGTCCTCCCGCCAGGCGCTCCATCAGCGCTGTATTGAAAGTGCAGCGCTCAGAGGGGGAGACCCGCCGCAGCTCGGCTAGCGACGCCGGAAGCCGCTACGCGCCGCTCCGGCCAGCCGACCTCCGCTGCTCTGAAATAAGTGTCCCTCGCCTCCCTGCAATGAGCTTCCCGGCTCCCCGCTGAGACACAGCGCTACAGGGAGTACAGGGAAGGGGGGGGGGGGGAACCTGGCTGATTACAGCGCGGCTGCAAGGGGGAAAATGTAAGGAAAAGAATAGTGATGACAGGCTGCCATATCTATAGAAGGTATTAATACAGAATTAAACTGCAGGCAGAGCTTATATTAACACTGGATAGCTGAAGGCATGTATTGTAACCTGCCTGTGATTATCACTGTATACTAGACTGTGATTATCACTGTATAATAGTCTATTGAGCCTATATTAACACTGCAGCAGGTATTGTAACCTGTCCTGTGATTATCAGTGTAAGCATGGCATGGGGGCCATTTTAACCATGCTTCCTGTTTCTTCCAGTTTGTAATAGAGATGAGCGGGTTCGGTTTCTCTGAATCCGAACCCGCCAGAACTTCATGTTTTTTTTCACGGGTCCGAGCGACTCGGATCTTCCCGCCTTGCTCGGTTAACCCAAGCGCGCCCGAACGTCATCATGACGCTGTCGGATTCTCGCGAGGCTCGGATTCTATCGCGAGACTCGGATTCTATATAAGGAGCCGCGCGTCGCCGCCATTTTCTCACACGTGCATTGAGATTGATAGGGAGAGGACGTGGCTGGCGTCCTCTCCGTTTAGACACTTGATTTACTAATTTTGGGGAGCATTAGGAGTACTCAGTAGTGTACAGTGCAGAGTTTTGCTGATAGTGACCAGTGACCACCACTTTTATTTATAATCCGTTCTCTGCCTGAAAAAAGCGATACACAGCACACAGTGACTCAGTCACATACCATATCTGTGTGCACTGCTCAGGCTCAGGCCAGTGTGCTGCATCATCTATTATCTATATATAATATTATATATCTGTCTGACTGCTCAGCTCACACAGCTTATAATTGTGGGGGAGACTGGGGAGCACTACTGCAGTGCCAGTTATAGGTTATAGCAGGAGCCAGGAGTACTACATAATATATTATATAGTGAGTGACCACCAGACACACAGTGCAGTTTATTTAATATATCCGTTCTCTGCCTGAAAAAAGCGATACACACAGTGACTCAGTCAGTCACATACCATATCTGTGTGCTGCACTGCTCAGGCTCAGGCCAGTGTGCTGCATCATCTATATATATTATATATCTGTCTGACTGCTCAGCTCACACAGCTTATAATTGTGGGGGAGACTGGGGAGCACTACTGCAGTGCCAGTTATAGGTTATAGCAGGAGCCAGGAGTACATAATATTATATTAAAATTAAACAGTGCACACTTTTGCTGCAGGAGTGCCACTGCCAGTGTGACTAGTGACCAGTGACCTGACCACCAGTATATATAATATTAGTAGTATACTATCTCTTTATCAACCAGTCTATATTAGCAGCAGACACAGTACAGTGCGGTAGTTCAAGGCTGTGGCTACCTCTGTGTCGGCACTCGGCAGCCCGTCCATAATTGTATATACCACCTAACCGTGGTTTTTTTTTCTTTCTTTATACATACATACTAGTTACGAGTATACTATCTCTTTATCAACCAGTCTATATATTAGCAGCAGACACAGTACAGTGCGGTAGTTCACGGCTGTGGCTACCTCTGTGTCGGCACTCGGCAGCCCGTCCATAATTGTATATACCACCTAACCGTGGTTTTTTTTTCTTTCTTTATACATACATACTAGTTACGAGTATACTATCTCTTTATCAACCAGTCTATATATTAGCAGCAGACACAGTACAGTGCGGTAGTTCACGGCTGTGGCTACCTCTGTGTCGGCACTCGGCAGCCCGTCCATAATTGTATATACCACCTAACCGTGGTTTTTTTTTCTTTCTTTATACATACATACTAGTTACGAGTATACTATCTCTTTATCAACCAGTCTATATATTAGCAGCAGACACAGTACAGTGCGGTAGTTCACGGCTGTGGCTACCTCTGTGTCGGCACTCGGCAGCCCGTCCATAATTGTATACTAGTATCCAATCCATCCATCTCCATTGTTTACCTGAGGTGCCTTTTAGTTGTGCCTATTAAAATATGGAGAACAAAAATGTTGAGGTTCCAAAATTAGGGAAAGATCAAGATCCACTTCCACCTCGTGCTGAAGCTGCTGCCACTAGTCATGGCCGAGACGATGAAATGCCAGCAACGTCGTCTGCCAAGGCCGATGCCCAATGGCATAGTACAGAGCATGTCAAAACCAAAACACCAAATATCAGTAAAAAAAGGACTCCAAAACCTAAAATAAAATTGTCGGAGGAGAAGCGTAAACTTGCCAATATGCCATTTACCACACGGAGTGGCAAGGAACGGCTGAGGCCCTGGCCTATGTTCATGGCTAGTGGTTCAGCTTCACATGAGGATGGAAGCACTCAGCCTCTCGCTAGAATACTGAAAAGACTCAAGCTGGCAAAAGCACCGCAAAGAACTGTGCGTTCTTTGAAATCCCAAATCCACAAGGAGAGTCCAATTGTGTCGGTTGCGATGCCTGACCTTCCCAACACTGGACGTGAAGAGCATGCGCCTTCCACCATTTGCACGCCCCCTGCAAGTGCTGGAAGGAGCACCCGCAGTCCAGTTCCTGATAGTCAGATTGAAGATGTCAGTGTTGAAGTACACCAGGATGAGGAGGATATGGGTGTTGCTGGCGCTGGGGAGGAAATTGACCAGGAGGATTCTGATGGTGAGGTGGTTTGTTTAAGTCAGGCACCCGGGGAGACACCTGTTGTCCGTGGGAGGAATATGGCCGTTGACATGCCAGGTGAAAATACCAAAAAAATCAGCTCTTCGGTGTGGAGGTATTTCACCAGAAATGCGGACAACAGGTGTCAAGCCGTGTGTTCCCTTTGTCAAGCTGTAATAAGTAGGGGTAAGGACGTTAACCACCTCGGAACATCCTCCCTTATACGTCACCTGCAGCGCATTCATAATAAGTCAGTGACAAGTTCAAAAACTTTGGGTGACAGCGGAAGCAGTCCACTGACCAGTAAATCCCTTCCTCTTGTAACCAAGCTCACGCAAACCACCCCACCAACTCCCTCAGTGTCAATTTCCTCCTTCCCCAGGAATGCCAATAGTCCTGCAGGCCATGTCACTGGCAAGTCTGACGAGTCCTCTCCTGCCTGGGATTCCTCCGATGCATCCTTGCGTGTAACGCCTACTGCTGCTGGCGCTGCTGTTGTTGCCGCTGGGAGTCGATGGTCATCCCAGAGGGGAAGTCGTAAGCCCACTTGTACTACTTCCAGTAAGCAATTGACTGTTCAACAGTCCTTTGCGAGGAAGATGAAATATCACAGCAGTCATCCTACTGCAAAGCGGATAACTGAGTCCTTGACAACTATGTTGGTGTTAGACGTGCGTCCGGTATCCGCCGTTAGTTCACAGGGAACTAGACAATTTATTGAGGCAGTGTGCCCCCGTTACCAAATACCATCTAGGTTCCACTTCTCTAGGCAGGCGATACCGAGAATGTACACGGACGTCAGAAAAAGACTCACCAGTCTCCTAAAAAATGCAGTTGTACCCAATGTCCACTTAACCACGGACATGTGGACAAGTGGAGCAGGGCAGGGTCAGGACTATATGACTGTGACAGCCCACTGGGTAGATGTATGGACTCCCGCCGCAAGAACAGCAGCGGCGGCACCAGTAGCAGCATCTCGCAAACGCCAACTCTTTCCTAGGCAGGCTACGCTTTGTATCACCGCTTTCCAGAATACGCACACAGCTGAAAACCTCTTACGGCAACTGAGGAAGATCATCGCGGAATGGCTTACCCCAATTGGACTCTCCTGTGGATTTGTGGCATCGGACAACGCCAGCAATATTGTGTGTGCATTAAATATGGGCAAATTCCAGCACGTCCCATGTTTTGCACATACCTTGAATTTGGTGGTGCAGAATTTTTTAAAAAACGACAGGGGCGTGCAAGAGATGCTGTCGGTGGCCAGAAAAATTGCGGGACACTTTCGGCGTACAGGCACCACGTACAGAAGACTGGAGCACCACCAAAAACTACTGAACCTGCCCTGCCATCATCTGAAGCAAGAAGTGGTAACGAGGTGGAATTCAACCCTCTATATGCTTCAGAGGTTGGAGGAGCAGCAAAAGGCCATTCAAGCCTATACAATTGAGCACGATATAGGAGATGGAATGCACCTGTCTCAAGTGCAGTGGAGAATGATTTCAACGTTGTGCAAGGTTCTGATGCCCTTTGAACTTGCCACACGTGAAGTCAGTTCAGACACTGCCAGCCTGAGTCAGGTCATTCCCCTCATCAGGCTTTTGCAGAAGAAGCTGGAGGCATTGAAGAAGGAGCTAAAAGGGAGCGATTCCGCTAGGCATGTGGGACTTGTGGATGCAGCCCTTAATTCGCTTAACAAGGATTCACGGGTGGTCAATCTGTTGAAATCAGAGCACTACATTTTGGCCACCGTGCTCGATCCTAGATTTAAAGCCTACCTTGGATCTCTCTTTCCGGCAGACACAGGTCTGCTGGGGTTGAAAGACCTGCTGGTGACAAAATTGTCAAGTCAAGCGGAACGCGACCTGTCAACATCTCCTCCTTCACATTCTCCCGCAACTGGGGGTGCGAGGAAAAGGCTCAGAATTCCGAGCCCACCCGCTGGCGGTGATGCAGGGCAGTCTGGAGCGACTGCTGATGCTGACATCTGGTCCGGACTGAAGGACCTGACAACGATTACGGACATGTCGTCTACTGTCACTGCATATGATTCTCTCAACATTGATAGAATGGTGGAGGATTATATGAGTGACCGCATCCAAGTAGGCACGTCACATAGTCCGTACTTATACTGGCAGGAAAAAGAGGCAATTTGGAGGCCCTTGCACAAACTGGCTTTATTCTACCTAAGTTGCCCTCCCACAAGTGTGTACTCCGAAAGAGTGTTTAGTGCCGCCGCTCACCTTGTCAGCAATCGGCGTACGAGGTTACATCCAGAAAATGTGGAGAAGATGATGTTCATTAAAATGAATTATAATCAATTCCTCCGCGGAGACATTGACCAGCAGCAATTGCCTCCACAAAGTACACAGGGAGCTGAGATGGTGGATTCCAGTGGGGACGAATTGATAATCTGTGAGGAGGGGGATGTACACGGTGATATATCGGAGGGTGAAGATGAGGTGGACATCTTGCCTCTGTAGAGCCAGTTTGTGCAAGGAGAGATTAATTGCTTCTTTTTTGGGGGGGTCCAAACCAACCCGTCATATCAGTCACAGTCGTGTGGCAGACCCTGTCACTGAAATGATGGGTTGGTTAAAGTGTGCATGTCCTGTTTTGTTTATACAACATAAGGGCGGGTGGGAGGGCCCAAGGACAATTCCATCTTGCACCTCTTTTTTCTTTTCTTTTTCTTTGCATCATGTGCTGATTGGGGAGGGTTTTTTTGGAAGGGACATCCTGCGTGACACTGCAGTGCCACTCCTAGATGGGCCCGGTGTTTGTGTCGGCCACTAGGGTCGCTAATCTTACTCACACAGTCAGCTACCTCATTGCGCCTCTTTTTTTCTTTGCGTCATGTGCTGTTTGGGGAGGGTTTTTTGGAAGGGACATCCTGCGTGACACTGCAGTGCCACTCCTAGATGGGCCCGGTGTTTGTGTCGGCCACTAGGGTCGCTAATCTTACTCACACAGCTACCTCATTGCGCCTCTTTTTTTCTTTGCGTCATGTGCTGTTTGGGGAGGGTTTTTTGGAAGGGACATCCTGCGTGACACTGCAGTGCCACTCCTAGATGGGCCCGGTGTTTGTGTCGGCCACTAGGGTCGCTAATCTTACTCACACAGCTACCTCATTGCGCCTCTTTTTTTCTTTGCGTCATGTGCTGTTTGGGGAGGGTTTTTTGGAAGGGCCATCCTGCGTGACACTGCAGTGCCACTCCTAGATGGGCCCGGTGTTTGTGTCGGCCACTAGGGTCGCTAATCTTACTCACACAGCTACCTCATTGCGCCTCTTTTTTTCTTTGCGTCATGTGCTGTTTGGGGAGGGTTTTTTGGAAGGGCCATCCTGCGTGACACTGCAGTGCCACTCCTAGATGGGCCCGGTGTTTGTGTCGGCCACTAGGGTCGCTAATCTTACTCACACAGCTACCTCATTGCGCCTCTTTTTTTCTTTGCGTCATGTGCTGTTTGGGGAGGGTTTTTTGGAAGGGACATCCTGCGTGACACTGCAGTGCCACTCCTAGATGGGCCCGGTGTTTGTGTCGGCCACTAGGGTCGCTTATCTTACTCACACAGCGACCTCGGTGCAAATTTTAGGACTAAAAATAATATTGTGAGGTGTGAGGTATTCAGAATAGACTGAAAATGAGTGTAAATTATGGTTTTTGAGGTTAATAATACTTTGGGATCAAAATGACCCCCAAATTCTATGATTTAAGCTGTTTTTTAGTGTTTTTTGAAAAAAACACCCGAATCCAAAACACACCCGAATCCGACAAAAAAAATTCGGTGAGGTTTTGCCAAAACGCGTTCGAACCCAAAACACGGCCGCGGAACCGAACCCAAAACCAAAACACAAAACCCGAAAAATTTCAGGCGCTCATCTCTAGTTTGTAATTCCCGAACATTCCTGCCCTACATCTCTACTCCACACGGAGGCGCAGGGGTGTTAGTGGGAATTTTTTTTCAGGTTTCACATAGGCTGGCCATGTGAACTGTATTTCGGCCATAAATATATATATATATATATATATATATTACACACTTTAAGTAAAGATTTTACTGAGTCGTGCAAGTGTCTGTCCTTTGGCTATTGTGTTGTCTGTCTGTATAAGGAGTAAGGCTCCAACACAGACTAAAAATAAGGTTTACTACAATGTCTGTACATAAATCTACCACAGGTTCAGTTTGTTTTGTAGGTTTCCACTCCGGAAGCCGGTTCATTCCCAGATCCTATGTTAAGCATTGGCAATTCAAATTGACTCCGCTCGACAGGAGCGGTAAGATCGGAGTCTCGGAAGTTACTCCGCCAGCTCTAACGGAGGAGTCTCAGCCTTTCCAAAGGTCCAACTTCCCTTTGGGTACCAGGGTGTTAATTTAACTGGTCTTATAATTTAAACATTTCGGCTATGTTGCAGTCTGACAATTCTATGTCAAACCTCACAGCGCTAACTACGAGTGAGAAGGGCACATTAGACCAGCAGTCAGATAGTGCGGGTTTTGACAACCATACATTGCTAATGACCAGTGAGTCAGTGTCTCAAATTTACAGAGACTAAGGAGCCTCTAACATCTAATCCGTCGTATTTACTAAACGACAGATCTTCAATGAGTTTCTTATTTAGAATATCTTACTAAGATTTAAGTCTATTTACCCGTTTCCACATCTAAATGGGAGAATCCGCCATTGGTGAATTCGTCTGTGTCAAACCTTATAAAGACCCAAGATACATTTGGGTCACTAGGCGCTCTATGTATGGAAACAATGACGATCACGTTAGACTTATCGTTAATGAGAAGCTGCTGAGTATCTCTGTAAAGCTTCTGCTGCCGCCTGTTACCTCGCTTCTCGCTTTTCATCGTCGCTAGTTTCAGCACGACAAGGCCAGAAGTTGTTTGGTCCTAAATTTGATATTTCAGGCCAAGGCGGGGGGGGGGGGGGGGGAGTCTAGCCATTGCCTCCTCCGGTATCAAGACGGAAATACTCTGGTCCGGCGTTTAAAGCCTTTAGACTTCAGTCTTTTCAAGGCTGTGGTACAAAAACAGTCACGCCTTGTAACGCCAGGGCGCTAAAGTCACAACAAGCCAGTGGCTTGACGGGCTCCCAGCCCATCTCAAATTTCCAATTGTGGGAGCGCGCCTTTACATTTCCAGCCATCCACTCATGGATGGATCCGCTATTTAGGGTTAAAAGACAGGACTGCCTCTGTCGGACGAAATAAGGCGTTTTGGCAGGTTGCCATTCAGTCTCTGCTGGATTCAGCAGTTTTTAATTCCAGGCCTGGTACACCAAGAAGGTCAGGGTTATTATTCCCGTCTGTTTGTGGTACCAAAGCCGGAGGGCTCCGTCGCAGTCTCAATCAGTAAGTCACTTACTACAGATTGAAGATGGATTTTCTGCGGTCAGTATTTGCATATTTAGAGCCACACGATTGCATGGTTGCGCTTGATCTCCAGGATGCGTACTTACACATTCCGGTTTGGTCACCTCATCACAGGTTCTTGCGTTTGGCAATACGCCACAGCCATTAACCGTTTCAGGCTCTACCGTTTGGCCTCTTGTCAGCGCCTCGGGTATTCACCAAAGTGATGTTTGTGATTATAGCTCATCTCAGATCCCTGGCAGTGACAATCATTACATACTTAACGATCTGCTCATAAGAGCTCCGTTTCAACAGATGCTCCTCCGACTTGCGCTGCTAACGTACACCACGGTTGCAGTGTCAACTTCAAAAACAATCGCATCTAATTCCGTCTCAACGACTTCAATTCCTAGGTATGATTCCAGATACGGTAAATCAAAGAATTTACCTACTACACCAGAAAGAACAGATTATACGCCATCTGGTACAATTAGTGCTCAAGCCACGCACACTATCGGTACATTTGTGTATTCGCCTATTAGGAACAATGATGGGCTTTCGAAGCGCTTCAGTTCGGAGGTTTTCACTCGCGTCCATTTCAACAGCAGTAGTCGCCCTCACATAGGCAGATTTCCCACAGGGAAGCAAGGGTGTCTCTACTCTGGGCGAGAGTCTCAGAGGTTGGGGAGTTGTAGTTCAAAATGGTCAGCAACAGGGTTTCTAAACGGATCACGACAGATTGCTGTCTATAAATGTCCTGGAACTCCGTGCAATTTACAATGCACTACATGCTTCGCTCTCAGACTGTCCAAGTGCAGTCAGACAACGCGACGGCAGTCGCATACACAACAACCAGGGAGGAACGAGAAGCCGCATGGCAATGCGGGAAGTAGCTCGAATCCTCAATTGCCCAGAATACCACAAGGTGATATTGTCGACTGGGTTCATTCCGGGAGTGGACATCTGCTAGATAGATGATCTCAGCCGTCGGGATTTTCATCCAGGAGACTGGGCATTAAATCCAGAGGTGTTTCACATGTTGGTCCACAGGTGGGGTTACCCTCAGGTGGACATGATGCCATCTCGCCACACTTACAAACGCCCAGTATGTGTCCAGAACGACAGATCCCAAGGGCAGTGGCGGTGGATGCTCTCACAATCGCGTGGCCGTACAGCCTCGTGTATCTGTTTCCACCGTTTTCCGCTGCTCTCTCCGTTGCTAAAACGGATCATAAGAGAGTCCGTCACAGTCATACTAGTGATATCTCATGGGTCTCGGAGAGTTTGGTTCTCGAATTTCCGAGGACTACTCGCAGACGATCCTTGGCCGCTCATACTACGTCCAACCCGTTACAACAGGGGCCGTTCTTTTACCCCTATTTAGCGCGGCTGCGGTTGACAGGGTGGTTGTTGAGACCGCCCTCTTAAGAAGAGAGGGCATTACAGTATCGGTTATACCAACCATGTTACGAGCTAGGAAGCCGGTTACGGCAGCTCATTATTACAGAATTTGGCGTGCCTATATAGGTTGGTGTGAAGTTTGGAAGTTTCCGACATCATCTTTCAAGTTACCCGTATTCTGTTATTTTTACAGACATGGTTGGATGGAGGACTGCGTTTATCTACACTGAAGGTGCAGGTATCTGTGTTGTCAATTTATTTTCAAAGACGATTGGCTCTATTGCCGTCGGTACACACTTTTCTGCAGGGTGTCCTCAGAGTACAGCCTCCATTTATTCCACCTACAGCGCCATGGGACTTGAATTTGGGTTCAGATTTCTTACAGTCTTCATATTTTGAACCCTTACAGCAAGTGGATATTAAGTTTCTGACTTGGAAAACGTTTTTTCTTCTAGCCTTAGCTTCGGCAAGGCGTTTTTCAAATTTGGGTGCCTTGTCATGCAAGCCACCGTATTTGGTGTTTCCTGATGACAGAGCGGAACTTCGGACGAATCCCGATTTCTTACCAAAACTAGTGTCATCTTTTCACATCAATCAACCAATAGTGGTTCCTGTGTTGACAGCACATTCTAGAATTCTGAATGTGGTATGCGCATTACGCGTTTATATGTCCCGAACGTCTACAGTTCGTAATACGGATACGTTGTTTGTTCTCTATGATGCTGCCAAGTGGGGTTGGCCAGCTTCTCAGCAGACCTTATCCAGATGGAAAAACTGACTATACGTCAGGCTTACCTTAAGGCTAGGTTACAGTCGCCTACATCAGTAATAGCTCATCCCACAGGTTCTGTGGGAACGTCATGGCCAGCTGGTCGTGGAGCTTCTACGACGCAGCTTGACCGTGCGGCTACATGGTCTTCAGTGCACACGTTTGTGCGCTTTTACAGGTTTGATACGTTTGCGGCATCAGCATCTAGCTTTGGCCGCCTAGTGTTACAGGTGTCAAACAGCTCTCCCGCCCACGGGGGAAGCTTTGGTACGTCCCAAGAGTACTCCAGTGACCCCTAGTGGATGAAAAAGAAAATAGGATTTTGGTACTTACCAGGTAAATCCTTTTCTTTGAATCCATAGGGGGCACTGGACGCCCACCCAGAGCAGTTTTACCTGGGTTGTATTAAGCTCAGGGGATCTTATGGCAACACATTTTCACCGACTGGTTCAAATTATAAGGTTCTATCGGTTATGGTGTCAACTGTTTCGTTGTCAGTAACGTTATGTGTCAACTTTGTTGTTGTCCGTTAGGTTATAGGAATTCTCCATTGTCAACCTCTCTATAGTTCCTGTTCGGCTCAGTAAAAAACACTGAGGTACTACACTGAGGTACTCGGGGATATGGAGGGGTGGAGAGTTCTAAATTTAAATATTCAGTGCCTTTGTTTCTGCTAAGCCGTCCATATCCCAAGAGTACTCCAGTGCCCCCTATGGATTCAAAGAAAAGGATTTACCTAGTAAGTACCAAAATCCTATTTTTACACCCCAACTCGGCTGTCATATATCGTTACATTCATGCTGCTTTGGTTGGTTCAATGTAAATTAGATTTTTTTTCCTTTACATTTTTCTTTTTGCAGTAATAGTTAGCAGACTTCCACATTTCAACGTCTATGACCTTATTAGAAAAATATCTGGTTTAAAAAAAACAGAAACAGTCCTTTGGATCTTTACAATTTCTGTTTGGGTGAGTGCAACAAAGAATGCCCTTGGTGATTATCATTTAAGTGGAGAACATTCTACTTTACGGAAAATGATGCCTTTATGGAATAATGGAGCAGTTCTAGATGTCAAGCTTTCAAATGAACATAGATCTTCTACTCAGACAATTTACAATGTAGAGCGGGACATAACTGAACTTTGTGTCTATATAGAATGTGCTCTACAAGGAAGTGATCATATGATATTAAAGATCAAAATGCAGTTAAAAGTACAGATTTTATGTAACAATTTAGCATAATTCTACACAGAAAATTCTGAATTTGCAACTTCTTACTCCACATTTTATGCATAATATTTTAAATGTGACTTTTAGGAATGTGTCCTCTGCTTGGTAAACATGGGAGTATATGTATCAATAGGAGACATGTTTACTGTGTACTTCTATAAATAACGGACGACACCTGCCTACTACTGTTTATATAAAAAAGAAGTTACAAAGTAAAAATAGTTAATGAATCAGTTTATTTCTACAAGATGAAGAAAGTGAAGAACTGTATATTTTGCAATGGTCTACAAAATTATACATGTTTTTTTTTTTAAGTTTAAAAGGGTTATTAATATTATTATTATTATTAGCCAGAATAAATGCTTATGCTACAATAGCAGCCCTGCTTCCTGTAGTAAAGACCCCTCTGTTTATCCTAAGGCTACTTTGTGCCACTGTCTATCCCTGACATTTGGTTAACCCTGTCTGTAGGCAAACATTCCTGATTTTTTTTAACAGAATGATTTATTTTCTAACCAGTAAATATGCATTAAAAAGTAATACATTAGTTTTACTAGTTAATAAATTATAAGTGATTTTCACAGCACTGGTCCTGGATATGATTTCATGACATATTGGAAGGTATTCACAATCTGTAATTCCCAAATGGCACTTTTATGAAGGGTCAGTCTGCCTATGATCTCAATTCCCCTCTGCCACTTCCCTTCCCTTTTTATTCCCTTTATGTCTCTGCATGTAAAAAACATTAACACTTTCAGATTATAATTCAGGATGCAGAGGCTATGTATTGGTTGTGACAAATACTCACCTTGAACACTGCACATTTCATAGCAGAAATTTGTATTTAAGACTTTCTAGTCCAAATTCAAAGATTCTATCACCGTGACAGTTCCACAGGAAAACTCAATTCCCTGGAAATTCGGCCACAAAATTGATTATCTCGTATTAGGTCATATCTCTACTATCTATAATTTAATTTGTCATAGACAATGCGTGATGTGTCATCTCATTTTAGGAACTAATTGTTTCTTAATTTCTTCACACTAACAATCTCCCCTATAGCTGGAAGCTCTCATCAGCTGGGACCTCTACCCTTTATTGCTTTTCCTTCGCTGACCTATATCCCAGTGACAGATTATAGTTTTTGAGTGCCCCGCCATACTTCGCCACTATGCTATATTATGGTCCCCAAGGCCCACTGGTTACTTCACCTCTGTACTCCTCCATTCTCCACTGACTGGCAGTGTTGCAATGTATCACATCACATCGGGAGCTGACCATGGTATGGGTGCAGACTGGGGTCTTGATCAGAGTACTAAAGCAGCACCATTGGGGTAATGTTTGCCACAGTGTGGGGGTCCCCGGTCAACCATCTCATTTGCCCTACCTAGAATCCGGCCCTGCTTATACATCTCATCCTTGTTTACAACAATGACACAGAACCCTTGGGCTCTGCCAACGCTTTTGTAAGTATTTTGACTGTATATGCTGCACTATTTATATACAATAGCTTGCATCCTATGTTTTGTACTGTAAGCCTAATGCACTATTTTCTTGTTATGTTTCCAGTGTTTTCTGTTTATGTACATCATGGGTCTTCATCCTGTGGCCCTCCAGCTGCTGTGAAACTACACATCCCAGCATGCCCTGCCACAGTTTTGCTATTAAGGTATGCTAAAACTGAGGCAGGGCATGCTGGGATGTGTAGTTCCACAGCAGCTGGAGGGTCGCAGGTTGAAGACCCATGTTGTACATTGTAAGGAGCTACAAACCCCTTGTGGTGCCATATTAATAATAATAATAATAATAATAATAA
Organism: Pseudophryne corroboree; assembly: GCF_028390025.1. Taxonomy (NCBI): domain Eukaryota; kingdom Metazoa; phylum Chordata; class Amphibia; order Anura; family Myobatrachidae; genus Pseudophryne; species Pseudophryne corroboree. Next base: position 478,826,631 of record NC_086444.1, read on the forward strand.
TAATAATAATACTAAAGGTGTGTACACACAGTGAGATCCTTGTTATGCCCGATTTTGTCTATGCGATTTCCCTTGAACTCCCCCAGACTTTCCTGCACAGTCTATCTAGCCTTACGATACCGTCCCAACGGGAATGCGCATCGGGATCGAATCTGTATCGCAAGCTGCCTAAAGGCTCATACACACGGAGAGATTTGGGCTATGCCCGATTCTCACTATGTGACAGGGGCTAGGTCGGCATCACAAGCACATAATGAGTGTTCTTGCTAAGTGTCAATTTTTACTATCTCTTCTATAGAGATAGTCAAAATTGACTTGCCTGCACAGTCTATCTAGGCTTGCGATGCCAACCGCACGGGACCACGCATCGGCATCGAATCAGGATCGCATGGTGACTTTCACCTTGCGATCTGCACTAACTTTTCTTACGATTTTGACTATATAGTCAAAATCCTAAGAAAATATCTCACCGTGTGTACACACCATAACACCTTGAGATATGCACTAACTTTCCTTAAGATTTTGACTATATAGTCAAAATCTTACAGATTTATCTCACCGTGTGTACACACCATTAGACAAAAATCCTCCTGCAAGAAACCTTTGTTTTTTTTTACAACCTCACAGTATAAACTTTTCAATTACTCAAATTTAAGTTAAATATCCCTCCAAACGAAATAGTAAATAATTTGTAATACTGAAATACAGCTTCTCGCTGAAATCATAACTAAAATATTAGAGACTAAAACGCACTATTTCTTTCTCTTGTCTACAGTTTGTCAGATAGTAGACATACATTCAGTGACCTTTAACCTATATTTTTAATGACTTAAAGTGTTTTGGTAACCCTCTGTTACCTGGCCTCCTCAGGCTTTCTGTCTGTCAGAACAAGAGCCTGGCTTGGACTTAACCCTGTCAGAAAATATTAATTTAAAAAATCTGTGCGTAAATTGAAGTGATATGGCACAACCACATCACATATTACTTGCTTTTTCTTGACAAGCCCCCAGTAAATTAATTCAGTGTAAAAGTAATTGTATGCTTACCTAACCTTTCTTCTATGGGTCATTCAATCTGTTTTGTTGTTAAAGCAAAAAAGAGTTAGGAACAATATGCTGTACTCTTTAAAAAGTAATCAAAAAGTCTGTCTGTCCCTTCATATCAATGGTTACCTGCGGTGTTCTTTATTGTTTTTGATTTCTGAGTACTGATGTGCTGTAGGTGAAAACTACAGAGTAGAACTAACTAACAGCAAATAGTCAGAATTTCAGTTTAAATATACATTAACGCTAGCAAATATGACTTGTTTATTTAATGGTGTAAATGTCTGTGAAAGGTTAATTTGTGTGTCATTTTGTATAGCGGTATGCTCGTCTATGTTTTGTACGGTTGCCAGCAGGGTGTCCAAAGATTCTTTACAGAAGGCAATAATGGGCAGTATGGATGATGTAACGGTTTGCATTATTGCCTCACAGCACTGAGGATATGAGTTTGATTCCCACCATAGCTGTAACTGTGTGGAGTTTGTATATTCTCCCCATACTTGTGTGGGTTTCCTCCTGGTATAATATAAATATTGTAATAAAACCAAAGACAATGCATGACATATACAAGGGGAATGGTATTGTAACTCGCTGTAGCTAGTCAGCAGGCAGTAGTGAGTTGCATGGGAAGGTTCAATAGCTCTCAAGGATCCTGTAATGGGTGAAAGGAACAAAGGGAAGTGAGCATCTATAGCTCCAGTCCCCCCCACCCCCATCCCCCCCCCATATCTCTAGCAAGTCCCCTTCTGTCTTTCCAGCTAGCTCCCCTCTGTCTCTCCAGCCAGTCTCGTTCTGTTTCTCTGGTCCCAGTGCCTCTGTCTCACCAGCCAGTCCACTTCTTTCTCTTCAGCCAGTCCCCCTCTGTCTGTTCAATCAGTCCCCATCTGTCTCTCTAGCCCCCCCTCTCTCTCCAGCCACCCAATGTCTCTCTAGCCAGCCCTCTTCTGCTTCTCCAGTCTCCCAGTGCCTCTACAGCCAGCCCTTTTCTGTCTCACAAGCCCCCCAGTTCCATTCAGCCAGTCCACCTTCTGTTTCTCCATGCCCCTTTTGTCTCTCCAGTAAGCCCCCTTCTGTCTCTCTAGCGCAGGGGTGGGGAACCTTTTTTCTACCAAGGGCCATCTGGATATTTATAATATCCTTCGGGGGCCATACAAAAATTATCAAATTAAAAATTACCCTGCCCCCACAGTAGTTATGCCCCTTAGCGGTACTGAGTGCGCGCGCCAAGAAATGGGTTTGGCCAATTAAAATGGGACGTGATACACATATGCCCACAATAGTGCCAGATACACATATGCCACCACAGTGCCAGATACACAAATGCCCCCACAGTGCCAGATACACAAATGCCCCCACAGTGCAAGATACACAAATGCCCCAGAGTGCTAGATACACAAATGCCCAAAGTACCAGATACACAAATGCTCCCACAGTGCCAGATACACAAATGCCCCCACAGTGCCAGATACACAAATGCCCCCACAGTGCCAGATACACAAATGCCCCCACAGAACCAGATACACATTGCCCCACACATGCCGCCCCCCACCACAATGTGCTGATCACTGCTGCTGCTGTGTGTCAGGGGAGGAGAGTGCAGCATGCGCCTCTCCTGCCCCTTAGTGCTCAGTCCAGTGGCATGTCTCAGCTGGGAGGAGAGCGCAGCTATGTCGGGCGTCGGCGTGTAAGACCTCAAACCAGCCACCGGTTCGTGAGCAAATCAGAGCTCTCGGACCGGCAGCGGCAGCTCCTAATTGGCTGCCAGTCTGCAAGCTCTGATTGGCTCACGAACTGGCGGCTGGTTTGAGATCCTACCTACCGCTGCTGAACAAAGCTGTGCTCTCCTCCCTGCCCTGACAGCTGAGAAACGCCACCGCCAGACTGAGGGACGGTGTGTCTTGCTGACACACATTAGCGGAACAAATGACTTTGCGGGACTTATACGGCCCGCGGGCCGGAGGTTCCCCACCCCTGCTCTAGCGAGTCCTTTTCTGTGTCTCCAGCCCCCAGTGTCTCTATAGCACCAGCCAGTCTCCTTCTTTCTCTCAAGTTCCAGCCCCTGCATCCGTCTGGCTGCAGCCCAAATACACTTACTTTCTTCTGTGTCTTCTTGGCAGATGCTCCTCTTTGTGTTGTGGCGTCTTTGTTCTTCAGCAGTACGGCATGATCTCATGACATCATATGCACCATGTTGCAATTAAAAAAAAAACATTATCACACCACCAGCGGCTGGCAATCCCTCCCCCTTTCTCCACCATAGCTAGCACCCAGAGGCCAATGCTTGGATTTCCTGGAGTTCCGCCACTGCAGAAAATAATAAGAGGGAATAAGGCCTGCCCAATAGTTTACATGCCACAATACGGGGTGTTTCTGAATGTATAAGACTATATAAAGATGTGTTTGTAGTATATGGAAACTTGTGGTAAGATGCTACAGCATATATTTATATATGTTACCAGGATTGACTGTTTGAAAGTCAAAATGGTGGTCACACAACCCCATACCAACACACACACACACACACACACACACACACACACACACACACACACACACACACGCACACACACGCACCTACACACGCACCTACACACACATATATAATAGGGAAATAAAAGAATATATTGTATTACCATGCATGCTAAGGTATCTATCTATCTATCTATCTATCTATCTATCTATCTATCTATCTATCTATCTATCTATCTATCTATCTATCTATCACATTATTTATTTGGCTCATATATTCTCTGGGTTAAACTTCAACCATTGACAGGGGTTAATTAATTATTTTAGTCATAAATAGTAATTAAATTATCATTAACATAATTGCTTCCCTATTAGTACCATAGTGTGGAATAGCACATCCTTTTACTATTGGAAATTAATTAATTGACAGATCACTTTAAGTATTAAGATACACAAAATGTTTATAATTCACATTGCACAGATTCATTTTGCTCTCTTCTACTCATTAAGCAGTATTCAAATGATATATCACGCCCAATCTCCTTTCTAAAATGGTCCCTGTTATCGCACATATTGCACCCATAGTAATCAGGTGTAGCTGTGTAAAGGGTTGATACCACACCCCCGAGGGCAGAAACAGAATGGGTGTGGAAGGTGGTGAAAATAATTTAATACCACCCATTATCTTATTGACTATTAGGGGTACATTTACTAAAAGTTGCTTTCAATTGATTTTAAATTGCTGTTGTGTTACAGGGACTAAATCGCACATTTACTAATATTATTATTATTATTATTATTATTATTATTATTATTATCTTTTATTTATATTGCGCTATAAGGGATCCCCAGTGCCCAATTACAGAGTACATAAATTAAAAATCAAAACTGGACAATAGTGATTTACAGTTGAAGACAATATAGGACAAGTTCAGGGTAAATAAACATAGCTGCATCAGCAGATGACACTGACATAAGTATCAGGGTGGCAGAAACCATGGGATTAGATGCCGTTGAGGATGTTTAAGTAAGAGAAGGATAAGCACATGAGGGTTAAGAGCCCTGCTCATGAGAGCTTACATTATAAAGGGGAGGGGCAGATAGACAGGGGTGGCACAGATGGGGGAGACAGTGAGCGTGGAACAAAGGGTTAGGATGAGATTAGGATGGATTTGGTGAAGAAGTGGGTTTGAAGCTCTGTAGAGAGGTGGAGAGTCAGGGGGAGAGGAAGGGAATTCCAGAGAAAGGGAGCAGCATGTGAGAAATCTTGTAGGTAGGAGTGGGAGGAAGTAATTAGTCGGCAGGAGAGGCGGCATGCATTAGCAGAGTGAAGAGGACGGGTGGGAGTGTAAAGGAAGAAAAGGTCAGAGATGAAAATGGTAGAGGAGTGGGTAAGGGCTTTGTAAGTGAGCGTGAGAAGTCTGAATTGGATTCTGAAGGGGAAGAGAAGTCAATGAAGGGCTAGTAGGAGAGTGGAGGAGCATGTACTGCAAGATAAAGTAGGCTGCAGCATTGAGGATAGATTGGAGTGGAGAGAGGTATTTGTCAGCAATGCCAGAAAGGAGGAGATTACAGTAGTCTAGTCTGGAAATGGCTAGTGAGTGGATAATGGTCTTGGTGGCATCCAAATGTTTTTGAGATGAAAGTGGCAGGTTTCAAGAGGTGCTGAATGTGTGGTGTGAAGGAGAGGGAAGAGTCAAGGATTACTCCAAGACAGTGCACTTGAGATAGTAGTGTCATCAATAGATAATGAGATTTTGGGAGGTGAGGTTATGTGGGAGGGTGGGAAGATGATCAGCTCAGTCTTAGACATGTTGAGTTTAAGAAAGCGCTGGAACATCCAAGAAGAGATAGCAGAGAGACAGTTGGATATACGAGTGAGGAGTGCAAGGTAGAGGTCAGGGGAGGAAAGGTAGATTTGAGTGTCATCAGCATAGAGAGGATATTGGAAGTTAAAAGAGCTAATGAGTTCACCTAAAGAGGACATATAGAGAGAGAAAAGGAGAGGACCAAGAACAGAACCTTGGGGGACATCTACAGTTAGTAGAAGTAGGGGGGAGGTGGCATCATAAGAGGAGACAGAGAAGGAACGACCAGAGAGGTAGGAGGAAAGCCAGGAGAGGGCAGTATCATGCAGACCAAGAGAGTGAAGGATTTGCAGGAGAGGGTAGTCCACAGTGTCAAAAGCAGCAGAGAGGTCAAGAAGAATAAGCAGAGAGTAGTGGTCCTTAGATTTTGCTGCATGGAGGTCATTGCAGACTTTTGTGAAGGCAGTTTCAGTGGAGTGTAGAGAATGGAAACCAGATTGTAATGGGTCAAGCAGTGAGTTGGAGGAAAGAAAGGCAGAAAGGCGGTTGTAAATAATAATACACTGTATTATTTAGATTTTAAGTGTTAATAAATGTGTGCTTTTCCCCATGAAACACAACATTGATTTAGAACGTTTTGAAATCGGCAATAATTAGTAAATGAACTCCGTAGACTTTATATTCTCTGTGGATTCGCTTTATCTGCATAACTTATCATTAACTCTAGGTGCAATCAATAAACACACTGCTATGGGGAGAAAGCTATATATGGGATATGGTTTACTTGCTTTGTTTAGATTTATAGTATATTTTAAAACAATTTAAGTTACTCCATTAATTATTCCCAACGTCACTGGTGACAGATTGGATTTGTGACTGCTCTGGACATCTCGTTTTAAACACTGGTTCAGAGCCAGCACTTTGCTGTAGAACTATAGTGCTTCAGTAGAGTTATGGAACATGAATGTTTCTCTCTTTACTAATTGTACTTACAGTCATGAGCCAAAATGTTACACTCTCTTTCTAGGGTACTTGAGGACAAGGGTTGTAATTCAGTATAGTGATAAAAGCAGATAGAAAAAAATAATAATACGTCTTTAGAATTTAGTATGATCACATGTTAGTTACACATTATTTTACTTAATGTAAAATTGAATTTATTTAACAAATGTCCCTGTGTGTTAGGTGATCTCAGACATAAGTTATTTAAGTTGGCAGATTGTAATACACAGTCTTAGCAACAGGCTCAGAAAATATTTCAATATCCTTCTTCTCTTCTGAATTTGCACTGTGGAATAAATCAGGCGTTGTGCTGGGTGTGTTCTGAATCAGATGCATTTGGGGAAAAGGAGGTCAGCAGGATAGGGACCAGAGAGCATGGGTAAGCTACCCACTAACAGAAACTTGCACAAACCAGATTCAGTCTGCTCCTACCTACGGTGAGAACATTCCCTTTGTCAGTGAATTATGCAGACACATTATTTTTGAACAAAAGAAAAATGTATAAGTAAGTTACTAACATCCTTCAAAACAGCAGCTAAATGTATAATTCCAGGGGTACAACCCTGTAAATGTCGATTTACATACAGGACTAAAGCAACACTTTAATAAGACATTCAATACACTTTAAATGGAGCTGCTGCGGCCGCTGTAATCAATCCTTAGCCTACGTACTTTTTACACCATTAGCGTGCAAAGCCCCGTACCGTGTATGTACTTTGCGTACAAACGCCGCACTGGCCGTACAAAGTACACGCAGTGCGTACACACCCAAAGATACTCCGTGAGCACTTAGCAGCTATACGTGTGACTGAAATACACTTATAACCTTAGCAGGGAAAGGAGACACGACACCAGATTGTATTTAATATGCCGGGTTCCGACACACCAACATATAATTACTGAAAGGTGGTTACAATAACAATACAATACAATACAATAGAATAATGGCTACAGTTAATGGTACATACGTTTTAGTTTCGCCTGCGCTTCCCAGTCTGGTCCTCAGTCATCAAGGTAGATGACCTTCAGAGTCTGTGTCTGACCAGGCATGCAGCTGGCTTTTTATACAATAGTCCAAAACTTAACACAATGGAAACTGTAATCTCTGTGTCCATTGGACACAGGAATGGTCATTTACAGTACAGGAGAGGTCATAGGTTGGTTTGAACAGGTGGGCGATGTCTGTTCCAGGTGCACTTGCAGGTGGTCTCCTCTGGGTTCCCGCCGCATACCAAATGTACAGTAAGTACAGTTAATATTTATATTCTGCTCCTGCGCATAACTATTAGCAGGAGCATGCGATCTTCTGCAAACCAACACCGGAATATTGCCCTTAATATACCCTACAGCTGGATACCAAACACCACCTTATAAACTAGTTCTGTCCCCTCCTATCCTGTAAAGGTGAATCCTTTTGTTCTGAGACCATTTCAACTAGTGTAACTTGCTGGTGTGGTGCAGGGAGACTGTGTACATTGTGCACTATTTTGATTAAATATGTAATGTGTTTTCATGGCTTTTCCATGCGATCACAAACTCTACCGTAATTACCCATACCACGTGCTAATACGCAGGACCGCGGGAGCGACCATACGCAAATTGCGAATATGTGCACGCACGGCAGAACAAGTACGCGCACGGAGGCCATCTGTGTGTAGTTTGTACTTGGTGTGTGTACTGCAATATTTTTCGACTTTGACAGTCCACCCTTTGGCAGTCACCAATAACTGCCACTAATTAATCAATAAACAGAAAAATATCTATACAATATATACAGAAGCTCGGATGATCGGAGGAGAGTTGCAGGTGGGAAATGTATGACCTAGTGGGATAGTAAAAAGCATGTATGTATGAATCCATGTCTGAGGGGCATGTATCATTGTGCCATATATGTTATAAATAAGCTTTGAGGTATTGCGAAGTATACATTAAATCCTTCTCATCCCGTATTAAGGGTCTGTAAATGGGCCAACAAACACTACCGAGCTCTTTTTGGCTTCTTATTCCAACAAATGGGGTGCACATTTAGTTGATGATACATGGAGGGGGAACATATGTGAGTGCTAGTATATGTGGATATCACCTGTTGACTATGTGTGCCATTAACTGGAGGTTGCAGAGATGAAGATAAGACACATATATAAAAATACATTCACATAAACATTTTGGGTATGGCTGATGTCTTTTCCGGTTGGATGTATCTGGGCAGAGGGGGAGACAAAGAAAAATGGGTGAAAGAAACAGGCCATGAAATTCATTTGCAATCCTTATCATAACACTGTCTCTATGGATCGATCGTAATTAAATCTGCTGCTATAACAGCGCCCTCGCTCCTTAGACTCATCAAATTTGTGCTATGCTTGCACCGCGTTAGAATTCAATCACACCCAAATATCAAACCAATAATTATGATGACTCCCAGGATACAAAGGAGAAACTTCCCCACACTCATAATGACATTCTGTGCCCACTCTCCTAACCCTGAGAACCATTTGCGTGGGTTCAACCATGAGACCCAGCCGGTCAGTTCATTACCCACAGTCGCTAAGGTAAGGTTGTACTTCCTCCTGAACTCCCACTTCAACTGCAAGATCTCATCCATCTTCTGATCGATGATCTCCATGGGGTCGTCAGTGCTGTTCATAATATAGGTACAGCACTTCACACCATATTGAGTTGCCAGAGTAACACAGTACCCACCTGTCACGGCGGTGACGTAATTAAGGACCATCCTGTGCTGGATCAGTTCCTTCTTGTAGGCTTGTAACTCCCTTCCTGTATACCTGAAGGTTTCATCATACCTCTCAGTGATATTATCTATCAAGTGCGCTAGCGCATGGATATACCTATAATTTATAGTTCCTCTGGCAGTACGGGTGATGTCTAATGCGAGAAGGAACTGAATCCCAGTGGATTCGTGGATCAAATCAGAGGCTGCGTGCTCTGCCCTATCTATGAGGTGTCTCTTGATGATGTGTTCATAGTGAGTATGAGTATAAGGAGTCTGAGCACTGCGGTGAACATCTTTCATTTTATCATGGGTTATGGTCATGACCTCCAGTAGTACTCTCCCAATATAACACAATCCCTCAGAGCTCGGGGCAAGCCACTTGTACGCTTTCCTCCCACATATGAAATAGGCATCATCTGGGAGAACATAGGGGACAAAATGTAACATCACCATATTGCAAACTTTCCAAGTAAAGAAACCAATCCCTAGTTCTCCCATCTGCTCAGTTCAAGTATCGGGCTGGATGGTATGGGCACAATACCCTGACAATACTTTTCCAACCCACATGGTCTTGCTTCCACGTGTATACCTATACCGAAATTACCTCCCACTGTTGGCTATCTGGTGTACAAGTTCAGAGTCTATGGTTATCTTATCAGCTCTGTGTGAAAAGGTCATTGTCTGGTTATTCCATGTCACTTCCCAATTTCCTGGTTTTCGGTAATTGGAAATATTAAAACACAATAAGGACCTATCTACATGATACTGGTGGAGCTTCAAGCTAGTGGGCCTGGAGATATTGAATTTCTTGTCCAGCGGTCTCCCACCCCGTAATTCGAGTACCTCATCTATTGCTAAAGGGTATGGTACTAATTCTGACTTACTCTGACCTTGAGGTACCTGTGAGCACACCCAGCATTCTGTCTGGTTTAAGACCTTACCCACTAATGAGTGGCAATCACTCAACGGATGGCGGTCCATGTCGATATTAAGGTTGGACTGACATCTCTGGATGCAACCATCCTCTACTATATTCTCACAATTCCTACAAATACAATATTCATCAGACAATAACCCTTCACATTGCCTCCGAGCTCCATGACTACCAGAGCGCTTACTGATACCAGCCTTTACTCGAGTGATGTGCTGCTCCTGAGATCCTACAAATTCGTACTCGCCATCAGAACCCATTCCAGATCCCTGCTCGACCTCTCTGGGACCCTCACCAAAACAAATTGTCCTGATCAAAAACAGAATTACTAGCAGAACCCGAAACGCAGTCTCTTGTGATAGATCCATTTCTTTAGGGGAAAGAAGGAAAATAAGGAGTAGACAAATAAAGGAAAATGCAGGGGGGGTGAATAACGAAAATGGTGTGACAACCGTCCTAGATCTTGTTGCTCTCCATGCTCAGGTGCCATTCAACAGTCCTGCCTCTCAACTTTCCCGGAACAATCACTCTAGTGATACGAGGTTCTCTTCACCTTGCTCTTTGTCACGAGTCCTCTCCGGGTCAGCGACCTTCTTGCAGTGGGACGAGTGGACCCAAGTCTCTCTTTCGGCGACCTTTAGTGCTGTCGTGCTGTTTAACAAGACTTGGTATGGTCCTTCCCACCTGTCTATGAGGCAACCTGAGCGTAAGAAACTTTTAATCATCACATAATCCCCAGGCTCAATGTCATGACAATTACTGTTCGGTAGGTCAGGAATCACCAGCCTTAGATTTTTTTGTTGATTTCTCAGCTGCTGGCTCATCCCAACCAAATATTTCACAGTCACTTCATTATTGCATTTCAAATCATCCTGGGCGTCTATCATTACATGAGGTTGTCGACCAAAAATAATTTCAAAGGGTGATAAGTTAAGTGGAGACCTGGGAGTGGTTCTGATGCTGTACAACACTAGTGGCAAAGCTTCTGGCCACAGCAATCCAGTTTCAGCCATCACTTTGCTCAGCTTGTTCTTAATAGTGCTGTTCACTCTCTCTACCTTTGCACTCGACTGTGGCCGGTATGGAGTATGCAGCTTGCTATTAATTCCCATCAGTTTGCACATGACCTGAAAGACTTCACCTGTAAAATGGGTACCCCTATCACTTTCAGTCATTCTAGGGATACCATATCTACACACAAATTCCTGCACAATTTTCTTTGCAGTGAACGTAGCAGTATTTGTGGCAGCAGGGAACGCTTCTACCCAGTTGGAAAATATATCAATACATACTAACACATATTTCAAATTCCTACAGGGTGGTACTGTATGAAGTCGATTTGTATTACCTGAAAAGGCCCATCTTTCGGAGGGATATGGGATGGCTCTGTTGGTATTGTCTTTCCAATATTCTTCCTCATGCAAGTAAAACATGTCATTGCTCTCTTACCTGCATGAGAAGAGAATCCTGGCGCACACCAGTCGTCTCTTACCAGCTTGCACATACCCTCTTTGCCCAGATGAGTCAGACCGTGTGCCGCCTCAGCTAGACTTGGAAGATATGCTCTGGGGGCTACTGGCTTACCGTGTCCACCTGTCCAAAGTCCCGAGGACTCCTGACCATACCCCTTCGACTTCTAGACCGCCTTTTTCTGTAGGGAACACAAATTTTGCATTTCAATTAACTGTTGTGTGTTGACCGTGTTAAATGTCATCAGTGATGTGATGTTCGTTTGTATTGGGGTGCTTGCTGCTGATTTAGCAGCTTCGTCTGCCCGGCTGTTACCAAGTGAAATTGGGTCTTGGTTGTAAGTGTGTGCTTTGCACTTGATAACAGCCACTCTGTCTGGTTCCTGTATTGCTGTCAGAAGCCTTTTCATGTGGGACGCATGCGCTACAGGTGTGCCAGCTGCCGTCATGAAATTTCTGAGGCGCCATAGGGCCCCAAAATCATGCACCACTTCAAATGCGTACCTAGAGTCTGTGTATATATTAGCTGACTTACCCTTGGCCAATTCACACGCTCTGGTTAGGGCAACCAACTCAGCAACTTGTGCTGAGTGCGGTGGGCCAAGGGGTTCAGCTTCTATGATACCTTCGTCATCTACAACTGCATATCCAGTGCACAAGTCTCCCGATTCCGTCTGTCTGTGAAAACTACCGTCAGTGTAGAAGGTAAAGTCTACTTGTCAGGTCTTGCTGTAAAAGTTTGATTCAGGTATTCCATACAATCATGCATATCAGTATCTGCACTAAATCCTCCTTCACCTTTATTCTCATCCTCCACCCTTTGTGCCTGTCCAGGCACACTTGGCAAGTAGGTTGCAGAATTTAGTGAGCTGCATCTCTTAATGGTGATGTTTACCAGGGCCATCAGTGATAATTCCCACTTTGTAAACCGAGCAGATGAGACATATCTGGTTTGGGCGGAGTTTAGTAAAGCTGATACTGCATGAGGTGTATGGATGGTCAGGTCGTGTCCTAACACTACATCCTCGCTTTTACTTACCAGCAAAGCTATCGCTGCAACACTTCGTTAGCAAGTGGGGAGAGACCGCGCTACAGTGTCCACTGTGCACTGTAGTAAGCTACCGGTCTGCTGGCATCACCCTGTCTCTGTGTTAAGACACCTGCCGTGGACCCAGCACTTTCAGTACCGTACAATTCGAAGGGCTTCTCATAATCTGGCATACCTAGTGCAGATGCCTGTGATAGACACTGTTTGAGTCTCTCAAACGCCAGTTCAGACTCATCTGTGTGAGAGATCCGTTCCGGTTTGTTCAAAGAGATCAATTCTTGCAAAGGTAAAGCCAGTATAGAGAACCCTGGAATCCAGTTTCGACAGTACCCACACATTCCAAGGAAAGTGCGAATCTGTTGCTGAGTTTGTGGCAGAGTCATGTCGCGAATCACCTGTATTCTATCAGCGGTGAGGTGTCTGAGTCCTTGAGTCAAGCAATGTCCCAAATATTTGACCCTGGTCCGGCACAACTGCAGCTTATCCTTTGAAACCTTGTGTCCTGTATGGGAAAGATGAAACAGAAGCTGTTTCGTGTCTTTCAAGGATGATTCGAGTGAGTCAGAACACAACAATAAGTCATCGACATATTGTATTAGTACTGATCCACTCTCAGGTTGAAAGGATTGTAAACAGACATGCAAGGCCTAGGAGAAAATACTCAGGCTGTCAATGAAACCTTGGGGAAGACGAGTCCAGGTGTACTGTACTCCCCTGTATGTAAAAGCAAAGATGTATTGGCTGTCAGGGTGAAGAGGGACAGAAAAGAAAGCAGAACAGAGGTCAATGATAGTGAAGAATTTTGCAGTAGAGGGAATTTGCATGAGGATGACAGCTGGATTGGGCACTACGGGGAATTGGCTCTCAACTATCTTGTTTATCCCCCTTAGATCCTGCACTAGCCTGTAACCCCTCCCCCCACTATTTTTTTTACAGGGAAGATGGGACTATTGGTGGTGCAGGACGTCCTGACTAGTATGCCCTGCTGTAACAGCCGCTCTATGACAGGGTACACTCCTAACTCTACCTCTGACTTCAGAGGATACTGAAGGATTTTTGGAGCTATCCTACCATCTTTAACTTGTACCGCTACTGAAGCTACATTTGCCATCAATCCAGTGTCCTGTCCATCTTTGGTCCAAAGGGAACCCGGTATTTGCGAGATCATTTCCTCTACCTTTGATGGACACGTGTCTATAACAGTAGAATGCAACATTAGCTTTTGAGGGGTGTCTAGTATATCTTGTACTTCTTGAGCATGGTTCTCAGGTATATCTAAAAAGACACCCTCAGGAGTACAGTATATGACACACCGCATTTTACACAATAGATCTCTGCCAAGTAGATTAGTCGGAGCCGATGCAGCCAGCAGAAAAGAATGTTTGGTTTGCAAGGGCCCTATCGTATTCTCTGCAGGTCTACTCAAAGGGTATTGTTGCACCGTTCCTGTTACTCCCATTGCCGAAATCATTATTTTCCGTGGTCTTTACACCTGATGTGGAATTCAACACTGACCTGGCCGCCCCTGTATCTACAAGAAAAGGTAATGGTATGCCAGCTACATCAACCATAACCTCAGGTTCACTACCAAGGCTAGCAATCAACTTCACTGGCGGCAGACTACAGGTGTGGCCCAACACCTATTGTGTATTGGGACCCTCCCGCAACGCATTGGCAGCTACGATATGTGAGGGGGGTAGCTGTGATTTTTCGGAGGCCTGCCAATCTCTCCTTGGTGGGTACCTCCTTGTTTCCCCTGTATGTGGCTCGTAATTTCTCCTATGTGGTTCCTGATCCCAATTATGTGAATTGTAGTGTGGTTCGTATTCAGGTCTAGGGGGTCTGTATACGTTATGTGTCTTACTGCTCCTACAATCCTGGGCAAAATGTCCTTCTTTTTTACAAACATAACATATTCTCGGTCATTTCCAAACAGCAGGGGTCTGGGGTATTGGCTGATGTGGTTTTGTTGTAAGAGCCTGTATACTTACTGTCATCAGCTTATCCCCCTGTGACTCCCTGTGCTTACTGATGTTCCTATCGTGCTCGATAGCAGACTATCTCAATGCAGCCACCGAGATACCTCTTCAATTAGGTAGAGAGGTTTGCACCCTTGTTCTCAGTGCCTCCTTTAACCCGTCCATTAATACTGAAACAGCTACCTCCCTATGGTGTGCATTATCTTTAATATCCTCAATCCCAGTGTATCTAGCTATTTCCTGCAGTGCCCGATGGAAATTTTCGGATGACGTTTCACCTTCCTTTTGTCTTATGGAGAAGATTTTATTCTATTTGACAACAGTAGGGAAATATACTCCTAATTGCAGATTGATTTGCCGTACATTCTCCTGATTGTATTAATCAGTGAGAAGTACCTCTGCGTCTAACTTACAATCTGTTATGAATTTTGTGGTGTCAATATTTGAGGGTAAACACACCCGTAGCACTGTTCGCCAATCTTTATTTGTGGGCTCATGGGTATTACCTAACTCTTTAATGAACTTCTGGCATCCGAATAGATCTTTTCTGGGATCGGGAAATTCTGACATAATTGACCTTAACTCTGCTCGGGACCAAGGACAATGCATGGCAATGTTCCTGATGGGAGTTACTCCCTGAGCATCAGTCTTCCCATTGGGGACTGCAATCACCCTGACATTATTTAATTCAATTACATCATTCTGGTTTGACTCTATAATGTGAGGAGCTATTGTTTCTGCATAGTGTATGGTACAGTACTTACCTGTGGACACGACCTCACTTATCCCTCCGCTAGGGGGCCTTGCTACAACCCTTGGTGGTTGGGCCGTGCCCACCTGAGTATCCTGTATTGTGGCTGAGAGAGAGAGAGTGCCGATATCGTTCATCTTCCTGCTGACAATCCTGGGGAAAATTTAAAATGGGATTCAGTTGGCAAGGGTTAGCGTTAATACATTTATCAATCACTTTCCTATCCTGTACCAATGCACCATTGCTTGTAGCCACTTTCTCCCCATCAATATATGGTGGTGGTGGTGCGGTCGCCATTGTTTGCACATCCCCCTCTTGCTGCCAAAAGTTTAAACAATCTGTATGTCTAATCCTTTGTTTTCTGGATTTTATCAGACATATCCTTATCCTTAAGTTCTGTAATACCTCTGGTTCAAAGCTACCCACACTAGGGAATGATACCCTATCTTTGTCAGTCAGACGTACCCACTCATTGCAAAAAACTTCCGAGTGTGAACCATATTTTTCACACATGATAAACCTTGCTGACCCTTTTGGTCTTTCTTCTTCAGCCTGAACCCTGCACAAACATCTCTCACTTTAGCAACTGGCTCCCATGTTTGTGGGTCTTTTTAATAACTAGAAATTCCCACAAATACCAAAATACTCAATGCAAGTAGACAGTGGAAGTATCTCTGAGCACCTTCCACTCGCTCTCGCCCACGCTGGCCAGTACTACGATACACTGTTGATAGTGGATCGCGATGTACCCAACTTAGTGCTCCTATCAGACCTAACAGCACCGTGATTTCTCTCGGTGGAGGTTCTGTTGGAATATTTTCCTGAGAGAGGCAGTGAAAAATCCCTTTTCGGTATCTTTCTACTGGAATTTTTTTTTAGGGTGAAAAACAGAGAAATTAGATAACTATTGTTCACCCTTTCCAGTGGAAGCCCACCAGGGAGATTTCCCGACGTTATCAAAGAAAAACCCCTTTGTCTATACAATCACGTCTGCGTATGCTTTTCCACAGCGCATATGACACAATGGTATCACGTTGTGCTGTGTAGAACACACGGACATGCGATGCAATTGCACAGCCTATAGATACTAGTTATCTATATGCCCTATGATTGCTGTAGACCACCTTTAAACACCTATAAATCACCCAGTTGTATGGGACACCTAGACCACTTCAGATCACCTAGACCACCTAGTTCTAATCACGCAAGGTAGCGAACCCTACGCCACCGGGCCTCTAGAAACCCAGTGTTACCACTCCAGAATATCACCTAGACCACCTCAGATCACCTAGACCACCTAGTTCCTGGGTTCAGCTCCACACACTCCGCTTTTACTCACTCAAATACACCTTGTTTTTCTGTACAGAAAATTTCCACTCGTTCTGATCGGCAGCTTTTCCCCCAGAGGCAATACAGTTTAAACAAAAGTCTTATACTAATCTGCTTTTGAAACCGGATAGTTATGTGCTATTGTAGCATGGCTACTATCCCACCTTTCAATTGAACTAAACTATCGTGTAATTTGTACTTAGCATCCGCACTCTTACGCACTTTGCGTAAACACGCGACCGTGCGTGTCTTTTACGCTGCGTGCACGGTCCTGTACTTTGGGGGTCATTCCGAGTTGTTCGCTCGCAAGCTGCTTTTAGCAGCTTTGCACACGCTAAGCCGCCGCCTACTGGGAGTGAATCTTAGCTTATCAAAATTGCGAACGAAATATTAGCAAAATAGCGAATAGACACTTCTTAGCAGTTTCTGAGTAGCTCCACACTTACTCGGCATCTGCGATCAGTTCAGTGTTTGTCGTTCCTGGTTTGACGTCACAAACACACCCAGTGTTCGCCCAGACACTCCTCCGTTTCTCCAGCCACTCCCGCGTTTTTCCAAGAAACGGTAGCGTTTTTTCGCACACACCCATAAAACGGCCTGTTTCCGCCCAGAAACACCCACTTCCTGTCAATCACATTACGATCACCAGAACGAAGAAAAAACCTCGTAATGCTGTGAGTAAAATACCTAACTGCATAGCAAATTTACTTGGCGCAGTCGCACTGCGGACATTGCGCATGCGCATTAGCGACTAATCGCTCCGTTGCGAGAAAAAAATACAGAGCGAACAACTCGGAATGACCCCCTTTGTCCGAGCCACGTCTACAAAAACGTGCATCTGCAATAAGACAAATCACACAGTCTCTATAAATGTGAGCAATACTAACTACTATTACCCACTAGACACAACTTGTTCTGTGTAACCCTTTATGACTGGGCCAGACCTGCGTTTGTGCCTTTACACTTACTTCCTTAAATACTTTTATTTCAAATGTAACTATATAGCAACAAATGTATCCGATTTCACACAGATCTAAACGAATCTAGCAATCTAAACCTTGTGGCAGAACAATATGAGAGGGTACGCAAAGTATTGGTGCCCTTTGTGTACGCTTTTGGCACCAAAGAAAATTTACACAGAGATTTTTAAATAGCTTTTTTCCTGTTTACGGGTTCTATCAGCACCTCTGCAGACCAGACAGAGCAGACGCAATCTAACAGCACACAAATAGGGTTTTTTTAGAACATCCACCAACCAGGAAAAGGTTACGTAAGATAACTTTCCACCCTTTGCTGATAGATTAAGTCTGCTATGACCTGCTAGGCTGTGAGCATGTGAAAACCGGATCGAGCCCCCAATTGTAAACGTCGATTTACATACAGGACTAAAGCAACACTTTAAAAAGACATTCAATACACTTTAAATGGAGCCGCTGCGGCCGCTGTAATCAATCCTTAGCCTACGTACTTTTTACACCATTAGTGTACAAAGCCCCGTACCGTGTATGTACTTTGCATACAAACTCTGCGCTGGCCGTACAAAGTACACGTAGTGCGTACACACCGAAAGATACTCCGTGAGCACTTAGCAGCTACACGTGTGACTGAAATACACTTATAACCTTAGAAGGGAAAGGAGACACGACACCAGATTGTATTTAAAATGCCGGCTTCCGACACACCAACATATAATTACTGAAAGGGGGTTACAATAACAATACAATACAATAGAATAATGGCTACAGTCAATGGTACATACGTTTTAGTTTCACCTGCGCTTCCCAGTCTGGTCCTCAGTCATCAAGGTAGATGACCTTCAGAGTCTGTGTCTGACCAGGCATGCGCTGGCTTTTTATACAATAGTCCAAAACTTAACACAATGGAAACTGTAATCTCTGTGTCCATTGGACACAGGAATGGTCATTTACAGTACAGGAGAGGTCATAGGTCGGTTTGAATACCTGGTCTGTTCCAGGTGCACTTGCAGGTGGTCTCCTCTGGGTACCCGCCGCATACCAAATTTACAGTAAATACAGTTAATATTTATATTCTGCTCCTGCGCATAACTATTAGCAGGAGCATGCGATCTTCTGCAAACCAACACCGGAATATTGCCCTTAATATACCCTACAGCTGGATACCAAACACCACCTTATAACCTAGTTCTGTCTCCTCCTATCCTGTAAAGGTGAATCCCTTTGTTCTGATACCATTTAAACTAGTGTAACTTGCTGGTGTGGTGCAGGGAGACTATGTGTACATTGGCGGTCATTCCGAGTTGGTCGCTCGCTGCCGATTTTCGCTATACTGCGATTAGTCACTTACTGCGCATGCGCATGGTTCGCAGAGCGCATGCGCTTAGTTATTTTACACAATAGTTAGGTATTTTACTCACGGCATAACAAAGCTTTTTCATCGCTGTGCTGATCGTAGTGTGATTGACAGGAAGTGGGTGTTTCTGGGCGGAAACTGGGATGTGTGCGGAAAAACGCAGGCATTCGAGTTGCAAACTGCAGGAGTGGCTGGAGAAACGGGGGAGTGGCTGGGCGATTGCTGGGTGTGTTTGTGACGTCAAACCAGGAACGAAAAGGACTGAGCTGGTCGCAATGGCTGAGTAAGTCTGGAGCTACTCAGAAACTGCGGGGTAATCATTACGAGAAAATTAGCAAAGCTTTCGTTAGCAATTCTGCTATGCTAAGATACACTCCCAGTAGGCGGCGGCTTAGCGTGTGCAATGCTGCTAAAAGCAGCTAGAGAGCGAACAACTTGGAATCACCCCCATTGTGCACTATTTGGATTAAATATGTAATGTGTTTTTATGGCTTTTCCATGCGATCACAAACTCTACCGTAATTACCCATACCACGCGCTAATACGCAGGACCGCGGGAGCGACCATATGCAAATTGCGAATATGTGCACGCACGGCAGAACAAGTACGCGCACGGAGGCCATCTGTGTGTAGTTTGTACTTGGTGTGTGTACTGCAATATTTTTCGACTTCGACAACCCCCAAAAAATACACACAATGGCCCCCATTTATCAAGCCTTAGAGAGTGATAAATAGCACGATATTAAAGTGCCAACCAATCAGCTCCTAACTACCATGTCACAGGCTGTGTTTGAAAAATGACAGTTAGGAGCTGGTTGACTGGTCATTTATCACCGTGCTTTTTATCACTCTCCTAGGTTTCATAAATCTGGACCAAAATAGAGAAAAACGGGATAGGCCGAAAGGCACTGTTCTTAACTTTACAAACTATTTTCTTATCATATGTTTTCAATCCGTAGAAAGAAGTGACTGCCCAAAAGAGCCACAAGAGTGTGATTCTGCTGATGCACAGGTTCTGTTTTCAGATGTACTTCTTCATTAATTGCACTCTCCTAATTAGGGCGAGAGATACATCATAGAGCCATAAAAGATCTTTATCCAGGAATTGTAGCAAGTAATGAGTGTGGAGAGAGACACAGATCTTGGCCCTAATTAAGAGTTGATCGCAGCTGCAAATTTGTTAGCAGTTGGGTAAAACCATGTGCAATGCGGGGGGGGGGGGGGGGGTGCAGATATAACATGTGCAGAGAGATAGTAAGATTTGGATGGGGTGTGTTCAAACTGAAATCTAAATTGCAGTGTAAAAATAAAGCACCCAATATGGCACTTCAAAAAATAGTCCCCAAACAGCACATGATACAAAGAAAAAAAGAGGTGCACCAAGGTCGCTGGATGGCTAAGCTAAGCGACCCAAGTGGCCGACACAAACACCTGGCCCATCTAGGAGTGGCACTGCAGTGTCAGACAGGATGGCAGATTTAAAAAATAGTCCCCAAACAGCACATGATGCAAAGAAAAATGAAAGAAATTATATGCCAGTAATATATCAATAGCAATGGCCTACTGTACTGCTATATATTATATACTGGTGGTCAGCAAAATTATGCACTGTCCTCCTACTATATATACTGCGCACAACTAAAATGCACCACAGGTATGGATGGATAGTATACTTGACGACACAGAGGTAGGTAGAGCAGTGGACTACTGTACCGTACTGCTATATATTATATACTGGTGGTCAGCACAATTATGCACTGTCCTCCTACTATATATACTGTGCACAACTTAAATGCACCACAGGTATGGATGGATAGTATACTTGACGACACAAAGGTAGGTAGAGCAGTGGACTACTGTACCGTACTGCTATATATTATATACTGGTGGTCAGCAAAATTATGCACTGTCCTCCTACTATATATACTGCGCACAACTAAAATGCACCACAGGTATGGATGCATTGTATACTTGACGACACAGAGGTAGAGCAGTGGACTACTGTACCGTACTGCTATATATATACTGGTGGTCACAGCAAAATTCTGCGCTGTCCTCCTACTATATACTACAATGCAGCACAGATATGGAGTGTTTTTCAGGCAGAGAACGTATAATACTGGTGGTCACTGGTCAGCAAAACTCTGCACTGTCCTCCTACTATATAATACTGGTGGTCCCCAGTCCCCACAATCAAGCACACTGAGCACAGATATTTGCAGCACACTGGGCACAGATATGGAGCGTTTTTCAGGCAGAGAACGTAGATATTTTCAGCACACTGAGCACAGATATTTGCAAGCACACTGAGCACAGATATTTGCAGCACACTGAACACAGAAACCGAGAGAACGCTGCACGTCCTCTCCCTATCATCTCCAATGCACGAGTGAAAATGGCGGCGACGCGCGGCTCCTTAATTAGAGTACAAATCTCGCGAGAATCCGACAGCGGGATGATGACGTTCGGGCGCGCTTGGGTTAACCGAGCAAGGCGGGAGGATCCGAGTCTGCCTAGGAACCGTGTAAAATGGGTGAAGTTCGGGGGGGGGGGGGGGGGGGTTCGGATTCAGAGGAACCGAACCCGCTCATCACTAGTTTTACCCAACTGCTAACAAATTTGCTGCTGCGATCAACTCTGAATTACCCCCTTGTGCAGAGGCTTGGAATATATTTTCAGACAAGTAAAGAGATTTATGTTTGTGTAGTTTTATTAATTATATTGTAATTATTTTTGTTTGTATTCTGTAAAATGCAGGCACCTAATGTAGACACTGACAGTCACAGCACGCCGGAGCCCAGCTCTGACGGCACTGGATCACCAGGGGAGCAGTGGCTCCATTGCAGGTGTATGCTGAAGTATCTCCCTGACTGTATTCTGACACAGGATTGTAGTTGAAATTCCACCAGGCATATAAAAAAATTAAATAGGGATGTCAGGTAGAATTTGGTATAATCTGCATACAGATAATACTGAAATTACATGGAAGTTACTCATTTCCCAAGACAAGTGTTATAGATAGAGAAGAGCCAAAGACCTAGGACTGAGCATTGGGTACTGCAACCTTTTGTATGAGGAAAAAAAACAAAAAGGAGACAAGTGAAGCCTTATACAAATGGGAGATTAAAAGACAAAGGGGTGGGGAGGAGTTAAGAGGAAAGAAAATGGCATAATGGGCCACATTCTCAACCTGTGTAATGGGGAATATTGTGGCTTAGGGGGATATGTACTACTAAGCAGTGAAAAAATGGGAAAGGGGGCAGTGGAGAAGTTGCCCATGGCAACCAATCAGCATTGAAGTAACATGTATAATTTGCATACTATAAAATTAGAAAGAGCAGCTGATTGGTTGCGATTAGCAACTTCTCCACTGGCTCACTTCACTCTATTCACTGCTTAGTACATCTCCCCTTTTGTTTCAAACAGTCAGATAATAGGGTGGAAGCTTTAAGGGGAGTGGAAGTAGGGTACAGCTGTGGCTCAGAGGTATGAGGTGTTAGAGGAAATTCCTTAAATACCAACCAGGGTACCAGGTGGCCGAGAAGTTGGTGTGTTTTCCTAAGGAAAATGTATTAATATCATCCATGTCCATGTAGTAATCAATCCTTTTAAACCAATCCTTAATAGAGGGGGCAGAAGATGACCTCCAGAGGATGGGAAGCACAGCCTTTGCTCATTATTGAGGTGTCTGGAAGAGACTTCTTCTAGGTACCAGTCATAGCCGAGATAAAATGTAACAGCCTAATCTTTTGGAACATCGCCTCACAGGATCGATTCGGGAATGCCTGAAGATGTCCAAAAAGGAGAAAGATTCGGGCAATCCTACCAGGTATGTAAAAAGCTTCTAGAATCCATTTTACATCCCCAGCATTTATCAGAGGCTCCGGATAGAATTTATAAAAGAAGTTAGGGTGCCTATACCAACGAGATAATACCTTGTAAAAAGACCCTAGGGTTGGAGAGCTTAAAGGACTAGCATGTGTATTTTGGAAGATGTTTTTCCAGTCAAACTTGTGTAACACAATTTGGAACTCTCTCTCCCATGGATGGAAGTGGTTCACAATAAATAAAGTATACAATGCGGAAATGAAATGAGAGGGTGTCTGAATGGAATCCCAGATATATTCAAAAGGGGTGAGGGCCATGAAGATTTCAGAGCATTTGATGTGGCCAGGAAGTGATGAAGTTGTAAGTATTTCCAAAAGTCTGATTGAGGTAATGCCAGGTTGACAGTATGTCTGAGTAAGAGTGTATGCACAACAAGCACACTAACTGTTCAACGCAGAATATACCTGATGTTGCCCAAAGTTTAAAAGAAGGTGTATAGAGACCTGATGCAAGGTCGAGGTTGTATATGAACAACATACAAATCAGAGGGCTTAATCTCAAGGCACTACATATAACATAACGAGAAATATAGAAATTAAAATGAGTACTTCCCTTTCCAGGGAGTTAAAGTTGGTAGCAGTTTTTACCTTCTTTCTCCTGGTCTTTTCTTACTCACTTGAAATTCATGTCCCACATCACAGAGGAAAAGGACATAAAACAGATGTTTTCTCCCCATAGTGCTTGGAAAATGGCAGGTAATGTGCTTGAGGAGCATACCCAGCCTCATAAGTAAGGAAATTACGTCATTCACATCAAGGTTTCTTCTGTACCGAAATTCCTGCAGTTGCCTTAAAAGGTCACCACTGTGTATACCCAAAGAACAAATGGGCATACCCCATTCACTGTTAGTGCAGGCTAGAGAAAACATACAGTATAACGGTTTTTAACATACAAGAAAATTTTCAAGGATAGATAACTGATATAATGATATCTTTAGTCTGTAGCTTCACCCGAACCACTCTCAATGGAATTCTCAAATATTTCCACATTTTAACATCCCATAGACATGGATGGAGTGGTGAAAAATTATTTTTTTTTTCCAAAAAATATAGAAGTTCACAAACGATGGAAGATACAGGAATCACAAAAAAGTAAAAAAAAAGAGAATATTAAAAAGTTTTTTAAAATGCGAAGTTTATCCAAAGGAAAGTTCAACAAAGCATAACTTTGTAGATGATGTTAAAAATGGCTGTTCACACACTTTCTTGACAATGCGTTTCAGTCACCCAACTAACCTTTATCAATAGGAGAAGTTGGTGAAGAAACTTTAGAGAGCACTCTCAACTTCCTGCAGCAATATAAAATGGGAGCAATGGTGGAATAATCGTCATTAGGGAGTTTCAGAAGCCCAGGGCGAGCAAAGCAGATACCTTCATCATGACTGACTATTTTGAGTCTTTAGCATAGGTCCATTCAAGAATTCGGTTCAACAAGATAGGATAATAGTAACTAGTAATATGAGAGAGTTGTAGTCTTCCCATATGTTTATAAAACTATAAGCTATCATGTTTGAACCTACGCTGTGGACAACCACAGGCAAACTGACAGATACGAAGTTGTATAGTCCTAAGCATGTTGGAGAAATTATACCATTTTGGGTAAAGATTTCATGGTTACTACATTCATCCTACCTATCATTTACCATAATTGGTGGAGATGGCCTGTAACAAGAGAGAAGGTTTAAGGAAAACAGTTGAGAGAGGTATCTAGTGATCTGGACTCCAAGATATTTGAGCAGGAAAGGGTGAAAGGCAAAGGGGAACAAATGTTTCAAACCAACAACCCCCAGAAGCAGGTGCCATTGAATTCATAGCAGCAGACTGAGTAATTAATTTGAAAGTTTGATAAACTGCCAAATTGCATGAACTCAGATATCAAGTTAGGCAACAAGGTGACTGGGTCTGTATTCAAGGCAGACAGATCATCTGCAAATAAGGCTAGTTTGTGTTCCTGTCCTGCTAGACAAATTCCAGAAATATTTGGGTTTAGTCTGATGCTCCTCACTAATGCCTAAATGCATAACATAAATGAGAGAGGAGAGAGTGTACAAGTCTGTCTAGTACCGTCCATTATATAAAAGGCCCCAGAAAGTGAGCCATTGACCCTAATCCTTGTGGATGGAGAATCATATAGAACCAGGCTTCTATGGAGAAAGATGTGCCCAATCCTAAATGTTGCAGTAGGCCCATCATAAACGCCTAGTCAACACAGTCAAAAGCCTTTTCTGCATCTGTGGACGGACAAAATGATTGAATACGATGATGACAGAGAGGCATAGTGGATTAGGTTAATAACTTTACAGTTGTTATCTCTGGCTTCACTGCACTGCAATTTTATAGGGAAAAGCAAGGCAAGTTTATTAGTGCAAACACATAGGGGGAGATGTATTAAACATTTGTGAGAGATAATGTGTAGAGAGATAAAGTGGAGAGAAATAAAGTACCAACCAATTAGCTCCACTTTGCAAACAAGCCTGTAAAATGACAGTTAGAAGCTTATTGGTTGATACATAATGTCTCTCCACTTTACCTCTCTCCAAGCTTTGATAAATCTCTCCGAGAGTTCAAGTTTCAATCTGAGTCAGACACAGGTGATACTTGCAGACTAATAAGCAGAGATTGATTGAAATAAAGCAAGATTTTGAAGCTATGAAACAAAGACGAACAATAAACTAAAATGTTCTGGAGATGCACAAAGCACAATGTTATTATAGTAGATTAGTTTACTGTTACACGTAATGTAGGGACTGTAACACGTAATGTAGTAAATAAACCAGAAAGATGATCTAGAAGAAATTTATGGAGGGTGTAATGGTTGCCATTACTCCCTCACAGCACTGAGGCCATGGATTCGATTGACACCATGGTCCTAACTGTGTGGAGTTTGTGTATTCTCCCCATTCTTGCATGGGTTTCCCCCAGGTGCCCTGATTTCATCCCACAATCCAAAAATATACTATCAGATTAATTGGCTTCCAACAAAATTAACCCTAGCATGAATGTGTATAGCAGGGTAGACTATGAATAAGCACACTGAAGCACAGATGGTGTATGGTAATCTGGCAATTAGTGGAATTACAATAATTATTACTTTTATTGTTATTGTTTTCAACATTGATTAATAATTATTAGTAAAATTGTTTGATATTAATCTTAGAGATGTGCGGTTTCGGATTTACCTGGATTTACTTGGATCTCGGAACAGCATCTTATTGGCTTTCCAGCTGTCACATGTTTCGGTTCAACACACAGATCACCCTATTATGAAATCAGTGAAAAAAAACAAACAGTAATTTGACACTGTCAATCACCAATAAAGCCACACCCAATGACATCTCATTAGCCAACAGGACTGATATAAGCAGCCTAATTAAATCCACAATCATCCTTGAAAAAGGCCTATGGGCTGAAACGCGTTGGAGGAAGCACACACTTGGCACAAGCACGTTTACCAGTACCCACCACCTGTGGAAGAGCTACAGCTTTACCCCCATCAACAAGTCTCCTCGCCGGCTGGTGAGTATGAGCAGTCCGGCAGCACTGTTGAAGCCAACGGGTACCTGTAAGTCCCCGCTTCGGGTGTACATTGCCCTACACCCATAGATTGTAAGCTTGCAAGCAGGGCCCTCCTACCTCTATGACTGT
Organism: Pseudophryne corroboree; assembly: GCF_028390025.1. NCBI lineage: Eukaryota > Metazoa > Chordata > Amphibia > Anura > Myobatrachidae > Pseudophryne > Pseudophryne corroboree. Next base: position 478,853,054 of record NC_086444.1, read on the forward strand.
TTGTTTTTACCCGGTTTTGTCTTCTAATTGTGTCTAGTTGTAAAGCGCAACGGAATTTACTGCGCTATATAAGAAACTGTAAATAAATAAATAAATAATGCATGCCGTGGAAACAGGGATCCTATATGGGACAGCAAGGAGGGACAGACTATACAGAGGCGCAGCAACAAAACGGATAACTCCATTGGCTGGGACCTCAGAGTTGGACGCCAGTGCCGGGAACGGCACCATTGTACACCAGAGGGGTGAGTACTGTACCTGGAGGGTCGGGACGTCGGATCTCTAGAACAGAGACCCTAGGGTGTGTACACACGGTGAGTTAAATCTGTGAGATTTTGACCACATAGTCAAAATCTTATGAAAAGTTAGTGCATATCTCATGGTGCTAGGCAGCTTGCGATACAGATTCGATCCCGATGCGCGCTCCCGTGGGGTCGGTATCGTAAGGCTAGATAGACTGTGCAGGCAAGTCAATCTTGACTATCTAGTGTACAATCTAGTACAAAGTATAGTCAAAATTGGCACTTAGTCAAAACCGTACATAGACAAAATCTCAAGCACAGATAGTCAAAATCTGTTCAATCTGTCCTATCTGGGCTCTGGGGGAGTTTAAGGGAAATCGTATAGTCAAAATCGAACATACCAGGGATCTCGCCGTGTGTACACACCCTTACATCTACTGTATCGCAGCACCATTGTGCAACAAAGGAATGCACCACTCTTACTGGAACCAACATTTGGAACCTATTTGATCATAACTATTATGTACTAACTTTCAGCTACAAATTCCCACTATATTTCAGTCTGTGTCATCAGCATCTGGACTTTGATTTGACTTTTGATCCATCACCTGTGTGCTAACGATCGCTGTTATTTTATCATTTGCTATTTGAATGCATTATACTCTTTATGCCTGAGCACTGTGTCTCAATAAAAATAAAAGGCATAGATATACACAATGGTTATCTGTCACATATTTCCTTACTAACACTAGGAGGTGAGCGCAAGTACCACTCCCCCAGTAATCACATGTTTTGGATAGCCAATAAGAAAAAAACGCTACTTTGCCATTAAGAACCAAGTAAATCCGAACCCGCACATCTCTAATTGATCTATACTAGAGGATCTGAAACAAGGTCTTTTAGGGCACCCCAACGGTCCAGGTTTTATATCCATGACTCAGCACAGATGGTTAAATCAAATTGGTTGAGGTGCTAATTTAGGGGGATATGTACTAAGCAGTGAAAAAAATGTGGAAGTAGGTCAGTAGAGAAGTTGCCCATGGCAACCAATCAGCTGCTGTGTATAATTTTATAGAATGCTAATTATGTGTTACTTCAGTGCTGATTCGTTGTCATGGGCAACTTCTCCACTGGTTCTCTTCTCCAGTCTTTACACTGCTTAGTACATCTCCCCCTAATTCACTTGTGTCAAGCTTGGATAAACGTGAAACCTGGAAATTTGGGGTGTATTGAGGACCGTGTTTGAGAAGCTCCGATCTATACTTAATCAGTATTATACAGTATATAATTCATGAGTCATTCCTTAATTTGTAGTTAGAGATGAATGACTTTGGGTTGACATTTTGTGCAGTTTTGTGGCATTATAACCTTTTTTCAGATTTGCAAGTCAATCTTTCAGTTTAGCTTTTGATTTGTCATTCCACTAAATATAAATTTGCGTTGTAGCTTTAAATTCACATTTTGATTGAATGTATGATTTGTTAATGGTACTAAATCTATGAGAGTACATTCATTTTGTGTGGTGTGGTTGGGGAAGGGCTAAAAGGCCAAATTCACTTAGCGAAACTAAATTTCACAGCCAACTGAATTTGGGGAATCTTTTTCATAGCAGTTTTACTTTTTTTTTCTCATCAGTAATTGCAATTGACTTATATCTAGGATTTTGTTGTCTATTTATTTTGTGGGTATTTTTGTTCTCCTATTTTTACAAACTCTTCAAAATATGAGATTATAAAGATGAATAGATTAACCATTAAAAGGCTATGTTGATTTTATATACATTTGTGCCCACTTTAGATTGGTGTTTTAATTCTCTGGTGGCTACTATTATTTTAGCAGGATTCAGTCTAAACCAAGTAGAATATTTGTGGTTTTGGTTTGGCTAAATTGAAGTGTGCAGCAGTACTTTATTCAGACTTGCGCTTACACCATCTGTCAATAGCATGGAAAAATATATTAAACGTATGCTACATGTCAAACATTTACAAATCATTATTCAGCAGTTTCTTTTCTTTGGTTTATATATTAAAATTGAAATCACTAATATCTAAAAAAGACTTATTGGGTTAATGTCTTAACCTCATGACTGAATTTATAGACTTCTAGTACTAAAGTAATTTCTAATAATGATCTCCGTGTCTATGAACAGCTAATAATGAAAAGAAGCTACAGACTATTATATGCAGATAATAATGTTGATTAGGGTACTTCATATTAATATACTGATGGACTAATGCATTCTATTGGGACAAAATGGACTATGGTCATTGAAATCCAAGATGAGTTTTAATATACATAATAATTATATATAAAGACAATAATTTAGCGTATTGGGTGACTTATTTCTTTTAATAAGTACGTTTTCCTAATGAGCAATGACATTAATAGGACAAAGTATCCACAAGTCACTGTTTATAAGCAGGGCTATAAGATGGGGTATGTGATTGTTCCTGTTGGACAGGTACCATCCATCGCCGGCTTGCGTGGACCACCCTGCAGCCTGGAGAGGTGATCAATGGTGCATCCTTAGGACACTCTCCCAAAGTGACCTGTTTATAACATGCTATTTACATAAACTTATACCATATTACCATTGCACGGATATGTGCCTAAACACAGGCCAACGTGGTATTTTTATAATGGTGATTAATTAAGTCATCACTACAGTATTCCTGTTTGCACAATACATTGTGCTCTAACTGAAAAGTCGATGGATATGACACTTACATAGAACTTCCTTGTTAGTTTTTAGGTTCATATAAATACAGGTGAAATTACTTTATACAGCTGTGCAAATTATGTCTTGTACATAGTGATCTCCGATGTCATCTTTATAACGGGAATGTCCAGAGGGCATCAGACGGGATGTGTTTAATTTGCCGGCTATCAGGATCCCAACTGTCAGTATACCTACTCCGGAATCCTGACGCAACAGGACTATTCCCACTCCTGGGTGCGTGTCCACGACATCCATACAGGGGAAAAAGATCCTGCGGCAAGTGCAGTGAGCCACCAAGCCTGTAAGGGGACTCTTTGTGCTCGCCCCACTGCCAGAATTCTGGCGGGCGGATGTCGCTGTTAGTATACTGATTCCCATCAGACTAGTGATCTGTGTGAAAACATATATATTATAGAGACCAGGACGTGGAAGCGCTCTGCACCGGTATGCCAATAGGTGGGTAAAGAGAAAACCCTAACTAATAATTATTTTTCCAAGTATTTTGTAATATCTGAGGGGGTGCCAGGGCCGTAACTTGGTGTGTGCTGAGTGTGCCTTGCGGTGTGAGTGCATTGTGTGTTGTGTGCTCCTGATTGGCTGCCCTGGCAGTGATTGTTGTATTCATTACATCTGCACAGTATAACTGTATATGTGTCACTGCAGATCACATACCATGCTGCTGCTGCTGTGCGGAAAGCAAGGCCAGTCTCTTATAGGAAGCAGTAACGACTCGCCCTGTGACATTATACACCCGGCTTGCAGTGTTAGCTGGCTGTGTGCAGACACAGGGGACACTGGCGACAGCGGTGGGAGCTGCAACCTGCTCACACCAGAGATGACGTCCCAGAGCGCTGTGTCAGTAGGAAGCACATGATGCAGAGCGCTTCCTTTACATGCCGGGCAGCAGCAAACACAGCACGAAGGCGGCGGCATCACTGGAAATGCCGGGCTCCACCATGTGACTTGAGATCCGGAAGCACTTGCAGAGCACCAGCCTGATGTTGTGGTAAATAGAGTTTCTCATATTAATATACTGTGTGGAAACCAATGTCCTGCCCATTATAGACTGCAGACATCAGCTTGCACTGTTTAGTTGCAAATAATTTAATTTCCTTGCCCACATAACTCAGACATGATCACAGTGTTAGTCAAATTATGGTGTCACACACACACACACACACACACACACACACACACACACACACACACACACACACATACACACTATACCTAAGGGCTCTGCATGGCGCTATGTATCTAATGGGCTCTAACTTGCATAATGTGTAGCAGGGCTGTACCTGGCATAATGTGTGACGGGGGCTCTACCTGGTGTAATGTGTGTGAGGGGCTCTGCCTGGCGTAATGTGGGACCGGGGCTCTACCTAGCGTAACGTGTGACAGGGCTCTACCTGGTGTAATGTGTTAGAGGGGCTCTACCTGGTGTAATGTTGGACAGTGGCTCTACCTGGCATAATGTGTGACAGGGCTCTACCTGGTGTAATGTGTGAGAGGGGCTCTACCTGGCGTAATGTGTGTAAGTGGCGCTACTGTGCAGCATCATTTCAATCATGGAGACTACTGTGCAGCGTAATATGAATTGGTATTATTTTGTGACCACGCCCCTTCCCCATGAAGCCACAACCCTATAGTTTTGGCATGTGCTGGCCCTATCTTGAACATGAGGTGCGCCAATGCTATTTCTTGCACACAGCGCTAAAATGTCTAGTTATGGCACTAGGGGGTGCTATCATTAACGAATATTTATATATAACAAGCAAAGAAAAAGCATTGTCTATATGCTGCAGCCCAGTGCTAATATATTTTTTTTTTACAATTGGTTTGTGGTGTAGGTGCCATGAGTTGTGTATTTGTGAAAAAGTTCAAATAAATAAGTAAAAACTATAGTTGTTGTTTTTTAACAACTTGTGTAGGATGTTCCCCACTATGTTGTTCATTTCACATAAATGTAAGCAATGTGAGTCCACAGTGTTAGTTGCCATATGCAAAAAAGTTCAAATATACAAATACTAAAGTTGATTTTTTGTACAACTTTCGTGTGCTAAAGGTGCTGTACCCCACTGCATTCGCTTCACATAAATATAAGCACTGTGAGTCCATAGTGTGAGTTGTCATTTGCAAAAAAAGTTAAAATAAATGAATTCTAAAGCTGCTTTTTTTGTACAACTTGTGTGCTGTATGTACTGTACCCTACTGTGTTCACATAAATATAAGCACTGAGTCGATATCGATGAACATCAATCGATAGAAGAGCAGTAGCAACAACCACGTACTAGTCAAGATAGTTCTACAATATCTAGTAAAAGTGGGCCAGGGGGCAGAAAGTTTAGGAAAGGGCACCTGAAATCAAACTCTTTCACACTGATAAAAAAGGGGTATAGGTATTACATTAAAAACCAACACATCTGTGCCCAAAGATAAGAACACTAAGGCTAAAGAGCAGACTGTGGGGCAGATGTATTAACCTGTAGAAGGCATAAGGAAGTGATAAACCAGTGATATGTGCAAGGTGATAAAAGTACCAGCCAATCAGATCCTAACTGTTAATTTACATATTGGAGCTGATTGGCTGGTGCCTTTATCACCTTGCACATATCACTGGTTTATCATTTCCTTATGCCTTCTCCAGGTTAATACATCTGCCCCTGTGTGTTCACAAATTGGTGAGGAGAGTCTAGGGGTGTTCACGGTAGCTATGGGTGAGTTTGACGTTAAGCCTTAGGATCCACCAGTGCCAGTGGGTTTTGATTTGATTACATTTTTCATGAGCTTCTAGAAGATTATTATCGAATCACTATATATAAGGTATGCGCTGAAATTTTCTTTTTTAAGTTACTACCCATAACTAGAATCAGGTAGTAATTTTCCTGATATTAGCTGCAACTATTTCCAAGGTATAGCGCAATCAGCCTTTTTTTATCTTGTAACTTGCCATTGTAGAGCAGCTTCCATCCACCCTTTCTGCACCATCTGCAAATGTGGAGATGAGAAGTACAGTGATGATTGATGATGAGTTAAGAGAAATTGAGGATGCTACTGTGGAAGTGGAACAGGATGAGGGGAATATTTGTATACTATCTGACGCTTTTGAGATGAGGATGTTGATAATGCTGTTTGTGTGAGACAGCCACCAGCGGCTGCAGTTCTTGCCCATGATAAAAAGAAAGTAATTGAGATGCCTGAGCATAAGAACAAAAATAATACCTTTTGGGTGTGGGTTTAATTTTTTGTGATGGCATCTGGTCCATTTGTGAGGCCAAAGTTTAGTTAGGCCATCTAGGCACCTCCTCCATATTAAGTAATTTGTGATGAGTTCATGATTTATTTTACAAACCTCCTCATTAGTGATTGGAGATAGTCCTTCTAAAAAATTGTTTTGCGAGGGCCCAAACAAACCAAGCACTTCAGCCACAAAAGTGGCAGTCCCTGTAGTTGAAGTACTTGGTTTGTTAAACTGCGCATGTCCTTTTTATATACAACACAAGCGTGGGTGGGAGGATCATAGGACAATTCCATCTTGTACCGATTTTCTTTTAATTATGGCTGTTAGCTGCCTTAAGCCCAACATTAACGACACTGTTAGCTGTCCATTGGTAGCTTGTTTTGTGGGGACACAAACAAACCAAGCACTTCAGCCACAAAGTGGCAGTCCCTGTTGCTGAAGTGCTAGTTGGTTAAACTGTGCATGTCCTTTTTAATATTTAAAAAAAAAGACCATTTTGCAGCAACTGAGGAGAGCAAAGGCCATAACAGAACACCAGAATAATTGATTGATTTAAACAAAAACTAAACCCGACGATGAATTAGAACTACAACCAAAAACAGAACGTGGGTGTGTGTGCACAACTCTAGTTATAAGGTAAGTGATAATAAGTACATAAAGAAACATACAGTAAAGTAATTCTACATACAAGTGCTTTGGGTAATATGTTTTTATTTCTATTATTTGACATATCACAAAAGAGGTGCATAATTTCCCCCTAATTAGTTGTAGTTTTAATTTGTTTCTCCTAATATATTAATTTGTCTTAAATCATGACAATAGGAGGAAATGAGGCCCCCTTTATTTGCAGTGTTGCAGTTTTAACACTGGCGCCTACAGTTACACCCCCCTGTATTTAAAACAAAATTCTCACCATGCCATACCCGGAACTTGCACTCATCACCTCATACTGTACATTGGAGTTAGACACAGGCTGTTATTGTCAATATAAAACCATTGCAGATAATCAAAACTATGGGGGTATCCAATTACCCGCAGTCAATACCCTTGGGTAATTGTATCACCGGGGGCTATCCTATGAGCCCCAATGCGGCATGCTTCTCTCCTACGATACTGGCATTTACTGTGGATTATGCTTCGAGTGCCTCATGCAACCACAATGAGCGGGCTGCCGGAGCCATGATAACACATGGGATCGGGGACTTATCCCTGAGCCCATGTGTTTTCGCACAATTGCGGGTCTGTTTTCGGCTGATGGAAATGGCCTGTAACAGTATACTGCAATAATGACTATCGGTCATTAATCCCAATATCAGGCCTTTTTATTGGCAGAAAACTGATTATTGCTAATTAGATACCTCCATAGGTAATATGTGTATACTGTGGGACTGCATACTACATAGATCGGGTTAGCGTCAATGGTTTTAAACTGACAATTACAACTACAGATGTAGCCACCTTTATCTCGACCGATTCTCCGCCTAGACGGACGTTTAGTCACGCTAAGGCGATAGCTGAGTTTAATCACAGGCAGGCGCTTTGAGGCGATTCAAGATACTCAGCATGCATTACACATCTCCACCACTGGGTGGCTAATGCTCCACTAATCCAGTACTTTCGATCGTACAGTATAGTGGCGGATTGATCTACAGCTCTGGCAATTGGTCAGTGACGACTGTAATGTTAATACTGTAGGCGTAACGGGAGGTGGTGGAAAAAGATGGTGACCTATAGAGACGCAACTAATTGTGTAAAAGGAAGAATGCACAGTACAATGTATAAACACCGTGCTTTTAAAATACATGTACAGTACATGAGCGTCTGAGTTCTCTAAGGCATAATGGGAATGGTGGGCTAGCGGGAGGCGGTGGAAAATACCGTGCTTTACAAATGCGAGCGTCCGAGTCCCCTAAGGCATAAACCAACACCAATGGGGAGTGGGCCGGGCGCTGTTTGCTGTACTTTTACACATGAAATTGGGAATCTCTCATCAGGCATCGTGGGCTAGCGATGAAGGCTCCCACCTCCCACGCTGGGGGTCCAGGTTTCGAGACCAGATGTGCCTTCTTTTCTTCTTTATTGTAATAATATACTGTATTACTTTATTTTCATTGTAAGACAGTCAATGGAAGGGTGCACACAAGTTACATATAAATCAGAGTACATCTGCAGGAGCGATTCTTTACGCTAAATGCAACTACACAGCGGCAATGAGTAGAAATTAGTGTATTCTGACGCAACTAATTGATCAAAACAGTACTGTAGATCTTCAGAGTTTGTGTATTGCACAGGACCTGAATTCCCTCCCTGTCTACTGTATGATCTGTGCAGGCTCCCAGGGGGGAAGGGCGATGGGGGTAGGGGGAGACGATGGAAAATACTGTGCCTTTGAATTATATGAGCGTCCGAGTCCCCGACAGCATAAACCAACACCAATGGGAAGGAAGTGCCAACCTTTTTTTTAATGTGTTCCCGTGACATTCACTTTAATATTTTTATTTCTCTCTAATACATCCAATGGAAGGATGCACACAACTTTCACATAAATCAGAGTAGATCTGCAGGAACGATTCTTTACGCTAAATGCCACTACACAGTGGTAATGAGTAGAAATGAGTGTATTCTGAGTGAGTAATACAGTACTGTAGATCTTCGGCATTTGTGTATTGCACAGGACCTAAATTCCCTCCCTGTCCACTGCATGATCTGTGCAGGCTCCCAGGGGGGAAGGGCGATGGGCTAGTGGGAGGCGATGGAAAATACCGTGCTTTACAAATGCGAGAATCCGAGTCCCCTAAGGCATAAACCAACACCAATGGGGAGGTGGTCGGGCGCTGTTTGCTGTACTTTTACACATGAAATTGGGAATCTCTCATCAGGTGTCGTGGGCTAGCGATGAAGGCTCCCACCTCCCCACCTCCCACGCTGGGGGTCCAGGGTTCGAGACCTGATGTGCCTATTTTTTTTATTTTTTATTATTGTAGTAATATACTGTATTACTTTATTTTCATTGTAAGACAGTCAATGGAAGGGTGAACACAAGTTACATATAAATCAGAGTACATCTGCAGGAGCGATTCTTTACGCTAAATGCAACTACACAGCGGCAATGAGTAGAAATGAGTGTATTCTGACGCAACTAATTGAGCAAAACTGTACTGTAGATCTTCGGCATTGTAAGACAGTCAATGGAAGGGTGAACACAAGTTACATATAAATCAGAGTACATCTGCAGGAGCGATTCTTTACGCTAAATGCCACTACACAGCGGTAATGAGTAGAAATGAGTGTATTCTGAGTGAGTAAAACAGTGCTGTAGATCTTCAGCGTTTGTGTATTGCACAGGACCTGAATTCCCTCCCTGTCCACTGCATGATCTGTGCAGGCTCCCAGGGGGGAAGGGCGATGGGCTAGCGGGAGGCGGTGGAAAATACCGTGCTTTACAAATGCGAGCGTCCGAGTCCACTAAGGCATAAACCAACACCAATGGGGAGGGGGCCGGGCGCTGTTTGCTGTACTTTTACACATGAAATTGGGAATCTCTCATCAGGCATCGTGGGCTAGCGATGAAGGCTCCCACCTCCCACGCTGGGGGTCCAGGGTTCGAGACCTGATGTGCCTTCTTTTTTTCTTTATTGTAATAATATACTGTATTATTTTATTTTCATTGTAAGACAGTCAATGGAAGGGTGCACACAAGTTACATATAAATCAGAGTACATCTGCAGGAGCGATTCTTTACGCTAAATGCAACTACACAGCGGCAATGAGTAGAAATGAGTGTATTCTGACGCAACTAATTGAGCAAAACTGTACTGTAGATCTTCGGCGTTTGTGTATTGCACAGGACCTGAATTCCCTTCCTGTCTACTGCATGATCTGTGCAGGCTCCCAGGGGGGAAGGGCGATGGCGGTAGGGGGAGACGATGGAAAATACTGTGCCTTTGAAATGCAATTATATGAGCGTCCGAGTCCCCTACGGCATAAACTGACACCAATGGAAAGGAAGTGCCAACCTTTTTTTTTATGTGTTCCCGTGACATTCACTTTAATATTTTTTTTCTCTCTCTAATACATCCAATGGAAGGATGCACACAACTTTCACATAAATCAGAGTAGATCTGCAGGAGCGAGTCTTTACGCTAAATGCCACTACACAGCGGTAATGAGTAGAAATGAGTGTATTCTGAGTGAGTAAAAACAATACTGTAGATCTTCGGCGTTTGTGTATTGCACAGGACCTGAATTCCCTCCCTGTCCACTGCATGATCTGTGCAGACCCCCAGGGGGGAAGGGCGATGGGCTAGCGGGAGGCGGTGGAAAATACAGTGCTTTACAAATGCGAGCATCCGAGTCCCCTAAGGCATAAACCAACACCAATGGGGAGGGTGTCGGGCGCTGTTTGCATTGCCAATGATTCATTTAAAACCTGTGTGCAAACAATATCTCTATTGAATGCAAAGTACAGTAAGAGTACAGTTTACAGTATTATCAGAGCCATACCTGACCAACATGATGCCCTAAGCTAGATTTTGGCTGATGCCCTCTTGCACAGATGCTAGTTCCGCCTCTAACCCTGCACCCCTTTCCCAGCACCATCACCCATTTTGGCGCTCCTACCCCTTATAATTTAAATAGGAACAATGTGCACATTTAGTGCCAGCCCAAAACAGTGCATGTTCTTGCTGGGAAGGGGCATGGTAAAACAATAATACCCCCAGATGAAATGACACAACACAGTACTGCAACTTTATTCACATTATATCATGCAGTAGTGTCTCTTATTCTTGTTACATCATATGATAGTACCACATTACTCCTAACAGTATTGCCCCTTATTCACATTACACCCCACCACATTGATCTTTATTTACATTAGACCACAGGTTCTCAAACTCAGCCCTCAGGACCCCACACAGTGCATGTTTTGCTGGTCTCACAGAATCACAAGTGAAATAATTAGCTCCACCTACTGTATGGACCTTTTAAAATGTGTCAGTGAGAAATGAATACAGTACACCTGTGCACTTGCTGGTTTACCTGCAAAACATGCACTGTGTGGGGTCCTGAGGACCAAGTTTGAGAACCACTGCATTAGACCATGCAGTAGTGCCCTTTCCTTATGTTACGCCAGAAAATATTGTAGTACTCCTTATACACATAATGCCGCACATTAGTAATGCATTTCATATTTAAATTTTCAGATTTCATTTCATAGAGCCGCAGTCACACACAGAATATAGGCATGTACTGTAGCATCTCATTTTATTCAGCAGAAGCTGATTATTCCCATTTATTACAATAGAAAAAAATAATAGTGTCAGTGAAAAAACACCTCATGACAGATACTGTACACAAGCTCATGTCACATGGTATATGCAATTGCGGTCGAAATCCGTCTGGAATTCGACCGTTTTTAAATTCGACACAATTCGACAGTCGAATTCCGGCCGCCGTATTCAATAAAAAACGGATTCAACAATCCCGCTGTCGAAAAACGGACCAATTGACGGATATGTGCGTCCTGGATTCGACTGTCTGGATGGCACAAAAGTGTTTAAAAAACCCCGAAAAAAATTTGTGGGGTCCCCCCTCCTAAGCATAACCAGCCTCGGGCTCTTTGAGCCGGTCCTGGTTGTAAAAATACGGGGAAAAAATTGACAGGGGATCCCCCGTATTTTTAGAACCAGCACCGGGCTCTGCATCCGGGCCTGGTGCAAAAAATACGGGGGACAAAAGACGTAGGGGTCCCCCGTATTTTTAACACCAGCACCGGGCTCCACTAGCTGGAGAGATAATGCCACAGCCGGGAGACACTTTTATATGTGGCATTAAATCCCCAACTAGTCACCCCTGGCCGGGTACCCTGGAGGAGTGGGGACCCCTTAAATCAAGGGGTCCCCCTCCAGCCATCCAAGGGCCAGGGGTGAAGCGGGCCCGCTGGTACCTGTAGTTCTACTGCAAAAAAATACCCAAATAAAAACAAGACACGCACACCGTGAAAGTAAAACTTTACTACATACATGCCGACACACACATACTTACCTATGTTGATTCGATGTTCGGTCCTCTTCACCAGTAGAATCCATGGGGTACCTGAAAATAAAATTATACTCCAGTGTAGCATCTGTCCTCTTCTTTTTTGTAATCCACGTACTTGGCAAAAAAACAAACCGCATTTACCCGGACCACGGACTGAAAGGGGTCCCATGTTTACACATGGGACCCCTTTCCCCGAATGCTGAGACCCCCCGTGACTCCTGTCACAGAGGGTCCCTTCAGCCAATCAGGGAGCGCCACGTCGTGGCACTCTCCTGATTGGCTATGCGCGTCTGAGCTGCCAGACAGCACATTGCACAGCCGCTCCATTATCTTCAATGGTGGGAACTTTGCGGTCAGCGGTGAGGTTACTCTCGGTCAGCAGTATCGGCATGTATGTAATAAAGATTTACTTTCACGGTGTGCGTGTCCTGTTTTTATTTGGGTATTTTTTTTGTAGTAGAACTACAGGTACCAGCGGGCCCCCCCCCCCCCCCCGCATGCTGGTACTTGTGGTTCTCCAAGTACCAGCTTGCGGGGGAGGCTTGCTGGGACTTGTAGTTGTGCTGCAAAAAACAATATTCTTTTTTTTGACACAAGGCTATCAGCCTCCCATCCGCAGCCCATGGATGGGGGGGACAGCCTCGGGCTTCACCCCTGGCCCTTGGATGGCTGGAGGGAGGGGGGACCCCTTGATTTAAGGGGTCCCCACTCCTCCAGGGTACCCCGGCCAGTGGTGACTAGTTGGTGATTTAATGCCACGGCCGCAGGGACCAGTATAAAAGTGTCCCCCAGCTGTGGTATTATCTCTCCAGCTAGTGGAGCCCGGTGCTGGTGTTAAAAATACGGGGGACCCCTACGTCTTTTGTCCCCCGTATTTTTTGCACCAGGCCCGGACGCAGAGACGGTGCTGGTTCTAAAAATACGGGGGATCCCCTGTCAATTTCCCCCCCGTATTTTTACAACCAGGACCGGCTCAAAGAGCCCGAGGCTGGTTATGCTTAGGAGGGGGGACCCCGCGCATTTTTTTTCATGATTTTAACCCATTCCCACCCCTTCCCACTGAAAACCATGCTCTCTCTATTTTAGTCAGTTCAAAAAAAAAATATTCTTTTAAAAAATATATAAATAATACTTGTGTCTCCTAATAGACAAACCAACTACATATCCCTTCTAATATAAATAGATATGCTATTATCAATAAAAAAAACACACAAAAAAATAAATTAAATTTTTTATTAGATTCCGCCAGCAAAGTGAGGCGAAATGAAATTGACGATAATACTGTCGAAAAGCACTGTTGTCGAATCGACATTCTTCAATTGAATTGTCAAAAAGCCGCATTTTTACCACTGCAGACATGTCGAATTTTAAAAATGTCGAATTGCAAAAAGTCGAATCTGAAACGTCCGTTTTTTGGTCGAAAAGTACTGTATTGCATTGTCGAATCCAATTCGACATGTTTTTTTGTCGAAAATGCCCCGTTTTTTGACTTTTGCGGCAATTCGACCGCAATTGCATATACTCCCTACCTAGGGGACTTGGCCGCTGACTTACTGTACTGTACCACATCCCTGACTTTAATGAACCACACTGTTGCTTAAGCTCCTTGTTTTGGGTCTGTATACTGTACATTATACAGCATTTATTATTTGATCATTCTTCGGGACCTCATTGCCTCTGTGTACTGTTATTTTAGCGAGGGGATTGTGACGCTCCTTCAGCATTGCCCCGTAGCCTTCAAGACTACTTCTATCTCTCACTCCATCTCCGAGCGCTGCCTGCCACGTGGTGGGGGTTCAGGGGCGACGGCCATTTTGACAGTGTGCTATGCGATCGAGTCCGGTGTACCATAATGTGCACAGACCTCGCTTATCCCTATCGCCCCTGTGTATTTTAGCGAGGGGATTGTGACACTCCTTCAGCATTGCCCCGTAGCGTTCAAGACTTCTGCTATCTCTCACTCCATCTCTGAGCGCTGCCTGCCGTGTGGTGGGGGTTCAGGGGCGACGGCCATTTTGACAGTGTGCTATGCGATCGAGTCCGGTGTACCGTAATGATAGACCTCGCTTATCCCTATCGCCCCTGTGTATTTTAGCGAGGGGATTGTGACGCTCCTTCAGCATTGCCCCGTAGCGTTCAAGACTTCTGCTATCTCTCACTCCATCTCCGAGCGCTGCCTGCCACGTGGTGGGGGTTCAGGGGCAACGGCCATTTTGACAGTGTGCTATGCGATCAAGTCCGGTGTACCGTAATGTGCATAGACCTCGCTTATCCCTATCGCTCCTATGTGTATTTTAGCAAGGGGTTTGTGACGCCCCTTCAGCATTGCTCCGTAGGCCTTTGACGCCCCTGTGTGTTAGCGAGGGGATTGTGACGCACCTTCAGCACTGCTCCGTTGTCCGCAAAATCTATGTCATCACTCGCTTCATAGCTGAGGGCCTCCATGGGGCAAGGAGTCACAGGCGGTAGCCATTTTGATTGAGTCTGCCCTGCTATAGAATTGTATGTGTACCGTATGGTGCATAGAACCTTAACAGTACATCTGCTCCTGCAGCTTTGCCCTGGTTTATGTGAATAAAAAAAATTATAAAGTGTCTGGAAAAAACTAACATGCGTTCGTACTGTACAGTACTTTATGAATCGAACACGGAACTCTGAGTATAGGAAGCGGAACACTTCACCACTTCGCCGCAGACAGATGAATAAATCAATTAGTTATGATTAAGCCATAATGGCTACGGGATTAGGATGCTAACATACTGTACAATATTCCTAATATCATTAGGCAATAATGAACTTCTAACACGTCCATTTGCGTCAGTGTACACTACTGGTTTTATGTTGCTTTGTTTGCGGGATTCAGCGTAACGAGACGCACTAGTAAAGTAGTCCTTACTATACAGTATACAGTATTTCAGTATTATATTTTACGGGAGCCCACACGCATGCGCAGTGGTGATTGTAAAACGCGACATCTGGTGGATGATCACAGGTATTACACGTAAAGGTAACGCCAAACGCCAAACGTCTGTCTCCGTGCGATTAGATAGCCTCTCTGTGACTAGGCGCGCCTCCCTACGCCCCAGTACGCTGCGTATGCTCGATCGGGACAAACGCCTCAGCCACTCAAGATAAAGGTGGCTACATCTCTAGCTTCCACAGATATCATTACTGTGCTGCCTATACAGGTGCAAATAGGTCCATGTGTTAGATGTCTGAATGTAATATGTGAGGTTGAGGGTTGAGTTTGGGTATGGCATTCTCTGAACTGAACCTATTGTATAAATAAGGGGGGGATATAACTCAATGACAAGGTGTACACAAATTACAGTATTACTTTCACCTTACATTTCCCATTTCCTCATAAAATCGGTTTCAACTTCACCAAAGTAATAAAGTGACACCACAAAATGACATTTGCGCTGCGGTTTTCTACTTTTGTGGTTCATGTTTATGTGGTGATATTCTTAAAGTTTGACACATTATAAACTGCTGTATTGTAAGAAATTATCGTCATATCTGCACCTTAGTCATGTATTACATATTATAGGAATCTACATTGCTGAGCTGAGCATGAAATTGGAACATATCCTATTTTTTTTTTCAGAAAGAAGGAACAGGCACCACTTTTTTGTCTTGGAAGCCACAAAGAAGGAAACTTGCCTTTTTCATTCTGCTTTGGAAAGCAGCCACGCCATTATCGTTTGATGTACAATCTATAATGACCATTTTAAAGTTTAATATCACTTGGATAGAAATCATTTATAGTGTCACAAGTTGTACTTATTATGAACAAAGAGAAAGTAACAGGAAATGCAAGCTTTTTCTCTGTTTTTTCTGCCATTTGTGTTGGCAATTAAAACCAGCTGGCTTAAGAAAGTCTTCAGGAAAAGCTTCACATAAGAAGAGGCATGCAAGCCAGCTGTACTATGTATGTCAGCAGTAAGTCAAGATCTCTGGCAGCTGTGCAGCACTGCACTTGTGTGCATCATTAATAAAGCTAGGATCAAGCTGAAACAGGAAGAGCTTTAACTTAGCTGTAGCAGCGACTAGCAACTTGGATGCTTAAGGAAATGTAATTTAATTCAGAGGTTGTTAGAGAAGGAAGATCATGTTTGCAGTTTCATTCACAAAGACTCAATTGTTGGTTTTTCTGCAGCACTGGATGAAAGAACAATTAACAGCATGACAGTTTTGGAACAAACTAAATACTTTCAGAAACTCTAGCCATACTACATACTAACCAACATCCTAAGGTAAACTAGGGTCCAGGGTAGTCATCGCTCGTACCGCCAATACCTGTAAAGCTGCACCAGTCTGTGAATCAACATCAGGCAGATGCGCAGGGAGGATGTCTTAAAACAAGCCTTCCCTGCGCATCAGATCACTGAGAACTGTTCCTGTAGGTCCGCAACACTTCACCTATATGTAACATCACAATGTATGACATCACATGGGGGTGGAGCAGTGCGGCAGAATCTTTTTTTGGGAGGGGCCTGTCTATTTTGTCAGTCTCGGGCCGGGAGGGAAGGGCCCTGTCTATTTTGTCAGTCCCAGGCACCACAATTTCTGATGGCTGCCGTACTAGGGTCACTTTACTGTTGTCAGGTATACTGTATCTCTGTGTGTTGTATGTGAAACACTAAAGAACCTTTTTATTAAAGTATATTTGCAGCATATTCCCCAAAACACCCATTTTCAGGGGAAACCAGCAAATATTAAGTATTCCCAAGTGGTAACAAGGAGAGACTGTAGCAAAAATCTCCATGGCTCAATTTCTGACAGCAGCTGCAGCCTCCAAAGGAGCTTGGTCCCGGGGCGCTTACGCCACCTGAAGCCTGCAGTAGCCTCTGGCTACAAATCACAAGATTTTTCGGGAGCGGGATCCTCATGGCTCTTACTTACACTGTACACATGAAGGGGCAAAGCATGGAATATATAAAGATATTACTAATAGGAGTCAAAGAGGAGGCATGTCATGGAATATAGAGGTCATTCCTCCTTATATTATTATTTCACAGGATGAATTGTATTTGTTCCATATAAAAATAGTTTTAGTTTTTGCAAAGGAATAACACATATGTTGCAAAATAATACCAGGAACTATCAGGCTATCACTCAGCTGTGCATTGTGAGGATTTTGTGTCAGAATATCGGGTAAGGCACACCCCCCAACAAATTTCAAAACAGCAAAGCGGTACCCCCTCGCGCGCGATTACGAGCCACACCCCTGTTTTCCATCACTATGGGGGCATGGCCAGTGCAGGAGCCTCCCAACTGCCCCCCCCCCCCTCACTGCGGGACACTGTGGCCCATGGGTAGGACAGCGGGACAGTCCCGCGAAAATTGGGAGGTATGGGTAAGGGTCTGGGTTTGGGCTTGTGCTGTGAGCACTGTAAGCCTGAAGTCAGTTTTTGGAGGTTTGTCTACATTAGCGTTAGGCTGGGGGGAATTTAAGGTTACACTAGAGGGAGGGGTAGGGATAGTGGAGAAATACTCATTGGAACACCAGATGATTAGAGCTCTGACCCAGAAGTGATCACATGACCACCAGGAAAAGGAACCTTTGCTGGAGCCGGTGCAGCCGTCAGGAGCAGGTGAACACTGGGTCACCCAGGATGATATATATCCACTAACGCAAGCGGGGGGGGGGGGGGGTTCTGAGTACCCAGAAACCCCCACTGACAGGCTGATTTTCTTTTAAATAGCTTCCTGCAGGCCCCGATCTAAGCCCCGCCTCTCGTGAGTAGTGGGTGTATGGTGATTAGGAGGGGCTAATACGACACAAATCTATCTGGATCGCGTCATTTTTTGGCCCTGAACCTCGGTATCATGAGGGGGCGGAGCCTACTACTGCAGTGTGCCAGGTCCCCGTTCACACACCTCATGTGCTGCATGCATCTGTTCTCAAAGCCATAGTAAGTTTATATAATTTACACCTACAGGCTAGTGGGCACCTGAGGGCACCAACATACTGCTGTATGGCGTTCCAGGATATATATATATATATATATATATACACACACACACACACATATATATATATATATATACATATAGATATTCATATATATATATAAATACCGCCATCGCACACAGCCTCCTCCACACCGCCGACGTGACACCCATATATATATATATGGAACCCCCCCCCCCCCAAACAAATCCTGCATTTGCCCCTGATATCGGCATGTTAGCATGTTGACATGATGAATGTCAACATGGACAATGTTGACATTATGACCCTGTTCACATTCTCATGTCAACAAGATGAATGTTCATATCATACCATGCCCCTTCATACTGCCTTGCACTTGATGGCCCTCACATACAAGTCACCTACTGTATGTCCATCAGAGGTGCATCTGATTATGACTTGCCCATGCTGCTTGATATGTGTGTCTTTGTCCCATAGGCCTGGTGCAAGGTTCCAAGTTCATGATTTAAAAAAAAAAAAAAATTACAGTCCCAAAAATTGGAGCCAGGCCAGTAGTGACAGCATATTGTTTTCTTATTGTGTCTTGTTGTAACAGTACATGTAGAAATTTTAAAGCTGAAGAGTCAAACACAAGTGCCTGAAAACACATTTCATTAAATATATTAGAAAAAATAGTCTTTGGCTCTCCTGTCAGACATAATTAGGCCTGATTATTTATATTCCCAGCTTGCCTTCATTACAGCCCTATTACGGTTTTAGATGTGTGCATTTTAATTTTCGTAATTTGTTTTTGGTCCATTTACAGTCGGAAAATTTCATCCACATAATATTTCCACTGATTTTACGTTTCATGCATGTAATCACAGCTGTCATGACCTCATAGATGTGAAGCAGTAACATGTTTAGTATTAAAAGCTCCTGAGCTGTTGGAGGTGTTTTGAACAGACCTGTGAGGCAAATAAGTTGTTATTGCTGTTTGCAGGCAGACACTTTATGCAGAAACAATTTAAAGAGAAACACTTTATTTTTTTCTGAAAAGATGTTAATAAAAAAATAACCACACAAGTTGGGATGCCATTATTGCACTTAGTGATGTCACCTCCACAGTAATTCAGCAAGCACCTGTTTTATTCATCAGCAACCATAGCGTAAAATAATATATACTGTATATAAATGCTAACGCTGCTTCTCACCTCTGTAGGCCGCTGGCAGCTACAGGAGGGCGACTGACAGAGCTCCGTTTGGTATACACACCCCACATAGGCCATGCCCAACACCGCGCACAGGCCATTCCCAGACCCCTCCGTCCAGCTGCTGGTGGCTACTGGCCTCCTCTATCCCTAGACTGGCTGGGAGCTGTGTGGGGACTGGTGAGATTACAAGTATATAGTGCAGCATCATTATAGCCTGCCTATTACAGATATACAGCATATATATATATATATATATATATATATATATATATTTTAATATATCATACACGCACACACCTACACACACACACCTGCTCAGCATGACAGAGACCCTCATCCCAGCAGCAGAAGTTCCAGATGCCCGGCTGCTCCTATGCGAGTAGCGACCCCCCGTCCTCCTCTACTTTAGTCCAGCCCCGGTATTCATCTTTTTATCTGCCTTTTTACTAGTAGTTAAAATAAAAGAATATTTATATAAGTACACTTTTTGGGAGAAGTCAGGGTGATGCAGTTCACATTGGGAACAGTTATCATTCACAACCCTTAGACCAACAGTATGTAAAATAGAAAATCTATTGTATGTCTATTACTCCCTACTCACTATCTGTACGACAGTTACAGAAGTTGAGGTCCATGGAAGCAGAGAAAACTGTAAAAGCAGAATATGCAGGTCAGAGTGTTCATGTTGTGTAGGTTTAATAAAATTAAGTTAATCACACCACAAGATTTTTGAGACATGCCATTTTAGGATGTGTATCTTTGAATACCCCATGGGCCTGTTTCTCAGTTGTTGATGATGATGATGACGAAGAAGAATTTCTGCTCCAGATGTACTGTATTTAATCTGCATCCATCTTTTTTTTTAATCTGTTTACTTATTAGTTTTACAATAAACAGATGAAACGGTAATGTTCAGCTAGTAATCAGCCAGTAAAAAGGTCTTTCTGCCCCTCCCCTTTAGAATGTAAGCTCCCACAAGTAGGGCCCTCTTCCCTCATATGCTTATCCTTTTCTTACTTTAATAATCTTCGACTGCACCAAATTCCTTGGTTTTCTGCCACCTGATACTTATTTCAGTGTCATCTGCTGATGTAGCTATGTTTATTAACCCCGTACATTTCCTATACTTTCTTCAACTGTAAGTCACTGTTTACCCGTTTTGATTATTTGTTTATATACTTTGTAATTGGGCGCGGCGGATCCCTTGTGGCGCCATATAAATAAAGGCTAATATTAATAATAATACACCTTATTAGTAATAGCAGGTTCCCCCAGACATCCAGCTTAAGGTTGTACCCTGATGTGGCATACATAGGGAGTAACATAAACAGACACAGAAAGTGCTATACAGTACATAACAATTTTCAAGATACTGTAGTTGTCTATATAAGTAGTATGAGGTTGTTTCAAAGAGTTTCATAATATGGTGCTGTGTGATAAAAATCAGCTACTTCGGTTTCAAGGACCAGGAGTAAGGCTTGCCTGTTGAAATACAAAATCTGCAATAAAAGGGATTAAACTGAGCCTAAAAAGAGGCGTACTGTAGGAGACAAACCAGTTATATAAAATAGTCTTTATGCTTCTGTAACAATAACTGTTAGCAAGGAAATAACCATTTTTCCTTCAAAGCCCATGTCCCAGCTAGAAAAGTTAACACACAGGAAAGCCAAAGGGTCTCTTGTAAGGCGTAAACTAAGGAGTGAGCTCATGAAACCTTGTCGAACCTTGGTCTTGAGAAGGTTGAATTGGGGATGTGAGATGGTAATATCACCGAGAACTTAAAAGAGAATCTAGGCAGATCTTTTTATTGAATAGTCTTAAACCATCAGGACTTAATGAGGAAATACAATATTCAGCATTCTTATAAGTGTATGACTGAACATGGGAAGGTTTCTGGAGATATATTCAGTTTACAACTATGGATACAATTTATTCTGTATTTCTGAGAATTTAACGAACAGTATCCAAGAAATAATTCTCACCTCAAGATGTTTTGATAACACCCTATAGTCATCAGCAGGAATCAAGTTGAGGGGATCTCCAGTGAAATGTGGGTTCATGTTTTTTCAACATACTTTCTTGTTAAAACTGGAATCTTTGTAATTGTACAGTCAAGTGTACATTATGTTTGGGATTTAGAAATGTTAGGATTTACCACCATATATTTAGGTGGCAAAGAATGATTGCTAATATGACACAACTGAAACCAACAAATTAAATGGTGAAGATAACCAGACAATTTGAGATGCTGGTTGAGCATATACTGAACAATACAGGATTATTGCTTATGAGATGGGCAATAAGGACAATATGCCTGGGATAAGCAATATATAGCATCGTATGACAAATATTTGAAGCCGTCAGAACAATTTTTAACAACTACTCATCTGTTATTGTCTTTTTAATGAGCTTATCTGCTCTGACATATTATGATGAATATAATAATTTCCAACTATATGAAAGATACCTTGAACAACACACTTACCTGTCATTTTTCCAATGAGCCAATTAGCTCCGACACATCATTATAAATATAACAATTCCCAGTGGTGGGAATTCATGTCATGACAGTATGTATGTTGAAATTAGATGCCATGGAATGGAGAAACTGAAACTATTGATGTTTAACTGGGGACCACATAAGTGACCTCTTGGAGGACCAGTGTAAATTGTATAAGTAAGAATTAGGGACAAGAAAACTATATACTAACACCAGGGAATTATATAGGAGCCCAATAAAAGGGTCATGTACATTTAACTGGGAAATGTATTTGATACCTACCTTGTACTTACCTGTGAAAACATAGGACACTTACCTTAAGAGCAATGCACACTTACATGGAAATTGATACTTACCTGTATACTTACCTGGGGATTAGAAATTATAGGTACCTGAGAATGGATATATACTTACCTTGGGATTAGATACAATACCTATCAGAATATCAATATAACCTATATAATTTAAATATGATTAATAAGATATACCGAAATGGAAGATACTTACCGGAGGATTATTTATAATACATAACTTAAGGTATAAATTATTACATATTTAATTTATTAAAAAATATTTCCAATATAATTTGTCATCTAATTTTTATAGAAATAGTTATTCAAATGATATAAGTTTTTTGAGGTATATTTTCCTTCAATAAAATAAATGTATCCATTAATATTATAATGGTCAAAAAATGTAAGTGATGGTTTAAATATAATGGTCAGAAATTAGCATGTCCCAAAATTACCAGTAAATTCATGATTAAAGGTTCATATTATACATTTTAGAACACTAATACTATAGGTTATTGAAAATTATTATATGGAAGTTATTTGTTTTCATACCACTAAATTGAATATGTAGAATGCTTGTTAGCTAACACAATAAAATATCATCACAGATTTGGTTACACAGCATGTTTATTGGCAGTTATAAATCAACACATTTATAATACAGACACAATTATAAGAATTATCACTTAGCATGTTTATCATCACACATTTTATTATACTAGCACGTGTATTGATATCCCTATTCACAGTCATTTAAAATAGTCTATATTGGATACAACATATATATATATACAGTATGTATATATATATATATATATATATATATATATATACATATACATATACACATTCCCCCTTTTTATTAGTATATTTTTTCATTAATTAGGATAGCATTATGGATATAAGAAATAATAATATCAACACATTTTTTGAGTTTCACATTGGATTTATTTTATTTTATTTTTATTTCATTTGTTTGACACGATTTAGTCACATTTTATATCACCATGTCACAATGTACACCTAAACGTAATAAAATAAAATAAAACATGCAGAAAGAGTTATATTTATTATGGAAGGTAGGGTCATAGGGTAATTACATTACATACTAATTGGATCAATGGTAATAAGAATATATAGGATAATGTGTAGGTATTCATAAGTCAGAGTATATATTAGTAGAAAATAAAGGTATTATTATTTATATATCTAACCCCAGAGGTTAAAAATGATTGTTATATATAAATTTTAATGAAATGGATCTATATATCCCCATACATGTTATTTTTTATTTCAAGGTACCAGAAAACATGGATTATTACTATTACAGTATTGTTATATGGAGGATCAGTCTGATATTGGGATATTTTAAGTTATTCCATGGCCCATTACAGGGCATTTGAGCAAACTGGTAGATCAGCAACGTGGGCTTTCAGGGCCACGGACTATGCATTCATAACATCACCTGAGATTTAGATGTAGTGGTGCTGGAGACACAGGGTATTGGCAGCGGTAATGAAGCCGCTTAGCCGTGTATTCACTAACAATTAAGGAGCCGCTCACCAACCTAACGGACGGGAATTCAAATCCTGGCTTGGTCCTGCTGATTGGTCCAAGGTATGAGAATTCTCCAGGATTGGCTATCATCCCCTATTTATAGGCTTAGAATGGCGGCCGCTGAACACTATAGCCCTGAGGAAGCATAGGACAAGCGAAATGCGCATAGGCATCGCAATGCACCTTCTGTACAAGCAAATTAGGAATATTACCCGTACCTAATATGTTTTAGTTATGTTACTAATGTGAGCATTTAGTGAGTCCCATGTACAAATTATAAGCAGCTATAACAAATGCAAGTGGGTACGGAACTATACCTCGTCTCCAAAGCATTATTGTCTCTGATCATTACACTGCTCCTTGTCACAAACAATCTTTTCATTGACTTCATTATAGAACTTGTGAGGATCACACACTTATAATAAGAGTGTATGTGATAAAATGTATTGATGTTAATTAATATCAGGCATCATTACCAAATTAACATCATATAAAGGACACAATTATTAAGAGACACTATGTATTAATTTTCTATATAATATGGTTATTGACAGCAACAAAGGAATAATAATAATATAAATTAACTCTTATGGTATGAGTCTGGTCGGAAACCGTATTAAATCTGGGTGCAAGTGGAGTGTGTATGTAAATAATAGGAGCATTCATTTGGAAATACCAGATAATAATGGACACATGAGCTTGGATTTTTCAGCAATTTAATACAGGGAGAACACTATCCAGCAGATTCTTGGTTCAAACTATTGTCTCAGTTGATATATATTATAGTAATAACAAAAAAAACTGTGTGCTGTGATTAAAATCACCTAACAATGTGCAACGTGACTTATGTGACCATTTAAAATTAAAATATATCCCACATTATAGAAGCTGCTAATAACAAATTTAGCTGGGTCACAGAGAAGCAATTAAGTTACAAATGTAACTACAGAAGAGGGAAGGAGCAAACACCTGTTACTACATTGCTACATTTGGGACCACTATGAATATATTGCTACATTTGTAACAATCATGTAATATCATTACCAGGAAGAATTTACAGTGAAGTTCTATGAATGGAACATAAATTTAAACATATGAAGGAATAAAAAATACCTGGAATAAAGACAGTGTATAAGCATTTGTTTTAAAATCATGTTTTTATTTACACAGAATAATTTTTCTCTCTCTAATTTTTCTCTACACTTTTATCTATCTGTATATTTTATATATTTTTCTTTTTTATGATTCCAAGAACAAAGGGAGCATATAATACCTTATATGTGATATTAATAAAGACATATAAATCACATATGGGTATTGGACATTTTTGAAAAAACTTTTGCGCTATTGAATAAAATGCAA
Organism: Pseudophryne corroboree; assembly: GCF_028390025.1. NCBI lineage: Eukaryota > Metazoa > Chordata > Amphibia > Anura > Myobatrachidae > Pseudophryne > Pseudophryne corroboree. The sequence continues at coordinate 478,878,141 of NC_086444.1, forward strand.
TTAAAATATTTTTTGGTGGTTAGGGAATGAGTGCTGCTGTAATTAAACTGATTCCTTTCTCTTTCTTTTTGGTTGTGAACCTCCTGTAGCCATGCGCATGAAAGATATTTCAAAACTTGTCCGAAATGCTTTAAAATGTAATTGGGGAGGGGCTAATGGGAGGGTTATTATGGTTCAAGGCAAGTGTGGCATTACCCTTGGCCTGCTCCACCTGGCTGGTTACCAGTGATTGCCAGATCAGGGTAAAGATAACTTGTCTTGCAGGGGTGATGGCTGGAATAAGATGGAGGCCATTGGAACATAATAAAACTAGTTATGGAGGATATAAAAAAATATAATGTACTCTAAAGGGGGTACACACGTAGCGATTTTTATTTAATTTCAAAGCAATCTGACTAGATTGCTTAGAAATTAAGCACACATCGCTCCGTGTGTAGGGTGCCGGAGACAGCGCACGTCGTTATCGCCGACTTTAGATTTGGCATGCATGCCAAATCTAGTTAGATCGCACATTTCACCTCTGGGTGAAGTGAGCGCTCCCCCCCATCACTCACTCAGCACACATCGCGCTGTGTGCTGAGGAGGGGGAGAGATGTGTGCTGAGCATTCTGTCATAGATCGCTCAGCACACATCTCCACGTGTGTACCCCCTTAAGTGTTGGACGATGAGAATGGTGCCCTTAGGATCAAGCACATCTTTAACATGTCACTTTCCACTGTAGGAATATGGGGTTCTCTAGTTGAGGGGAGAACAGGGGATTTCCCCAGAGAGGATTTTTGCCCGTGTATGGGCGAAAGTACGTAGCATGAAAGAACATTATTGACAATATGTGAAGGGATAGATGTCTTGGGGGATTGGAGCATGGCTGCTGCAGAGAATGGGTAGAACAGTGCCATTTCATTGAGTGTGTGTGAAAGTCTCAGAGCCTAAAAGCCAAAGTTCAATACAGTGAAAAAATACTGAGTTAGAGAATGCTAAAATATCTGGAAGGTCTAGGCCCCCTTGGCTCTGGAAAGGTGTAACCTGGCATGGGCAATACATGGCGTTTTCCCTCTCCATAAAAAGGTTGTAAACAACTTTGTGTAATAAGCTTTATCCTCCAGGGAGAGGTGTAAAGGTAGCATCTGGATAGGGTATGAGATTTGGGGAAATATTTTGGTCAAAGCAATGGAGAGGGAGTAATTTCCAAGTGTCCAATAAATGAGTCATCTTTGCAATAGTTGGAGTACAAATAAGGTTATATGAGGAAGAAATATGGCAGGGAATCTGGATTCCCAGGTACTGAAAGTGCTGGTGTGCTATACAGAATGGGCTTGCAATAGAAGCATGTAATGCAGGGTCACAAATTCACATCCAAAATCATTACTTCATACTTATGTCTTGTACCCCACAAAGGACCCAAATTGTGACAATTAGGATAGTACAGCTGGAATTGAAGTAGGGAGGTCAGACATAAAAAGCAGCATGTCGTCTGCAAACAAGGATAATTTAAGTGCCACAGAACCTATGCGAATTCCATGAAAAGTTTGGTAGCTTGTGCAACGCCACTGCCTGAATAAAGAGTTTGTAATATAGATTGCAAGTTTTCAGGAAAATTTAATTTAGAGAGGGATGGGTGGTGTACAAGTTATCCCAAGTGACCAGGTCAAAAGCCTTCTCTGCATCTATCGATATAATAGCTTGTGGAGACAAGGAGGTTGGAGAGGCCATCGACCCAAGCACTGAGATCACCTTTCTAAAGATAACTGTGGAGTGGCGCTCCCAGACAATGCCAGTCCAGTCAGGGCTATTATAGTTTGCAAAATCAATTTTATTCTTTCAGATAAAAGTTTTATCAGTACAGTAGCTTGTAATCAATATCTAATAAATAAATTGGCCAATAGGAGCCATGGATATGGCAGGAAGAGAAGCCTGGATCCAAATTCTGTCACTCTTGGGGTTGATCCAAATGGAGGTGGGAATAGAGCGCCTCATACAAGGAGTGCAACAAGGTTACAATTTTCTGGCCCTTAGTCATGAGGGTATCATACAGGCCACACAGAACTGAATTTGCACCCATCTTAAAATATGTGCAACTCTAACTACAGGCTCAGACAAGCAAGTGTGGATGCAATTTTTGCATATGCACAAAAGTTTCAATAATAAGTTTAACTCAAAGGCGTTACACCTGTGATACCACAGAAATGGTCTATCAGAGCTTCATGTCAGGTGTTTCTTGCTCATTTCTGCTCACAGCCCATGATGGAGTTATCATAAATTAGTATATACCTCCTTACAATAGTTACTGTTGCACCGGCAGCAACTTGTGTGTAATGTATTTAATTTAGCTCCTAAATCAGATCCAAAATCTTAAAAAAAACAAGGAATAATTTGCTTTCTATATTTTACAGTTTTATCTGGATTTGTTTCTTTGAGGCAACAGTGAGCTACTTTGTAACAGGGACTGCATAGGAGTCAGCCATTTGCTGTGGTTCTCTTGAGCTTCATATACAAATTACTGCAAAGTAACTGCAGTTAAAAAGTACAGAATGGACTCCTCTAGCAAAGTAAAGTGGCTCAGTGTCCAATATATGTTGTATGCCTAGGAACAGCATGGTGTCAGGTGTTCTCTTTACACACATATAACATTCACAACCTTTGCTCCAACTCATCCACAAATCACTGTCTGACAAAGAAATCTTACATCTAGGACCTACTAAGACCACCAAATAGTATTGCTGTGTAGCTGTTCTCCATCTTTCAGTATTATGGGGGTCATTCCGAGTTGATCGTAGCTGTGCTAAATTTAGCCCAGCTACGATCTTTCACACTGACATTCAGGGGGACGCCCAGCACAGGGCTAGTCCACCATGCATGTCAGTGCCCCCCCCCCCCCCTGCAGAAGTGCAGAGGCATCGCACAGTGGCCTTTGCTGGCTAGGAGCTACTCATTGCTCCCCGGCCTGCAGCGGCTACGTGTGACATCACGCAGCCACTGCGGCCCGCCCCCCCAACGGTCCGGCCACGCCTGCATTGGCCGGACTGCTCCCCCTAAACTGCTGCTTAATGCCGCCGTCCTGCCCCCTCCCACCCAGCAACCGCCTCTGCCTCAGAGGCAATAGCTAGGCGATGATGGCTGCCATGCGCCGGCACACTGTGGCACCGGCGCATGCGCAGTTCTGACCCGATCGCTGCGCTGTGACAAACTGCAGCGAGCGATTGGGTCGGAATGACCCCCTGTGTTCTCTTCTTTCTCCCTCCATAAATCCTATTTACTGTAGTGCAAATAGAGCATGTGCTTGTATAGCTAGCCTTCCTCCTTGTATAGCAGCTATTTCTCTCCACACGACTACATTGTACCAGCCATTTTGAAAAACAAGGCAACATGGTCTGCAGTAGTTCCTTTAAAAACAATATTTTTTTTAGATGAGCCACAGTTTTTCCCCACTGGCTAAAGACACATAAATGACTAATGTCACTAGCCAGTGTATTCCTTCTACAGAGAATATAAAGTAGTGGAATCTTTTATGAAAAACTACATACATGGGGGAGAGAGATACATCAGACTATTATAATTTTCTCTGCATGACAAAAATACATAAAGAGTGAACAATTACATGATCAATTTGAAGAGACCGATATATTGGAATCACAATGCTCTGCAGTGGGCTATTTTCTTGCACAGTTGAGGCAAAGGACTATCAGACATAGATAAATGTATCTTCCATACTTGTAGCAAACCTATTCACTGTACTTAAATATCCACTGAAAATTCATATACTGTACTAACCATTGAGATCCAGTCAGGATCCCCTAACCATTAAATAAACTGTAATATACAGTACATGAAAATTTTTAACAGTGACAATATACCAGTAATTTGTTTTTTTTGCACCCTCTAACACTCCATGCCAACACGTTTTGACCACGTGTTGAGCTGCTTGTTTCTGCTCTGACCCAAGAATTGAGTCACCTGCAGGGATTTTAATAAAATACTTTTACAATGCCTGTAATTGTTTGCTATTAGGTAGGTGGCTAATTTTACCATTCTTTTTATATATGTATTGAAAATAGTGTAGTGGCCATTTTCATGGTGTTCTGCACATGCGCAGTAGAGAAATCACTGGGAAAATGGCCACCGTGCCATTTTCCCAGTGATCTGTGCATGCGCAGTAGAGTTTAAGCCCTCTAGTGCTTAGACTCATCAGTGCTGCCGGCAGAGAGGAGGGGGCCTGAATGGAAGGGGCATCACAAGGGCCTCCTCCTTCATTAAAGCGCCAACCACAGGATCTCCACAAAGCTGGTGAGTGTTAGCTATAAAAACGATTAAAATAAACAAAGAAGATGTTTGTTATAAATATCTTCTCTGTATTATTCTAATAATTTTTATATAAAATCTCAGTAGTGTGAGAGGGAGCATGACAGGGGAGGCTATGGGTTGGATGACCGGCAGTCGGGATCTGGGCAGTCAGCATGCCGATGCTGGGATCCCGGCCGCCAGGATGCCGGTCACCAGGATGCTGGCAGGGGGGGGGGGGGGGGGGGCTGAGCACAACGAAGCCCCCTGCTGACTCATGTGTTGCAGAAGCCCTGGGCCCCCTGCCTGCATTCTGACCACCGGGATCCCGACCACCGGTCACATGACTACATCCTGAGGCTATGCCTATCCTGACTGCACATCCCTGTTTATATCTATATATATATCTATATATATATATATATATATATATGTATATCAAACATGTTTCTGCATATGTATGACCTCCCTGATTATGTATAGTTTTGACGATTGTGTCATCAGTACAAAATATCAAAACTAAGCATGACACGGTGTGTATAGGGAATCAGTATGATTTACCTTCAGTCGGCCGTCAGTATACTGACAACGGCATCCCGGCTGCCAGTATGCCGGCAGCGGGGGCGAGTGCAGAGAGTCCCCTTGTTGGCTTGCTGCGCTTGCCACCCTGCGCTCGCCATGCTGCGGGCTCAGTGGCTCGCCACAAATTCAGTTCCCATTCTATGGGTGTCTTGGACACCCACAGGTGGGAATAGCCCCTGTTCGCCGGTATTCCGGCTGTCGGCATTATCAGCTATTCCGGCAATGGTATCCTGACTGCTGAGTTCCCAACAGCCGGCAACTTAACTGCATCCCGTGTATAGGTAGACAGAAAAAATAATACATCATAGCTGTACAAATTCCTATGCTATACATTCTTTAAATATAGTTGGTCCTACTTGATGTACACCAAAATGAGCAGTTATTTGCTAACCATTTTTAGTACTGTAAGTTAGTGTCCTGTTATTGTAAGGATGTTGCAAAGTAAATAATATGCAAGGAATGAACACAGACTATTGCAATATATGGGCTTATTGGAGTGAACAGCTTTGCACTTTTAATCCTCAACAAATTCTTAGTTGTTATGTATACAAACCCGATACCTCAGGTCTATCTGTTCTGGTATTTGACACTTGGACAGTAGACATTTGGTAGGACCTACATCTTGTAGTAAACAGCAGAAGGAAATGCTTGAGTTATTGCCAGATTCTTTGCTAGCAGGCTAATTCTGTGATTTTATTTTCCATAACTTACTGGAAGCGTTATTGAAAGAACCTCCCAAGAAGCTAAAATTATAAGTGAAGGCACAGAAAAGTGCAGACTGAAAACTCAATGTTTATTTAAAAGTCAATCTATCTTATAACATATAGCTATATTTTTGAAATATACATTTTTATGATGCATGAATTTAACACTGACTACGCAAACCAAGTTTAAGTTAATCGGATACAATTTCCTTTAACATTGTTAGGAATTCTTTGAAAACTGTCAGATATTAAAGGGGCAGTAATGGGACTATATAGAGTATATATTATTGTTTGCAATTGTTTCTAGCTAATACTTTTGCATTGTATACATACTACCCAACTTTGAACTCTTGGGGTCATTAAGAATTAAACATACTGTACATCTGTATTTTTTTTGCAAATAATATCCATTTCTGTACTGCATATACACAGTACAAATTCATACACATACAGTATGTCCATATTTACTATATTACCATTATTTTGCACCTATTCAAGAGAAAATAATTACAGCTGATCCTCCCAAAGAGTCCCCTGTTAGTGAGACTAGAAAATGATGTGGTTTTAGCTCCTTCTCATAGACAGTAATACATTTAAGCACCTTCTCATAGACATTTTAAACCACATATGTCCATGTGTAGACTTTTTGCATATTATTGGCTCGCATCTCCTTATGTCTGATGTAATGTAACTGATGAAAGTGAAGTGCACTACTGTGAGGACTCCATGTTGCTGCTTCTCCAGGGAAAGCTTCATTCTCTGTACCAAGATGTCTGCCGAGGTAGACCCATCTTGAGACTGTGTGAGATTGTTATAGTGGAAAACAGTAGACTTCCACCTAGTATCAGTGAGACCTGCAATTATGTGTTGTTTTAGATGCTTGTTACAGCATCCTGTCCGCTACCTGGTACCTACATGGTGTCACGAGCCGTCGTTGCAGCTTGTATCCCCGGCAGGGTTGGGTCATCCATGTACTTCCTTGTACTTCCATCTGGCGATTCCCGCTGGTTGCTGAGCTGCACGGAATTCTGTGTCTGTGGCTCTCTGAAACAGCTGGGACCCGTGTTGTACGTGCAGTGATGCAGCTGCATGAAGTTTTAATGAATATGCCTCCCTCTGTGGCTACGCTGATTGGTGCATCCTCCTGTTATAAGGCAGTCATTCCAGCACTACCCTGCCAGTTATAATTTGTGACTAGTCAGTATAAACTGTTGGTCCCTGTCCTCAGTTCCTGTGGATACCCTCTCGGTCCTGTGGATACATTGGCCATTCGTCTGCCTGTCTTATCCTAGTCATTGTCCTGCCCATGCCTACTATCCATCCTAGCTTGTTAACACTTCACCGGAGTTCCTGTACTCAGCCTGCTAAAGGTTCCAACTGTGTTGTGCCTGCATACTACCTGCACTGTGTATACAATCCACCTCAAGGTGCTTGCATTCCATCTCACCGCACTTCTTCTACCAACGCTGAGATCCTAGCTCGTTCCTGACCTTCATGCCTTCATTCTCTCATGTTCCTGTACACTCCCAGTACACTCCATCTTGTTTACCAGTGGTCTTCAGCAGGGGTGTATCTACCCATTGGCCAGGACGACACTCGCCAGGGGTGCCAGTCGAGAAAGGGGTGCCACCTAGCGGTGCCACCCGCGGCCAAGGGGTAGAATCAAACTGTAGTTCCCATGCCGCATGTTCCGGCAGCCAGGACTCAAGTGTAAAACTTTCCATGACTGCAGTAGTGGATTTCCCACTAGGAGCTAGGGAGAGGAGCAACTGTAATGCTCAGGTGAGATAGAGGGGGCGTGGTCTACCAATCAACTAGAGCGAATGCTGCTTTTTGCATCAGTGGCTCCCTTTGTCTCCCCGTGTGTTACGGCTCCGGAAACGGCCCCTGGTCCTCCCGTGGATGTGACCAACTAGGACCTAGAGTACGCCTGCCCACCCACCCGCTGCATATGACCACCGGTCCCTACTGTACCTTTGCTTGCTCCACTCTCTGACTGGCTCCTGGACACTGTAGCTGCAGGTTGGTCCGTGCCCAGTGTTTTCAGAAGAGATGCCGCCGCCATCCACATTGTGACTCCTGGAGGTAATTCTGCTTCATCCGGCAAGCAGTGGAGAGTCCTGCAGTGAGGTGAGGTGCTATTTGTCAGCTGCTCCCTGAGTTATACGATCTTTCCCAGCTCCAGCTGCTTTCTACCCTGTCTCACCTCCACAACACACTGCACCTTTCTGTGTCCCTTACCTGTGACTGCCTGCTCCTTATATAACCATTATTGTTCCCCCCTTCAAGCCCCAATGGGTCTGCTTACCCATTTTCTCTGGATCCCATTTTTGAGGACTACACCCCAACACCCATCATCTTGGATGTCAGTTCCTCCATCTCTTATGGCCCACTAATTGGTCGGCCCTGCATCCCCTGGGTGTTCTGGTTTTTGCTATCCCCCATTTTGTACATAGGCCATTATACTTGTGGGGCCTAGTCCACCCCCCCCTTTATTGAGAATCAGTTCCTACCCCAGTACAGTTTGCTCTCGCTCATTTTATCCACACTAGTCCTCTCAACATTCAGAAATCTACTGACAAATCTTCCAAAAAAGGGGAGGTGGCACCTTGCAGCATTTAACCAGGGGTGCAAAGTCTTCTCAGCACCGAGACCCTCCCTCCCCTCCTCTGTAACACTCAGGTGGAAAGCCAGGAGATCCAGGGATTGCTTGAGGAGCGAAATGCCATGGGGCTGGATGAAGTAGAATGCCGGAAGTCAGGACAGTGGCAGGGAGAGCACATTATATTCTATACTATGGGTGGGCACAACATTTTTTTAGAGGGGGGGGGGGGCAACCAATAAAGTTGTGTCTAGATCTGCACTGGGGGTGACCACAGTCACGATGGTGGGTTTAGCTGTAGAGTTTCAGAGTATTGGTACGTAGGGAAGCACCTCCTCTGACCCCTTCCCAGCAGTCCCACACAGTCTGCCAAATGCAAGCCACAGTGTCAGCTATACAATGTTTGATCCCTGCGGTAGCTGCTCTTCATGGTCTCACCTGACAGTTCAGATCACACACAGGATACTACATACTGTAATCTGGTAGCCCTCTGTATGGAGAAGTCTGAGGGCCATATGGGTAACTACATCACTGACTGCCTGTCCAGCTGTGTTGAGACCACAAGTCCTAGCACACTTTGTCAACTATATGTGCTGAGAATTGTAGTGTCATCACAGCTAGAGGTCCTGATAAGTGTGTTTTGTCTACTTTAGTCAATATACCCTCAGTATTCCTACCCTCGCCCTCCCTATAACTCCCCCTAAATGTCCCTGCCCTCAGCCTACCTGTAATTCCCCCTCAGCATATCTGCCTTCAACATCCCTGCCCTCACTGCCTTCTTTAGCTTCCCCTCAGCATCCCAGCCCTCACCCCCTCCTGTAACTCCCTCTCAGCATCCCAGCCCTCACCCCCTCCTGTAACTCCCCCTCAGCATCCCAGCCCTCACCCCCTCCTGTAACTCCCCCTCAGCTCTCAGCGTCCCAACCCTCTCCCCCTCCTGTAACTCTACCTCAGTGTCCCTGCCCTCACCCTCCCTGGATACCTCCCCCTCATTGCATCTCCCCTTGTGTCCTTTCCCTCACCCTATGTGAAATTGCCCCCTAAGTGTCTTTGCTTGCTCACCCTCCCTGCAGCTCCCACTCTGTGTCCATGGGGCGGGGGTGCCAGTTCCTTACTTTGCCAGGGACGCTCAGGCCCCTAGATACACCCCTGGTCTTCAGTCTATTGTGTGAGATCTTACTGCTAGAGTCCAGACGTCCACCTAAGTACCGGTGTGCATGTTGTTCACTAAGGGAACAGTGGGGTGCTGTTATTGGCAGAAGACCTCCTCACCAGCTCTAGGGGTCTCACACAAATAGTGCTGAAGTACCCTAACACATGCATTCACCGACTGGTGAGCTGTATGATACCCTGCTCTGCACAAGCTCTGACCATCTGCCAGTGTGTAAAACAGTATTGCTTTACCTGCTTTATCTTCACTAAAACTATTCCACTGGATAAGCAACTGGGCTGTTAGTAATTGTAAGGTATCTGCTGGTGTGTACAGAATTTATGCTACATTCTCAAGCGTGTACACACATACTTCCAACAGTAACTGCGGCAGGCATGCATAAATCCTATACAATAAGAGTGTATTCATGTAATTGCAGATACTACGTTATCTTCTGTTGCAGATGCTGGGATAACGATGCGCTATGTGATTATGACTATAAGCAACTTCTAAGTGACTCATTTTGTTTTGACTCTTCCAGCTCATCTACAGTATATTATAATATAATCCTTTACAGCTTGAATGTCCCACATATATGCAGATATTTTAAGATCGTGTGTACAAACCAGATGTGCCACCCTAACTGCCACTAATGACCACCATGTCCAAGCTGAATCCCCATCAAATTGCTGTAGATGATAGTCAAGATAAGCAGGATGACCCTATGGCCTCAGTGGCGCACCCAGGGGGGGTTTCCGAGTGCCCAGAAACCCCCCTCCACTAAAAAAAAATAAAAATATATATTTTTTTTTTTAGCTGCATGAGTATTATTAATGACTGTCTAGCGTCCTCTGCAGCCTGCTGTCTTCCTGGTGGCACTTGCAAGTGCAATAAAAGTTTACTTTATTTTAATTATAGTACATATATATCCATGTGCATACATATATACACATACATACATACATACATACATATAAACACACACACACACACACACACACACACACACACACACACACACACACACACACACACACACATGATATACATATATACATATATATATACATGTGTATATATATGTGTACTGTATGTGTGCGTATATATATATATATATATATATATATATATATGTATGCATGTTTAATATGCTATGTATATGTGTATATGGGTTCACTACGATCTCCCGGCGAACCAGCACACCTGCGCCGGGAGGCCGGCCGCCGGCTTACCGACAGTGTGGCGAGCGCAAATGAGCCCCTTGCGGGCTCGCTGCGCTCGCCACGCTATGGGCACGGTGGCGCGCTACGGGCGCGCTACGGGCACGAGGGAGAATAAGTGTCGGTATGCCAGCGGTCGGGCTCCCAGCGCCGGTATGCTGGTCGCCGGGAGCCCGACCGCCGGCATACTGAAGACCACCCGTGTATATGTATGTGTGCGTGTATGTATATATATACATATGTGTAGATATATGTATGTATATATATATATATATACACATACACACACACACACACACACACACACACACACACAGACACACTAGTTTTACGGACCCAGCATATACTGGGTCACCTCAGTCCCCACCCCCGTGATTGGCTCCGCCCAGTTCTGGAAACCCCCCCTGCAAATCCTGCGTTTGCCACTGGGCCTACCCTCATTTCTCATGCAGCCTGTACTCCTGTGGAGATGGGTGTGGTGGAGGATGGAAAAGAGATTGTGAGACACAGAAAAGAGGGAAAGAGAGACAGAAAAGGGGGAGGATAGATATGAGGGGGTGAGAGGAAAGAAAGCTAGACAGCAAAAGCAAGAGAAAGAGAAAAAGGATGGATGAGAGAAGAAAGAGAATAGAAGCAGGGAGAGTGAAAAATGGGGGGAAAAATGGGGGGGGGGGAGCAAGAAGAGGGAAACAGGAAACAAAGAGAGAGAAAAAACAGAGGACAGAAAGAAAAGAAGGGAAGACAGTAGAAAGTGGGAGAATAGAAAAGTAGGGGAGAGAGGAAGAAAGAGAGAAAAATAGACAATTTTGTGTGCTTATAACCAGCGAATGAAGCGTCCAAAATGCTAGTTTCATTATAGCCTTGGTTATATTAAATGAAGTCACAGCTGTTTATTCACATTACTTGACATTTCATATTAGACTACTACATTAAAGATGATTCCCATTTGACTTTTAAAGGGGAAAACAACAGATGTTTGTCATTTATATTGTATTTGCATTTTGTATTGTGTTTGTATTCACATTGTTTATGGAACATGTAGCTTTCATAGCGCCAAGACCGATACGGTTGACAATTTGGGTCCATTAATGGAGAAAATGTCCAGGGGCATTATCCCACATCTCCAATATCATGTTTATAATGTCAATTGGCAGTATGGCACAGTCAATATGAAATGAGAGAAGGAATTAAAGCAATTTTTCACTAATATACCATATTAAAAATAAATTCAGCAGCAAGAATTTTTGTTTGCGATGTGAAACACTGAAGAAGAAAAAAATTCTAGTACCAAACATAATTATGAAGCACAAAACATCTGCGGTGGTGTGCAAAATGCTCTTTGGTAGTGATATACACCTTGTTTTGTGCAAGTACAGTACGCCTAGATTTCCACCAGAACCTATTGGTTACAGTACTTGGAAGAGTAGAAGTTTTGCCGAGCAGAGCAAAAATAAGAATTAATTTTGCAGAGAAAGATTACTGAAATGACATTTGTCTTGTTCTGGTGAAAGTCAAGTGTAAAATGTAAACTCTGAGCTGAGAGACACTGTCTCGGCCTATACTTTAGTGGTTTATATCTTGTGGTCTCCAGTTGCTCACTGGCAGAAAATCTTCAATCACATAGAAGTGTCTGAATGTTCCCTCACTCTTGAGATTAAGGTAAGTCATTAATGAGGCTAAACTAATCTGAGGCTTAACAATGTTTAACTCCCAAACTAAAACACCTAATGTGCATATCCCCATAGCTCAAACTGCTACAAATGTGAGGCTCCCAAATCTGACATCTTACGTTGTCTATTGTCCTGTCCAAAAATAGAAGCCTTTTTGGAAAACCACAATGATATATTACTCAAACCTTATTTATCCTTTTTAATATTACTAAAGATTGGCCTTTTTGGAACCCTTATAACAAGCCCTCCACAGCGAGAGTCTCCTTAGGCGCTCTCTTACTGCTTACCAAGCTGGCAGCGGCCGCTAAGAAAACATTACAATGGATAGCCCCTGCCATCCTTGATATGCACTTGCTGTTCGCCAGGATTTCCAACTTTTTCATGATAGACTAGACTTAAACTTTGGTGAATAAAAAAGGCTTAGTCAGCAAATTCTTTACTACTTGGCTGCTCTTCATCCCTAACCTCACTGGCACATCTATAATGGGTGCAGTGTATGCGGAGCACAAGAGGCCCACACCGCACACACTGCACCCATTCAAAGCACTTACCTTCTACGGCGGTTGCTGTTGTATCCCCTCAGAAGTTGTCCCTGAATACCCTCTCCACATAAATTCCATCCTAACTCCTGGTACAACCTTGAAGTTCTTACCGTGGAAATCCATTTTAATCACTATATCGTCATTTTGGTATATGACAATCATTCAATAAATATGTAAGAAAAAAAAAAAAAAAGAGTTAATTTAATAAAAGTGTTCATGTTCGGGTCCCTCAAATTGTAGGCATGTGGTCATAATGTGGTGTCTGCATCTATGCACAGATATCCGCTGCCATGATAGTTGGCATGTCTGCAGGTGGGCTGTTTAGGGGTAGATGTGTGAAGCAGTGAACAGAGTGGAGAAGTGAGCCAGTGGAGAAGTTTCCCATGACAGCCAATCAGCTGATACGTATCATTTTATATAATGCCCTTGATAAGTGTTTCTTCAAAGCTGATTGGTTGCCATGGGCAACTTTTCCACTGGCTCACTTTTCCACTCTTTTCTCTTCTTAGTTGCACAGCTTTGAGGATCTCATATAGAATTAGATATACCTTATTATATTTGCAGAAGATATGCATGTCTATGTTGGGCACCCAGACCATAAATACATACACATACTGTATGTCCCTTAAGACTCAGTACTCATAGTCTGCGCAGTTTGCTTCTATAGTGGGTGTACACATTATTTTAATTCCTTTTAGATTGCAAGGAAGAAAGAATTGTGAATAAATGTATAATAAATATATAAAGTGATTAATTAAGTGGAGGCCAGTATTTCATTTAAACAAACAAGTTTTCCTATGGTCTGTGTTTGGCGGAGCTCCAGTGTTTTTCCCTATGGGGTGGCCGCACTTTTTTTCAGACACAATTTGTCCCTGTACAGCAGGCTTTTTCAACTAGTGTGCCGTGGCACACTAGTGTGCCGCGGAGCCAGAGCAGCTTCCTGCACCTTCAGAGTGAACTGTTGGCCCGGGCTCTTCTTAGAAGATCAGTTGTGCTCCGGCCGTGACGTATGCCTTGAAGATACGGCAGTGTGATATCATAGGTCACGGCTGCCACGTCTCACCATCCAGCCAGCCCACCCGCCTGTATACACATCTCCCAGTTCCCTCCTGCATCCACAGCTTTCCTTACCCACCCACATCCACGTCTGCCCGACCGCCCGCTGCTCAGTATTCGCAGCTCTCCACTGAGAGACAGGGAGGAGGACAGCTGACAGGAAGGGGCTAATATTTGTTTTTTTTCTTCTCCTGTGGGGAACAATAGGATTTATGTGGGGAGAATAAGGATTTATGGGGGGGAGCAATGTGATTGTTTTTTCTGTGTAGGCCAATGTATGTGTGGATTTTTTTTTTACTATGAGGGCCAATGTGTGTTTTTTGTTTTTTTTTCTGTGGGGAACTAATGGTGTGCCTTGGCAATTTTAAAATATTGTTCGGTGTGCCGCGAGTAAAAAAAGGTTGAAAATCACTGCTGTACAGGTTGGTGCTATGTCCCATAACAGCATACGCTATGCTGCAGTATGTTCACCTACTACATTAGCTGAAATCAGCCCAGGCTAAGAGTACTAGTGCTTGGTTCACTTATAAGGCGGTTCACTTATAATTACTTTTTCATTAATTAATTAATTAATTAATTAAATAATTAACAAATTAATCTTTTATTTGTATTTCTTTAAACTTATATGAAACTGGTAATCATCATTATCAAGGTTTAGCATGTTGCTTAAAGATTCCTACAACTCTCAATAAACTTATGGGTTTGGTATGCTCTTGCCACAGGTTCTCACTCTATGGGTGTAATGGACATCCACCACTGGGAATAGTCCCTGTTAGTTGGCATGCTGACTGACAGGATTTAGGGGTTTTTGGATGGATGTAGCCGTTGGTATTGTGACTGGCAGTCTCCTGACAATGCCATGAACAATTGCTGGGCACACACGATCGGTTGAGCACACTATACGATCTGCACAATATATCGTTCCGATCTGTGTCAGAACAATATATCATAAGAAGGATTGCTTAGTGTATATATATATATATATATATATATATATATATATATATATAACATTAGAGTTGTAAGAACATAACAAAATTAAATACATTTAAAAAAAATCCCCAATCTATAAAGGTCATTCAGATAACTTGTGAAAACCAGAGTTCCTTTCAAGTGTAAACTGTATTTTGTATTTGCTGTACATTTACTGCATTAGGGATCAGGAATGCAGATAGAGGCTTGGCAGGAAAAGTGTCTGGTTAGGCTAGGTCAGTAGTGGTTCCCAAACCTTTTTGAATCACGGCACCCTAGAGTATCAGAATTATTTTCATGCCACCCCTAGGCCAAAAGTTTCTAATTGAGAAATTTAGAAAGAAATATTAAATTAAGTAAATTGTGTTTATATGTCATCCTTAGGTTCAATTGTGTGGTGAGAGACAAGTTTGCTTCGGTTTGTCCCCATATTTTATGATTGGCAGCCACCAGAACTGTTTTTTCTTATTACATTGACCATAAATAATTTGAATTGGCCACCAATCCAAAGCACCCCTACAAGTGCCCTAAAGTACCCTAGGGTGCCACGGCACACAGTGTGAGAACCACTGCTGTAACTATATCATGTAATGGTTATCCTATCATGTGATGCAGAATTACTAAGAAAATGTCCAAGTAAAACTGAGGTGATGAAATGGCACCTGTAATAGATAAATACAGTAAAAAATATGTTGCTTGAAATCAGAGAGTTGGCAGAGAATGTTTCCTTATGCATTGGGTAATGAGCTTTAAAATACATGTGCAAACCAGAAGCAGTAGTATACTTTAGAAATTCTAATTGTTATAAAATAGATGAGGTGTATTAATAGCTGGCTCATGGTTCTAGCCACTAACTCTTACACCATCGGGTAAATGTAATAAGGTCCAAGTTTCCAGAGGTGCAGGACTTCGGATGAGAATGCCCGTATTTTTGAAGCTGAAATCACTTACAAGGCAAAACCAACCTCATTTTGCCAGTTAAATGATTGCCGCTTTAAAAGTACGGGCATTCTCGCCTGAAGTCCCACATCTCCGGCAACTCAGACCCTATTACTTTTACCTCTTATCTCCATGAGTGGGTGCATGAAGATGCCAAATTTTCCCCTTTACCCTCCATAACTTGTACCTTGTTTTCCCACTATTTATTGAAAGCACTGACCTCAATAAATGGCGAGAATATATATATATATATATATATATATATATACAGATGGAGCTACGGTCATTGAGCATGGCTACATCGCAGGTGGGGGCGTCCGGCATGCCTAGGCACGCCTGCACCTAGGCACACTGCCGAGCACACAGAGATGCTCCCTTTCACTTTGAATGGGGCGCGTGCTTATCTATGATGCACGTGTGTCCCATTCATGCCTGGCGCACTCAGTCCCAGATGGAGCCACAATTAGCATGGCTCCCTCTGTGTGTCCTTAAGTGACTCCATCACTGGTGTTCATTTCAAATTTTGCACTTCAGTGCAATACTAGAAAATAGGCCCCTTTGTAGGTCCAATGACTTCCGTTGATGTTTTTCAGCAGTCTGTACTTCAAATAGATTTTTAAATGTTTGAAAAAACTTTTTTTAAGCAGAGCTGGCAAACTTGCTGGTGATTTATTTTAAATGACTAAAATGCAGCAAATCAAGTGTGGAAGATCTTTATTAGTTTCTAAAGGACTGCTAAATAAATAACATATGCAAAATACGCAACTCATTCTTTACAGTTTTCAAGCAAATGTAACAAATATATATTTTCAGAGCTGTAACTACTGTAGACATTTTGGTGCCCTGTGCCAGAAATAGAATTGGTGCCCCCTAATAATTAAAACAGCAGCTGTGCATGGCGAAGATGCGTGGTAACAATATAGGGGTGTGCCTACATGGGGAAGGGGTGTGGTCACAAAATAATACCAATTCATATTACACCGAACAGTAGTCTTCATAATTCAAATTGCGCCACACAGTAGTGCCACTTATATACATTACACCAGGTAGAGCCCCTTTTACACATTATGCCAGGTATAGCCCCCTTTCACATATTACACCACAGTAGAGCAGTGCTCCTTATATGCATTACACCAGGTAGACCACCTTTTACACATTACACCAGGTAGAGCCCTATTTTAAACATTACTCCAGGTAGAGCCCCTGTTACATATTGCACCAGGTAGAGACCCCCTTTACACATTGCACCAGGTAGAATCCCTGTTACACATTGCACCAGGTAGAACCCCTTTTACATACTGCAACACCTGGAGCCCCTATTACACATTGCACTAGGTAGAGTCCGCTTTTACACATTATGCCAGGTAGAGCCCCCTTTTACACATAACACCAAGTAAAGTCCCCTTTTACACATTATGCCAGGAGCCCCCTTTTACACATTATGCAAGGTAGAGTCCCCTTTTTACACATTATGCCAGGTAGAGTCTCCCTTACAATGCCATGTAGAGCCCCTTTTACACATTGCACCAGGTAGAGTCCCCTTTTACACATTACACCAGGTAGAGCCCCCCTTTTTTTTTACACATTATGCCAGGTAGAGTCCCCTTTTACACATTACAACAGGTAGAGACACTTTTACACATTGCACCAGGTAGAGCCCATGTTACACATTGCACCAGGTAGAATCCTCTTTTACACATTATGCCAGGTAGAGCACCCTTTTATATATTATGCCAGGTAGTGTCCCCTTTTACAAATTACACCAGGTAGAGTCCCCTCTTACAATGCCAGGTAGAGCCCCTTTTACACATTGCACCAGGTAAAGCCCCTTTTTACACATTGCGCAAGGTAGAGCCTACTTTTATGCATTGCGCAAGGTAGAGCCCATGTTTACACTTTATTCCAGGTAGGGTCTCCTTTTAGAATTACAGGTAGAGCCTCTTTTACACATTGCACCAGGTAGAGCCCCCTTTAAGATATTATGCCAGATAGACCTCCATTTTACACATTGCGCCAGGTAGAGCCCCCTTTTACACATTGTGCAAGGTAGAGTCCCCTTTTACACATTGTGCCAGGTAGAGTCCTCTTTTACAATGCCAGGTAGAGTGCCTTTTACACATTGCACTAGGTAGAGCCCCTGTTTACACTTTATGCCAGGTAGGGTCTCCTTTTACAATGACAGGTAGAGCCTATTTTACACTTTGCACCAGATAGAGCCCCATTTTACATATTACACCAGGTAGGGTCCCCTTATACAATGCCAGGTAGAGCCCCTTTTATATATTGCACCAGGTAGAGCTCCATTTTACACATTGTGCCAGGTAGAGCCCCATTTTACCCATTGCAAAAGGTAGAGCCCCCTTTTACACATTGTGCCAGGTAGAGCCCTCCCTTTTATACTTTATGCCAGGTAGAGTCCCCTTTTGCAATGCCAGGTAGAGAACCTTTTACATGCCAGGTAGAGTCCCCTTTTGCATTGCCAGGTAGAGAGCCTTTTACATATTGCTCCCGGTAGAGCCACTTTTACATATTACGCCAGGTAGAGGTAGAGCTGCTTTTACACATTTCACCAGGTAGAGCTATCTTTTACACATTGCGCCACGTAGAGCCCCCTTTTACACATTGTACCAGGTAGAGCACCCTCACACAGACACTGGGCCCACTCTGCAGTCTGCTCTCAGCAGTGTACGCACACTACCCATATTCATGAAATGTAAGTAGGCTCAGCGTTGCTATTTGAGAAGCCTCCGATAGACTAGTGGCAAAGGCAAAAGGGCTAAATCAAGCTCTGCGGAGCTGTCCCTCTCCCCCAGTCCCCGCTGGGTGATTCACCAGATGCTTCCGCAGCTTCTACTTCAGTACTGTGGGAGAGACATCGTGAAATCTCTCCCTACACTTTCAGTGTGCCATGCAGTGACCTGGAAGGTGGAGCTCAAGCTCCGGATTCTGCTAAATGCTGACAGAAGAGAGCCAGCTGTAGCACTGTAATTAATGTATGGAGCGGTGCTACATACGATACACTGGACAGCAGCAACGCTGCAGCTGGCGATGGGTGTCGGGTCACAGTGGTGGATACGTGGGGTGCCGGTTCTGTGCCCGCAGTACCTACGTGCTGTGGGCTGAGCACACTCGGCACACAACTAGTTACAGCTTTGTATATTTTGTCTGACACCACAAGTCATAATTCTCTGTTAAGAACTATTTTCTGTTAGTGCACACTCCACTAAAACAAATGAATACTTAGTATAATGGTACAATAACTTGAGCACTTTACAATGCCAGCTGTTAAAGTATAATGTGTTTTCTATATATGACAAATAAAAAACTAGTGTATTAATTTGATAAAGTATATTAGGCCTCGCATATATATCCCCAGGTAGTGGCCATATTTACATTTGCTCAGGTTTTATAGTATCTAGGTAACAATAATATTCTTTCAACCTTTTAGTATAAAACCCTAGAGTACATTTTCCCATATGCAATGCCAAGTAAAAAAATGGAATTTCCATCTCCTAAAAGTTACTAGTATTATTGCTGCTGGCCTCTGTGGTCTGCCAACTCATGATGAGAGTCATTTGAAAAACCTTTTCATGAAAACCCCCATATATAATTATGTTCTCTATGTGTTGAGCAATAAATAAAGTGAATTCTTTTCAGCTCCAAGTATAAATTAGAGATGAGCGGGTTCGGTTTTACTCGGAATTACTCGGATCTCAAAACGTCATCTTATTGGCTCACGGATGTCATGTGTTTTGGTAGCTAATAAGAAAAATCCGGATAAAACCGTACTGGTGTTAATTCTGGCATTAAATCTGAACCCGCTCATCTCTAGTATAAATGGAATGATAAATGTAATAAATCTTAATAAATGATGAATGAATTAATTTAAAGTTACTAATATAGCATCATGTTATTCTATTGTGCTTTACAATTGGGAATAAACCAGTTCTAAAACAGGACTGGGTAATAACAGTCAAATGCTACATATTGCATATTGGTCACGCCAATTTGCAGAAGTTCTTGGTGGGATGCATGATCCAGTCACAGCAATGTTGACATAGGGATGTATTCAATGCTTGTCAGATCCTTTCCGATGGAAAGGATCCGACAATGCAGTATTCAATGAACGGCCAACAGGATTTGGCCATTCACGACAATACCAATCCGACTTTTTTAAAAGTTGGATTGACATTCTCGAAAAAGGGGCAAAAACCTGTCAGATTTGGCTGCGTTTCCAACAAAAGCACGTGGATCCGCGGCTATTCCGCCAATCCGCGTGTTTTCCAACAAGTCGGAATTCCAGACTTGTCAGAAAAAGGGAGGGAGGATTGAATAGGTCGGAACACATTCCGACCTAAAAAAGTCGGAAACTGATGTCTTTCCGACACGATGGCAGTTTTCGACAAGCATTGAATACTGCCCTTAGGGTCAGTGGTGTGTGTGAAGAAAGACAGAATATGTAAAATTATGTATGGACTGTGTAGGGGGGATGTAATTGCATAGAATGTCTTGTGAAGATTGTATTGGTTCCTCTGGAATTTGAGATGCTTTCCTGAGGATGTAAAGTTTCAGGGAATGCTTAAAGTTTAGGAGACTAATTGAAAATCTTATTGTGGGAGTCAAGGGCATTCCAGAAAATAATAAAACTTGTATCATTTTTTAATAATACAGGTTGAGTATCCCTTATCCAAAATGCTTGGGACCAGAGGTATTTTGGATATGGGATTTTTCCGTATTTTGGAATAATTGCATACCATAATGAGATATCATGGCAATGCGACCTAAATCTAAGCACAGAAGGCATTCATGTTACATATACACCTTATATACACAGCCTGAAGGTCATTTTAGCCAATATTTTTTATAACTTTGTGCATTAAACAAAGTGTATCTACATTCACACAATTCATTTATGTTTCATATACACCTTATATTCACAGTCTGAAGGTCATTTAATACAATATTTTTAATAACTTTGTGTATTAAACAAAGTTTGTGTACATTGAGCAATCAGAAAACAAAAGTTTCACTATCTCACTCTCGCTCAAAAAAGTCCGTATTTCGGAATATTCCGTATTTCGGATATTTGGATATGGGATACTCAACCTGTATGTGTTTAATGTTGAATAGAAATATATTTTTAATTATTGAAGCTATTGATACTTTAATGGTTGCCAAAAATATATTCAGAAGCAATATAACTTTTTTAAATATGATACAAAGAAACAATTAGCTATATACTGAAACAATCATTACATACAATTTAACATACCAATAAAAAATACATTTGCTAAAATCAATATGTAATTGTTAGATGTAAGAATATCTTATTTTGGCCTTGGTCTTCATCATCTCATGATCCACAGGTACAAACACATCCAAACATTAATTTGGTACCGCTGTAAAAGGAATTGGCTCCTTTTCCCTCTCCTTTAATCAACGGGATCCGGTCTGAAGATCGACAGTGTCTAGGTCGACAATGTTTAGGTCGACCACTATAGGTCGACAGTCACTAGGTCGACATGGATGGAAGGTCGACAGGGTTTCTAGGTCGACATGTGCTAGGTCAACAGGTCTAAAGGTCGACATGAGTTTTTCACATTTTTTTCTTTTTTTGAATTTTTTCATACTTAACGATCCACGTGGACTACGATTGGAACGGTAAAGTGTGCCGAGCGAAGCGGTAGCGGAGCGAAGGCACCATGCCCGAAGCATGTGAGGGGACGCAGTGCACTAATTTGGGATCCCGGTCACTCTACGAAGAAAACGAAAAAAAAAAATAAAAAAATCCTCATGTCGACCTTTAGACATGTCGACCTAGCACATGTCGACCTAGAAACCCTGTCGACCTTCCATCCATGTCGACCTAGTGACTGTCGACCTATAGTGGTCGACCTAAACATTGTCGACCTAGACACTGTCGATTTGATGAACCACACCCTTAATCAACCATGGTTATAATTCAGACTTCACTCTCAAGCTTTGTCCTCCTGACTTCTCAGACTAATTTCTTTAGAAACATTTCCTCAAATCACAAGGACCTGGGTCTCCCTAAAACTTCAAAATCTTTTTGAGCAATTCTGCTTCAATGGCTTCACATCAAGAGGACTCATCTTCCCTTTATCACTTTTCTCTCATTAAAACTGATTTCACAAAACCTGCTCACGAGCGGAATTGGGAGTCTGATATAGGTGAGGAGCTGAACACAGATCGTTGGTCTGATATGGTTAGGGGTTTTTAAGTCCTCCATATGTATTCACACTCTAGGTTTCACTTTCAGTGGTATCTGGTCCCAACTAATCTTCACAAAATGTATCCCTGCGCTTCTCCCATTTTCTGGAGAAATTGTCAAATTGCAAGCACCTCTCTCCATATTTGATGGAATTGTCCAGCATTGCGGAGCTTCTGGTATGAGGTTCATGGTTCCCTGATGGGTTCCTGAATCCCCTTCCATTTTAAGAATATGTAATTACAACTTCCTCTTCCAGATACTTCTAAGCACATCAATAAACTTTTATGTTACATCCAGTGCTGCCACCTGTCTCATTGCTCTAGTATTGAAATTTCAGTGCCCTTCTTTCATTAATTCTTTTAGATATAAAATATGATTTGTTTATAAAATGGAGCATATTAGGGACATACTTTGGAACATTTTATTAGGGACATACTTTGGAACACCTCATTGTTGTTCCACAAAACTTTGGAGCAGGGGCGTATTAAGAGAGGATGGTGCCAGTGTGTAATCTCCATCTGTGCCCTCTCCTCTGTAGCCAGCAGGGCAAGTGACAGGTCTCCAGGAAAATGGTGCAGTGGACATTTTCCGAGTGATTTTTCTAAAGCACATGTGCACATTGCTTGCAAAGTACCCACCATTGCCATTTCTGGTCATTTGTGCAGCATTGCTGCTGCCCATGCACTGCATCCATTATAAATACTCCACTGCTTTGGACTCATGGCATCCCCACTATAATATCTCATATCCACTAGTATAAGTCATTGATTCCTTGCCTCTGTGACCCTTCATAATGCAATGGTGTGAATTGCCTGAGAGGTAGTCCCCCCCCGCGTCCCCCCCCCCACACCTTCTCCTGTCTTCTTCGCTGTTCTCCTCCCAGTTAACCCTTTATAACGAAACATCTTTTGGCATACATTATTGGTGATTGCTTTGATTCCACACATTTTTTAAGGTAATATACCTTTCTGTGAGCAGTGATGTCTATATTTTTGCTATTTGGTATAAGCGTATTACTTGTTGCTCAGTATTGCACTATATTCCCTTTATACTCTTTAATCTCTTTAATTACATTTATAAAAATATGATAATAATTATCAATAGAAGGATACTGAATCTTCATTCTAAGCGATTTCATGTATTTTGCATGGACCTGCTGGAAACTACTGTACCTTGCATAAGCATGTCAGCACTGGAAAGTACTTTGAGATTTGGGAAGGGTACATTGGGGGTCATTCAGATCTGATCACTAGGCAGTGATTTTTGCAGCCCTGCAATCAGATAGTCACCACCTACAGGGGGAGTGTATTTTTGCTGTGCAAGTGTGCAATCGCATGTGTAGCAGAACTGCACAAACTAATTTTGTGCAGTCTCTGCGTAGCCCAGGACTTACTCAGCCGCTGCGATCACTTCAGCCTGTCCAGGACCGGATATGACCTCAGACACCCTCTCCTTCAAACGCTTGGACACACCTGCATTTTTACAGACACGGTCAGTTGCCACCCACAAATGCCCTCTTCCTGTCAATCTCCTTGCGATCGCCCGTGCGAATGGATCCTTCACACAAACCCGTTGCTGACCGACAATCCCCATTGCAGCCGTCCTTCGCTCCTGCGCATTGCAGTGCATACGCAGTACAGATCTGATCGCCCGCTGTGCGAAAACACACAGCAGCGATCAAATCTGAATTACCCCCCATTGATTCGTTAGCTGTTAATATTAAGCAGCAATTATGCAAATGCTTTAATACTACGAGCCTAGGCAATTATTGGGTGATGTTCCAATTGCTCTTACTTCCTGTCTCCCTAGTAGTTAATCCTCTGGTTGACCATGCCTGATTTGATTTGACTTGACATGTTTAAAAAATTTTTAAAATACCTTTCTGACAATATGCACTACGTTTTGGATTTTTGCAAATATCTGTACTGTTGATTGTCATCTGTTCTATATATCCATGTGTATTTTTAGGTGCATACACACTGACCGTTTTTGCCCAGCGTGTATGCACAGCGATGATCGCTGACATCGCTGTGCATACACACTGAGCGCTTTTTTGCCCTGCCCAGCGTTGTCAGCGGGGGTGAGCGGCTTTCCGTAGCAGGACGCTATGGAAAGTCGCTCACCCCGCCGTTCATCTACTGGTAATACCAGTAAATGAACGGCGGCTGCCAGCGATAAAGCGGGAGCGCGCATCAGCGCTCACTGCTCAACCTTTGCCCATACACACTGGGCGGCTTTGAGCTGAAAGCAGCTCAACACACCAAAAGTGACCTGCTTTCAGCTCAAAATCGCCCAGTGTGTATGGGCCTTTAGTCAGTGTTATTACATGTTTGAGTGCCTCACAAAACAAAACAAAAACAAAGGATAGCGAATCTCTGCAAGTTAACAGTTTATTTGCATTGAATGTATGCTGTAATTTCTTGTCCTACCACAGTGTTTGTTGAATCTGCTGTACTTTAAGTAATGCTTGCTTTTACCTTGTGTGTGTTCAGGGAGATAACAAGACGGTAGATGCTAGAATCAAGTGGGCTAAGGGACCTTTTTCCGTCTGGGGGAGGAGTTACGACACAAGGGGGATGAGCTACGCCAGCGGGATAGTTCCTCTACTATCCACGCCACCAACTATTACCTTTAGTAATCAGGTGGCGAGCGAAGTGGAGCGGAGCAAGCCACCGAGCCCGAAGCGTGGCGAGCGAAGCGAGCCCGCGAGGGTACTTTTCGGGTACCCTGTTCGCCCGTAGCTCCTCCCCCTGGTGACGTGTCTCCTCCCCTAGATACGTCAGAAGGTCCCTTCTACCACTCCGAAATAGAATCAACCATAACAAGACTGACATGCTGCTGCCACTGTGGGTCTGATTGCGAGTCACATGCAGAAGCACATGCAGCTGCATCGTCTATTGGTGGTCGTCTATGATATAGATAAGTGAATACAAAATGGAAGCTGGATGTCAGTTTGTCTATTGCTTAAATGAAACTGTTGTTTTAAATGTGATTTTCATTAGTGATGTGCACCGGAAATTTTTCGGGTTTTGGTTTTGGATTCGGTTTCGTGGCCGTGTTTTGGATTCGGATGCGTTTTGGCAAAACCTCCCTTAAAATTTTTTGTCGGATTCGGGTGTTTTTTCCCAAAAACCCCTCAAAAACAGCTTCAATCATAGAATTTGGGGGTAATTTTGATCCCATAGTATTATTAACCTCAATAACCATAATTTCCACTCATTTCCAGTCTATTCTGAACACCTCACAATATTATTTTTAGTCCTATAATTTGCACCGAGGTCGCTGGATGACTAAGCTAAGTGGGCGGCACAAACACCTGGCCCATCTAGGAGTGGCACTGCAGTGTCAGACAGGATGACATTTAAAAAAATAGTTCCCAAACAGCACATGATGCAAATAATAATAATAATAATAATAATAATAATAAAAAAAAGAGGTGCAAGATGGAATTGTCCTTGGGCCCTCCCACCCAACCTTATGTTATATAAACAGGACATGCACACTTTAACAAACCCATCATTTCAGTGACAGGGTTTGCCACACGACTGTGGCTGAAATGACTGGTTGGTTTGGGCCCCCACCAAAAAAGAAGCAATCAATCTCTCCTTGCACAAACTGGCTCTACAGAGGCAAGATGTCAACCTCATCATCATCCTCCGATTCCTCACCCCTTTCACTGTGTACATCCCCCTCCTCACAGAGTATACGTACTGACGTGCCTACTTGGATGCTGTCACTCATATAATCCTCCACCATTCTTTCAATGGTGACAGAATCATATACAGTGACAGTAGACGACATGTCAGTAATCGTTGGCAGGTCCTTCAGTCCAGACAAGATGTCAGTTTTCGCTCCTGACTGCCCTGCATCACCGCCAGCGTGTGGTTTTAGAAATTTGATCCTTTTCCTGGCAGCTCCAGTGGCGGTAAAAAATGAAGGAGGAGCTGTTGGTGGGTCACGTTCCACTTGACTTGACAATTGTCTCACCAGCAGGTCTTTGAACATCTGCTGACTTGTGTCTGCCGGAAAGAGAGATACAACGTAGGCTTTAAACCTAGGATCAAGCACGGTGGCCAAAATGTAGTGCTCTGATTTCAATAGATTGACCACCCGTGAATCCTGGTTAATCAAATAAAGGGCTCCATGCACAAGTCCCACATGCCTAGTGGAATCGCTCCGTTTTAGCTCCTCCTTCAATCTCTCCAGCTGCTTCTGCAAAAGCCTGATGAGGGGAATGACCTGACTCAGGCTGGCAGTGACTGAACTGACTTCACGTGTGGCAAGTTCAAAGGGTTGCAGAACCTTGCACAACGTTGAAATCATTCTCCACTGCGCTTGAGTCAGGTGTATTCCCCTTCCTTTGCCTATATCATAGACAGATGGGATTTGAAAGGCCTTTTGCTGCTCCTCCATCCTCTGAAGCATATAGAGGGTTGAATTCCACCTCGTTGCCACCTCTTGCTTCAGCTGATGGCGGGGAATGTTCAGGAGTGTTTGCTGCTGCTCCAGTCTTTGGCATGCGGTGGCTGAATGCCAAAAGTGGCCCACATTTCTTCGGGCCACCGACAGCATCTCTTGCACGCCCCTGTCATTTTTTTAAAAATTCTACACCACCAAATTCATTGTATGTGCAAAACATGGGACATGCTGGAATTTGCCCACATGTAATGCACGCACAATATTGGTGGCGTTGTCCGATGTCACAAATCCCCAGGAGAGACCAATTGGGGTAAGCCAATCTGCGATGATGTTCCTCAGTTTCCGTAAGAGGTTGTCAGCTGTGTGCCTCTTATGGAAAGCGGTGATACAAAGCATAGCCTGCCTAGGAACGAGTTGGCGTTTGCGAGATGCTGCTACTGGTGCCGCCGCTGCTGTTGTTGCTGCGGGAGGCAATACATCTCCCCAGTGGGCTGTCACAGTCATATAGTCCTTAGTCTGCCCTGCTCCACTTGTCCACATGTCCGTGGTTAAGTGGACATTGGGCACAACTGCATTTTTTAGGACACTGGTGACTCTTTTTCTGACGTCTGTGTACATTCTCGGTATTGCCTGCCTAGAGAAGTGGAGCCTAAATGGTATTTGGTACCGGGGACACACTACCTCAAGAAATTCTCTAAGTCCCTGTGAACTAACACCGGATACCGGACCCACGTCTAACACCAACACAGCTGCCAAGGCCTGAGTTATCCGCTTTGCAACAGGATGCCTGCTGTGATATTTCATCTTCCTCGCAAAGGACTGTTGGACAGTCAGTTGCTTACTGGAAGTAGTACAAGTGGTCTTCTGACTTCCCCTCTGGGATGGCGATCGACTCCCAGCAGCAACAACAGCAGCGCCAGCAGCAGAAGGCATTACACTCAAGGATCCATTGGAGGAATCCCAGTCAGGAGAGGACTCGTCAGACTTGCCAGTGACATGGCCTGCAGGACTATTGGCATTCCTGTCTAAGGAGGAAATTGACACTAAGGGAGTTGGTGGTGTGGTTTGCACTGGGAGCTTGGGTACAAGAGGAAGAAGGGATTTAGTTGTCAGTGGACTGCTTCTGCTGTCACCCAAAGTTTTTAAACTTGTCAATGACTTCTGATGAATGCGCCCCAGGTAACGTGTAAGGGAGGATGTTCCTAGGTGGTTAACGTCCTTACCCCTACTTATTACAGCTTGACAAAGGCAACACACGGCTTGACACCAGTTGTCCGCATTTCTGTTGAAATAATTCCACACCAAAGAGGTGATTTTTTTGGTATTTTGACCAGGCATGTCAATGGCCTTATTCATCCCACGGACAACAGGTGTCTCCCCGGGTGCCTAACTTAAACAAACCACCTCTCCATCAGAATCCTCCTGGTCAATTTCCCCCTCAGCGCCAGCAACACCCATATTCTCATCCTGGTGTACTTCAACAGTGACATCTTCAATTTGAATATCAGGACCTGTACTGTGGGTGCTCCTTCCAGCACTTGCAGGGGGCGTGCAAATGGTGGAAGGAGCCACCTCTTCCCGTCCAGTGTTGGGCAGGTCAGGCATTGCAACTGACACAATTGGACTATCCTTGGGGATTTGTGATTTAGAAGAACGCACAGTTCTTTGCTGTGCTTTTGCCAGCTTAACTCTTTTCATTTTTCTAGCGGGAGGATGAGTGCTTCCATCCTCATGTGAAGCTGACCCACTAGTCATGAGGAACATAGGAGAGGGCCTTAGCCATTCCTTGCCACTCCGTGTCGTAATGGCATATTGGCAAGTTTACGCTTCTCCTCAGATGATTTTAATATAGATTTTTGGGTCATTTTACTGAACTTTTGCTTTTTGGATTTTACATGCTCTCTACTATGACATTGGGCATCGGCCTTGGCAGACGACGTTGATGGCATTTCATCGTCTCTGCCATGACTAGTGGCAGCAGCTTCAGCACTAGGTGGAAGTGGATCTTGATCTTTCCCTATTTTACCCTCCACATTTTTGCTCTCCATTTTTTAATGTGTGGAATTATATGCCAGCTGCAAGATACAGCAATGGACTTCTGTACTGTACTACTATATACTGGTGGTCACCACAATACAGCACTGTACTACTATATACTGGTCACAACAATGCAGCAAAGATATTGAGCACTGATCAGGAGAATAGAACTGAGTCTGACACGGAGATGCAAGATACAGCAATGGACAACTGTACTGTACTACTATATACTGGTGGTCACCACAATGCAGCACTGTACTACTATATACTGGTTCCCACAATGCAGCACAGATATTGAGCACTGACCCGGAGAACAGAACTGAGTCTGACACGGAGCAGCAAGATAACGCTATGGCCTACTGTACTGTACTACTATATACTGGTGGTCACCACAATGCAGCACTCTACTACTATATACTAGTACCCACAATGCAGCACAGATATTGAGCACTGATCTGGAGAATAGAACTGAGTCTGACACGTTGCTGCAAGATAACGCTATGGCCTACTGTACTGTACTACTATATACTGGTGGTCACCACAATGCAGCACTGTACTACTATATACTGGTCCCCACAATGCAGCACAGATATTGAGCACTGATCCGGAGAATAGAACTGAGTCTGACACGGAGCTGCAAGATAACGCTATGGCTTACTGTACTGTACTGTACTACTATATACTGGTGGTCACCACAATGCAGTACTGTACTACTATATTCTGGTCCCCACAATGCAGCAAAAACATTGAGCACTGATCCGGAGAATAGAACTGAGTCTGACACGGAGCTGCAAGATACAGCAATGGACAACCATACTGTACTACTATATATTGGTGGTCACCACAATGCAGCACTGTACTACTATATACTGGTCCCCACAATGCAGCACAGATATTGAGCACTGATCCGGAGAATAGAACTGAGTCTGACACGGAGCTGCAAGATAACGCTATGGCCTACTGCACTGTACTACTATATACTGGTGGTCACCACAATGCAGCACTGTACTACTATATACTGGTCCCCACAATGCAGCACAGATATTGAGCACTGATCTGGAGAATAGAACTGAGTCTGACACGGAGCTGCAAGATAAAGCTATGGCCTACTGTACTGTACTACTATATACTGGTGGTCACCACAATGCAGCACTGTACTACTATACACTGGTCCCCACAATGCAGCACAGATATTGAGCACTGATCCAGAGAATAGAACTGAGTCTGACATGGAGCTGCAAGATACAGCAATGGACAACTGTACTGTACTACTATATACTGGTGGTCACCACAATGCAGCACTGTACTACTATACACTGGTCCCCAAAATGCAGCATAGATATTGAGCACTGATCTGGAGAATAGAACTGAGTCTGACATGGAGCTGCAAGATAAAGCTATGGCCTACTGTACTGTACTACTATATACTGGTGGTCACCACAATGCAGCACTGTACTACTATATACTGGTCCCCACAATGCAGCAAAGATATTGAGCACTGGTCCGGAGAATAGAACTGAGTCTGACATGGAGCTGCAAGATACAGCAATGGACAACTGTACTGTACTACTATATACTGGTGGTCACCACAATGCAGCACTGTACTACTATACACTGGTCCCCACAATGCAGCACAGATATTGAGCACTGATCAGGAGAATAGAACTGAGTCTGACACGGAGCTGCAAGATAAAGCTATGGCCTACTGTACTGTACTACTATATACTGGTGGTCACCACAATGCAGCACTGTACTACTATATACTGGTCCCCACAATGCAGCAAAGATATTGAGCACTGGTCCGGAGAATAGAACTGAGTCTGACATGGAGCTGCAAGATAACGCTATGGCCTACTGTACTGTACTACTATATACTGGTGGTCACCACAATGCAGCACTGTACTACTATATACTGGTCCCCACAATGCAGCACAGATATTGAGCACTGATCCGGAGAATAGAACTGAGTCTGACACGGAGCTGCAAGATAACGCTATGGCCTACTGTACTATACTACTATATACTGGTGGTCACCACAATGCAGCACTGTACTACTATATACTGGTCCCCACAATGCAGCACAGATATTCGACAATGCACATGTGAAAATGGTGGTGACGCGCGGCTCTTTATATGGAATCCGAATCTCACGAGAATCCGAGAGGGGGATGATGACGTTTTCCCCCGTTCGGGTTTTGCGTGTAAGGCGGGAAGAACCGAGGCTGCCTTGGACCTGTGTAAACCACGTGAAGTTCGGGGTGGTTCGGATCTCGACGACCCAAATCCGCTCATCTCTAATTTTTATATGTTTGCAGAAACTGTGATTTTTAGTCAAAACATGAAGTTAAGGCCAGCTGCGCAGTGTATCATGAGACTGTGGTTAGCTAGTGTTTTGCAGAATAGGGAATTGTATTTTGCAGAATAAAGATAATTAAAAGTAGGTGAAAGGTAAAATGTATTTTGATATTAAACAGTCATAATCACAAGATGTTGAGCTAATTCATTGGAAATTCCCCATAAGGGGAGTATATAAATTAATAATATATTTTGATAAATGAATTGTGATTGGTCTATGTATATGATTGGCCTGTTATTTTGATTGGATCATGTAACGCTGTAATGAAAAGTATATAAGATGAAATCAATGTGTCAATGTTCAGTTCATGATATTCTTTTATCGTGAGCCCTGTGAATTTCACAATGCAATAAATCTTTCAAGGAGACTTCATTTTTCTTCAATTATTTTATCTGTGCAGCCACATGTGTAAGGTCTGACATGCACACTATTTGGGGTAAATTTACTAAGATGGGAGTTCTGTTTAAGATGGGATGTTGCCCATAGCAACCAATCAGAGGTGCTAGATATATGAGAAGTAGAATCTGATTGGTTGCTATGGGCAACATCCCATCTTAAATAGAACTCCCATCTTGGTATATTTACCCCTTAGTGTCCATGCATGCTGTAATACTGATTGGTGCATCCTTATGGTTGCATCATCCAAACTTGCACCATTTGTATGGGAGGTGCAGTTTCTCCATCTGACCATGGCCTCTTATGATGGTGGCTGTGCATCTGGAACACAGCCGCTTGTATTCATACAATCTTGACACTTCCATAACATACCCACTGAACAGACCATTTTTGCATGCACTACTAGCCACCTTCTAGTAATATCCTAGGAACGCCAATCATTTTCCACAACATTTCTGATACCGTCTGTCTCGATCGCAACAGTGTCTTTGTGCGCATACTCTGTGTAACACATGTGCTCAACAAGTCTTTAGAAATTTTCGTGCATGCGCACTTGCATAAAAGCTTACAACTACCTGAGCAGCGACATTGCATGCAGTTTGCGTGCAGCTCTGAATTAAGCCCTGCGTATCCTTATGTGAGATATAACCCATTCCCCAATACATCACGAAAATCACTGAATGCTGGCAACGCAAATCAGCATATAATCTGAGAAGTTCAGATTATTTCTAATAAATATTTAAAATGCCAGCGTTAATATATGCTGCAGATGCATGGCACATCTTATTACCATATACGATAAAAGTGCGCTGTACGTCGCAAACGCTACATCCCTTAAGAGAAAACAAGTACTCGCACACATTGTCGGCTGAGGTCCAACGCTCAGAGATGTATATATTTGATATTAAAAGGGTATGCATACAATATAAGACATGTACAGTATATATATGGTTACAGTGTTACAATTACACAAGAAGCAGTTTAGTTACATGAGGATCAATTACAGCTACAGCCAGCATACTTCACCCTATTTGCTCAATGCACAGTCTGCTCCATCTTTGAATCTGCCCCAACAGCAACAAAACAACAACAGAAAAACAGCACTTCTTGGGTGAGGGGAAATACCTATATACTGTGTATTGACTGAAGTACATGTCTGGGAATGAGTCTTCTGTTCTTGGTCCAGGGGAGGGTGATCTCTCATTCATGATGTGTTATTGGTCAGTTCATATGCAAGCAACGTCCAGCCTTGAAGATGACACCATAGGGATTAGCCATGCTGTCTTCCAGGAAGATTCTTTTGTTCACTTTAGAATTGTGGTTTCATATTCCTACATTTAATCATAACTAATCGTTGCAATGTGCTACAATCTAACTACAGCTATCAAATTAACACTCATTCCCCTGATCATTTTGACACTAAGCATGACATGTTTATCTTGTTCCATTCCAATAATACATATATATATATATATGATGTTATAACTCTCTTATATAATTTAATACATGATGATGCTAAACATGTTTTGTCTATGTGTTGTATGAAATATGTGTTGAATATATCTTTGTGGCTTGTCTGTGTGAATGTGTATGCTACCGTATATGCGCAAAACACACGGACAGAGACCCATCTGTTTGGAGTTTGTATGTGATGTGTATGTAGTATTTTTTGACTTCGACAAATCATATCTTTGATTGCTTGATGTTTTTCCCCCCGCTATTCTGTTTACATTGTCAGATCAAGAACGAAGATCATGAGAGGTAAGTATACTAGCCACTACCTACACACACAAAATATTGGGAGGCCCAAATTTTCCTATACAAAATTTAAAAAAGAGCACATAATATTAATTAAATGCATACAATTTCCATAATATATAAAGGGGACGTATTATTATGACATAAATATATCAAGGCAGCACATAATATTATTTTCAAATATAAATGGACATACATATACATTTTGTTAATTGGGAGGTTGTTTATTAACAAAAATAATAATTTTACTTAGCATTGGCCCAGAAATCTGTAATTTTGTATCTATTTTTTTTTACCAGCATGGCAGCTTATGACTTGTATTCATAACAGTGCAGAAATCGGGAAGGTGAGTTGCAGTGACTAGTGTTTTAAAATGATGGTTTGCTGGCAGTTTGCTTTTCATGTATTTAGAAATGTTTAATTTGCCATAACCCCCCCCCCCCCACCACCAAAAAAAAACAAAAACAAAAACTAAACTCCGGAAATCAGTGATCTCAGCAATTTACATTCCACTTCATATCTCCCATAAGTGACATTTTATAGTCATGCTTGTCTATTTGTGATCTGTACAGCTGTCTGAAACAGATGCTCCCCACAACAATTTTGGTGACATTCAGGTGTGAGTGCCATTTTGGCAATATGTTATATGCGCCTGAAGTTGTGCATGCTACCAGCAGTTACATACAGTCAGGGCTGGAAGGGGAGACAGAGCCTCTCCCATGTCATACTCCAAGGTTTTGACTATAAAAATGATTAGAATAATACAAAAGAAATATTTCTAATTTATAGTTATCATTTTTGTATTATTTTAATCATTTTTATAGTCAAAACTCACCAAATTTGCAGCGCTCCGCTGGAAATAGACGGACTGTCAGGGAGAGATCATAGGTGAGGAGCTATGAGCTCTGCATCCTCTGTGTAATAGTCAGACACTGGGGTAAATTTACTAACATTCGTAATTCTCCCGATTTGGTGGGAGAATAATCACGAATGACATCGAAAGTGTAAAACTGCAACTTTTTGAATTTGTTACGACGGATTTACTAAGCTGTCGTATTCGTATTTTTTGTTTTGTCCGATGTCGATGTCATTCGTGGTTTTCTGGTGTAGAATGCGGCCGATTTGGTTGTTTTGCGGCCGAGTTTTTAGTTTATTTTACGACTGCGTCACATGTCTGTTACGGCAGTGATTTTGATGTTGCGGCCGCGTTTTTAGTCCTAAGTTTCGTTTTTGTCACGCGTCCGTGATTGGTTGTATTCGTGATGGAGGAGTGTCTGTGCACATTACTATAAAACCGCCCCAAACACACCGCACCTCGTGGGTTTAGCTAGTGGAGAGGAGAGAGGAAGGTGTATTTGGAGTTGGTGAGTTTGGTGGAGTTTTTGGTGGATTTGGTGCGGAGTTTTGTGATTGTTGAGTGCTGTACTGTGTGTGTAAGTAGTCTTGTCATATTTGTAGTATTGTTTTTTCACAGTTTGTAAACTTTTTTGTCCTTGTTTTTTTTTTATAGTCTTTTGTCATTGTTTGTGAGTGAGTGAGCGTGTGTGTTGGCTGTGTGGTGTGTAGTAGTAGTAGTGGAGGAGTGTGTTTTCTGTATTGATTTTTCTGTGTTTTGTGTCGTTTGTCCTCATGTCTGACTCAGAGGTCAGTGTGGTGGAGGAGGTTAGTGAGAGGGAGGCGGTTAGTGAGGTGGAGGCTGTTAGTGAGGTGGAGGAGGTGAGTGAGGTGGAGGGGGTTAGTGAGAGGGAGGAGGTTAGTGAGGAGGAGGAGGAGGGGGTGCCTGTTGCTGCATTCTCCAGTGAGAGTGATGGTGCTGTGGCTCCGCAGCCACGCACCACTCCCAAGACTGGCAGGAATATTAAGTTCAGCTATGCTGAAAACATGGCGTTGGTGCGTGAGCTGATGAAGCACCATCGGCAATTGTTTGGGCAGGATGCTGCCAAGGTGTCCTCCCGCAGGAAGTCTGTCCTGTGGGGGAAAGTAATAGTTGCCGTAAATAGTGAGGGTGTTGTGAGGCGGACTGAGGACACGTGTCGCAAGAGGTTCTATGACATAAAGCGCCGTGTCATGGCCAAGATGACCAAAGAGGCTAAATCAGCACGCAAAACCGGGGGTGGCCCCCCTTTCCGGGCAACCTATCGGGAGTGGGAGGAGCCTGTGCGGGCACTGATTCCAGCAGAAGTGGTGTCTGCAACTCATGTCCGGGATTCGGACCGACCCACGCAGGATGGTGAGTTTGATAAATCGAAATTATAGTTTAAAGTGTGCAAAATGATAATGGTGGAGAAATTATTTTTAAAAAGTATGCATACATTGTTGGTCATGTATTGCAGGCCTATGCACCCTTATGCTGTTTTTGTGTTTTTAAACTGCATTTCCCATCTTGCCTTGCCTGTATTTTTTAAAATTTATAATGCAAAATCAGGTGCAGTGCATGCTGGTATGTGTAGTTGCAATAATTAATATGAGATATTGCTTGGACATAGCTGTTGTATCTAATAGCAGCTTGTTCTGATGTGTTTTTTTTTAAATCAATTTTAAAATAAACTTTTAATTTACATTTTGGTTCAAGTTGCAAGTAATCAATCTATGCAATATCTGACACATAATTCATCAATGTTACATTTTTTTTGTGTGCAACACCATGTACATTTTTCTATACATAACAAATTAAGGAATCACGAAGATCTTAAGCAGAAATTAGTTTAATTTACAATACGTACAAGATGGTTACAGTACACTAAGGCTTTGCAGTTAGCATTTTTTTACAAAGTATGGTCATAATGTTTTTACAACTTTTTCAACAGTCCGACAGACCAGCCGGCCAGACAGGCCACAGACAACTCAGGATGATGCTGGGATTGCAGGTAAGAATTCACTGTAGTCACATATTCTGCAAACACATAGAAGTACAAAATATTAATGTTTATATATTTTCATAGGTTCTGCTTCTGTAAGCCGCCCTCCTCTAAGGCGCCCATCACAGGGCTCGGGGCACTTACCCAGGAGGCCAAGTAAGACACGGCGTCTTGTCTCTGAATCTGCGGCTCCATCTTCCCCACCCAGGCGGCGCATTTCTGCAGTCTCACCCCAGCCACCACAGGCACTATTGGCGAGTCCACAGAGTGATGAGCCCAGATCACCTCAGTTATCTGGTGAGTCAAAACATAAACTAAACACATAGCAAATAATCTACACAGTACAGTTACTATGATGTGAGTTGTAGTTGAGATTACATGTTTGCCATAACAACCAATGTGATGTTACGTCTTAAATTTTTAAAGGTGCAAATGCAGAATTTTTCAATATCTTAGTGGTTGCTATCACCAACATCAAATTTAAAAATGAACAGACATTTGTAAAAATTTAGGCCACACACGTGCACATAAAAATAACAACACATTACTGGCTTAAAAAAAAACAACAACACCCCCTCCACACCATTATAGTGTTCACACACCTCCCCTGTCCTGTATGTAGACTGCTTACTTGCTCCGCTCCTCGGGAATATCCAGGTAAGCAGTCTATATCCTGGACAGGGGAGGTGACAGAACACTGTAATGCTGTGGAGGGGAGGTAGTTAGGTGAGGATTCCGCAAGTCAGTCTATGTGCACGCCTGTGATGGTATATATGTGTTTGTAAACCAAATAAATTATAAGTTTAAAAACACAACTCAAAATACAAAAATAATGGAGTATTATGAATGTAGAAATGTTTAGAACTAGCAAATATATTATTTGTAAAGTAAACAGTGCATGTTGTCCACCTCATACAGAGCCAAGCTTGATGCCCGACGTGGACCAGCAGGGACAAGACCAACAGGCAACATTCACACTGCAACTAACACCTGTTGACCTGAGCCAGCCAATACAGCCGCAGGATATCCCCCAAGCCTCCATGAGTCCACAACTGGTACAAGCTCCACCCCAGCCACAAATTCCAGATGACTTTTGGTCCAGTTGGACAAGCCAACAGACCCAAAGCAATGCCAGCCTGACCGCACATACCCAACACCTTGCCAGTCTGCCCCATCATCTACCGCGCATTAGTCGCAACTCGGGCAGACTGATTGTCCAAGTAGGCCGAATCGCAACATCGATGGAGCAAATACGGGCAGACAACAACCAAATGCTGGCTCATTTAACGCGCATCATTGATGAGCAACAGCGCCAGCACCAAACACTCATACAACTAATACAGCACAACCAGGTTGTGAATGAATCTTTATCCCGGATTGTAGCCAGCCACACTGCAACCAACACACAACTGAATGCCAGCATAAATAATTTGAGCAACAACATAACATTGATGGCAGCACAACAAGTGACCTCCAGCTCTGGAACCACGACCCCTAGCCAAACGCCAGTAACCTCCCCTGTTCGGCGATCCTCCCGAGCACGTGCCAGTGAGCCAGCACAAAGCACAGCACCCAGCACACACAAGCGCAAAAAATAATACATCAAAAACATTTGTGTAACGCAATAAAAAATTTGTTTTGACAAACACACAACTTCCTGTGTCCGTCTCAAACATTGTAGAAGCTGCTATGTATGTATGTATGTTTTATGGGGTAATGAATGACAATGTATTGATAACATAAACTAACTACAATGTACACACCACTATAAACAACAAACAGTAAGTAACAAAACACACAATTGTTTGTATTGCAAAGTGTTTAGTCAAGGATAATTACATCCTACAAAAACTTACCCGAAAAATACCGCTGAATCACTTCTTGCCGTACCTGCCTCCCTACATATGTACTCACACTGTCACCAGATGTTTCTAACTCCTCTGCTTGCTGACTGCTTTCTCCCTCATCATGTGCCAGATGTTGACTTAAACACAGATTATGGAGAAAACAGCAGCAGAACACAATTCTAGTCACCTTTGAGGGACTATACAACAAAAGGCCTGCAGATTTATCCAGACACCGAAACCGTGATTACAGCACACCAAAACATCTTTCTATCACATTCCGCGTAGCCTTATGTGCATGATTGTAACTGTGTTCAGCAGGAGAATCAGGTTGGGACAATGGAGTAAGGAGCCAAGAGTAGCAGCCGTAACCACCATCACCTGAAAAACAGATATAGTCAACATTAGTACATGTGTAAGATTATTCATTACCCTAGTCAAAAATAGTTTGTTGTTAAAAGACATACACACAACACATTTTAAACATACCCAGCAGCCAGCCATCAGGCATTTGTCCGTCCTCAAATTTATCGAAGAGCGATGACTGACTGAGGATGAAGGAGTCATGGCAGCCACCAGGGTAACCTGCAACAACACTCATAATTTTGAATTTTGCATCACAGACCACCTGGACATTAGTGGATTGGGCCATATGTCTATTAGTATATATATATTGACGGCCCCTAGGTGATCTCAGCTGAACGTGTGTGCAATCTATGGCCCCCAGCACATTGGGCATGCGAGCAAGCTCATAGAAAGCTACCCTGACAGCACGCCACTCCGACTCCTGGGTAGGGAAGCAGATTGAGGCATTAATATGTGGATCCAAGACATCCAAAACCTGAGTGGACATTAAACAATCTAAGGTGAGTGTCATGTTAGGTATTCTATACAATACTGTGTTGTAAGAGCTTACAGAAGCAACACTTAGACATAACCGGCTATGTATTTTTTGACTCACCTGATTCAAATATTTTGAAAAGGTTGGCTGTGAGATACCAATAACGTCGCCTGCCACAGCCTGGAAGCTCCCAGTAGCCATAAAGTGTAACACAGCCAGGAGTTTGTGCAAGCCTGAGACAGAGCGAGAGCGTGCTGTCTCAGGGTCTAGTCCCAGTTTGACAAGGTCATACAGGCGGAAAATGTTGGTTCTATTTAGGCGGAACATCTGTATGACCCTATCATCGGACAATGCGTTTAAGTTTAAACGACCCCTAAAAAAACGTGGCTGGCGCAGCCTCCGCGGCACCTGGACAACCTGCTGACCATGTTCACTTACCTGGCCCTGATTTCTGGAAGCCTCATGGAGCAGTCTAAGGTATCCCACAGCAAACAGAAAGTCATTGGCACACACCACAGCCGCCATTTCAGAGTGAGAGAATTTCAAAATGTGCCTGGAACACTTTTATAGGGCCAAACATTCAGGTGTGAGTAATGGATAATTGAGTACACATGTAAACACGCTTTTCAAAAGCAGGTGCGTTTTTTTTTAGGACTTTTTTTACGATTTTTATTTTTTCACGGCCGCAAATGCATTTTCACGGCAGACATTACAATTACGAATGGTTAGTAAATGACCGAGATTCATATCTAAACAGGCGTATTTTGACCGATGGTGTATTCATTCGTAATTTTTTACAACTACTTCCAAAAAATTACGAATGCCCTCATCTCTGCCGTGATTTGAGTTTAGTAAATTACCGAGATGACACTTTGATGAAAAAACGGCATCTCGGTCAAAATCGGGACCTTAGTAAATTTACCCCACTGCCTGGAGCTGGAGGCAGGACCGCACTGGGGGGGTAATTCCAAGTTGATCGCAGCAGGAATTTTGTTAGCAGTTGGGCAAAACCATGTGCAATGCAGGGGAGGCAGATTTAACATGTGCAGAGAGAGTAAGGGGCCCTATACACTAGCCGATCCGCCGCCGAGCTGCCCGACGGCGGATACGGCCGACGAGCGACCCGGCGGCGGGGGGGCAGTGACGGGGGGAGTGAAGTTTCTTCACTCCCCCCGTCACGCGGCTGCATTGAAGTGCAGGCAAATATGGACGAGATCGTCCATATTGGCCTGCATGCACAGCCGACGGGAGACCAGCGATGAACGAGCGCGGGGACACGCATCGTTCATCGCTGGAGCCTCCACACTGAAAGATATGAACGAGTTCTCGTTCATTTATGAACGAGATCGTTCATATCTTTCCAAAAATCGGCCAGTGTGTAGGGCCTATTAGATTTGGGTGGGGTGTGTTCAATCTGCAATCTAATTTGCAGTGTAAAAATAAAGCAGCCAATATTCACCCTGCACAGAAATAAAATAACCCACCCAAATCTAACTCTTTCTGCACATGTTATATCTGCCTCCCCTGCAGTGCACATGGTTTTGCCAAACTGCTAAAAATTTTCCTGCTGCGATCAACTTGGAATTACCCCCTGTAGCCAATAATACTGCACAAAAAAAAGAAAAAGAAAGCTCAGGTGGAGTGTCCCCCATCTATAGCACTATCTTGGTCATAAACCCCCCTTCCCTACCAATTTTCCATTACCAGACCAGGCCACTTCTTACTTACCTTAAGGGAACATAGACACTGAAACACAGCAAAGAAAATACCTTTCAGTAAAGGTACATAGCTTCTGGGGATAAACAGTGCACACATATTTGTAAAAATCACAAAATTTTACATTTCTACCCGCAAAAGTTAAGTCTTATTTTAGCCTATTAATAATCATTTTTAATATTATATATGTAGCTTCACTGGTAAAGTAAAAGGGGATTAATTGGCTGACTAGGAATATTTCTTTTTAATGAAGCCCTGTGGCATTTCCATGTGTGAACATGTCCATTCTTTCAGATTGAAATTGTAATTGTTCACCCATCTGTTCTCAATTTCTGCGGACAACAATGTAATCTTTATATCCCCTCCCTACTCTCACATCATGGGCAAAGCCAGCTCTTTGTTGAACAGTCTGAAACCTGCCTTTTATACTACATCTGAAACATTTATTTTCCCCTTGTTAGGGCGTTTCTGGTAACAATATACGGATACAAAAATAAGACACTTTCTCTTACGTCCTAGATAATACTGGGGTTCCATTTAGTACCATGGGGTATAGACGGGTCCATTAGGAGCCATGGGCACTTTAAGAATTTGATAGTGTGGGCTGGCTCCTCCTTCTATGCCCCTCCTACCAGACTCAGTTTAGAAAATGTGCCCGGAGGAGCCGGTCACGCTTATGCAGAGGCGTCGGAATGGAGGGGGCAAGGGGGCAGCTCGCCCCCCCCCAAATATGACAGGCGCCGCCGCCGATATACAGGAGGAGCGATGTGTGGTCAGCTTAAAGACCGCACATCACCTCCGTGCAGGCAGGAACTGAGCAGCAGCAGCAGAATGTGGCTGTGCACTGTGCAGCCACTCCTGCTCCCAGACCCAGTTTTCAACGGTGCTGCCCGTCCCCGTCCCCCCCTCTTACCAGGGCCGGCTCACGGCCCCAGAGAAGTGCCGCGATTCACGGGTGTGTAGGGGGCGTGGCCTAATGAAGAGAAGTGCCTGCCTT
The DNA here is from genome assembly GCF_028390025.1 of Pseudophryne corroboree. Taxonomy (NCBI): domain Eukaryota; kingdom Metazoa; phylum Chordata; class Amphibia; order Anura; family Myobatrachidae; genus Pseudophryne; species Pseudophryne corroboree. Next base: position 478,919,308 of record NC_086444.1, read on the forward strand.
CCCTTGATTACAGACCTGTGGCTGGCTTGTAACCGGTAAGAGTCTCCCCCGCTCCCTCCCACTCCTTCTCTCTCTCACCCTCTCCAATGGCAAATGCAGGGTTTGTAGGGGAGGGTGGGGGGTTCCATATATATACGTCATATAAAATATATTATATATATATATATATATATATATATGTGTGTGGGCAAAATGCACATATATGGAAACCACCTGACCCCCTGCAAATATTGTGTGTGTGTGTGTATATATATATATATATATATATATGGAATACATACAGCATGTACGTCAAAATGCTAGCAGGGGGGAGCACAATGAAGCGCTGCCACAGGTTCTATTCCCACCCTATGGGTGTCGTGGACACCCACGAGTGGGAATAGCCCCTGTGAGCCGGTATTCCGGCTGTCGGCATAGTTGGCTGTCGGGATTTTGGCGTCGGTATCCTGACCGCCGGGATAGCGACAGCTGGCAAACTGATTACCACATATTATATATGAGGTACTCACAGGGCCGGCCGACCCGCCCGTTACGCATGTTACGCGCGCGGGTAAGGCGCCACACTCTTGAAGGCACCGGCACAACAGGCGAGGAGAGCGCAGAGCGCGCCTCTCCTGCCTGCCGCCCTGCACCCTCGGTCGTCTGGTCTCCGGCAGTGACGGCGGAGTGTATAGCTCAAATCAGGTGCCGGTTCGTTAGCCAATCAGAGCTCGTGGACCGGCGCCTGATTTGAGATATACACGCTGCCGTCACCACCAGAGACCAGACTGAGGGGCAGAGCGGCAGGCAGGAGAGGCGCGCGCTGCACTCTCCACACATCCATAAAACGGTGAGCAGCACTATGGGGGCATATGTGGCACTGTGGGGGCATATCTGGCATTGTGGGCATATGTGGCACTGTGGGGGCATAGCTAGCACTGTGGGGGCATATCTGGCACTGTGGGGTCATATGTGGCACTGTGGGGGAATAGCTAACACTGTGGGCACATGGCACTGTGTGGTCATATCTAGTACTGTGGGGGCATATCTGGCAATCTGGGGGCATATGAGGCACTCTGGGGCATATCTGGCATTGTGGGCACATGGCACTGTGGGGGCATATCTGGCACTGTGGGGGCATAGCTAGCACTGTGGGCACATGGCACTGTGGGGGCATATCTGGCACTGTTGGGTCATATGTGGCACTGTGGGGGCATATCTGGAATTGTGAACACATGGCACTGTGGGGGCATATGTGGCACTGTGGGGGTCATATGTGGCACTGTGGGGGCATATGCGGCACTGTGGGGGCATATGCGGCACAGTGGGGGCATATCTGGCACTGTGGGGGCATATCTGGCACATGGCACTGTGGGGGCATATCTGTATCTTGCACTGTGGGGTCATATGTGGCACTGTGGGGGCATATCTAGCACTGTGGGCACATGGCACCCACTATCTCCCTGTGACCCCAGCCTCCTCAGTCACCCACTATCTCCATCACCTCTGCCACCCAGTCATGCACTTTCTCCCTGTCACTGACAATCTCCCTGGACCCCTGGGGGTATTATTGTGTTGCCACGCCCCTTCCTTGTGAGACCACACCTCTTTTAAAATTTGATCCCATCAAGGGGCGCTAAATTCTAAATTCGCTTACCAAAAAAATTAAGCTTGGGCCGGCCCTGGGTACTCAGAACCCCCATGGGTGCACGTATGCTCACCCATGGGGGCAGTGAACCAAACAGGAATAAAGAAATCTGCTCCCCCAACACAGAGGTATTGTTTCTGCAGGCAAATGGAATGGGAAGCATATCCACAGATTCAGAAGATAATTCAGATCAAAACCAAATAAAAATAGGCAGAGAGAAGAACATAGCTAGGTACAGAAAAAGCACAAACAAAACTCTAAAAGCTATGTGTGCAAATGCTAGGAGCTTAGGAAATAAAATCCCAGAACTAGACATTGTGGCAATTACAGAGACATGGTACAATGAAAATCATGACTGGGACATAGCTATACCGGGATATACTTTATTTAGGAAGGACAGAATTGGAAAAATCGGAGGAGGGGTAGCAATGTATGTAAAAAAAAGCATAAATACTGCATTAATACAAAGTATTGAAGAAAAAACTGAGGCCCTTTGGGTGACCATAGAAACAGGGGAAAAGTCGATTATTCGTATTTGCGTGATATACAGGCCACCAGGTCAGGAAGAGGAACTCGACAAGAACCTATTGCAGGACATAACTAAAATGACATTAAAAGGAGAGGTAATAATAATGGGAGACTTTAATCTTCCTGATGTAAACTGGGAGGTGTCTGTTGCTAGTTCCACTAGAAGTAGGGACATTTTAAATTCCCTTCAGGGAGCATCCCTCCACCAATTGGTGAGGGAGCCCACTCGGAAAGATGCAATATTAGACTTAATACTTACAAATGGAGACACAATATCGGACGTAAAAGTGGGTGAAAACCTGGGATCCAGTGATCATCAAGCAGTATAGTTCAGCCTAAAGACAGAGACTGACTCATCCCATACAAAAACAAAGGTGTTGGATTTTAGGAAGGCTGATTTTGTAGGGATGGGAAAATGTGTAAGCGATTCTTTGGCAGAGTGGAGGAACATGGAAGCCGTGCAGGAGAGGTGGGAAACATTAAAACGTGCAATATTAAAGGCAACAGACCTTTGTATCAAAAGTGTTAGGATAAACACAAGGAAAAGGAAGCGAGTGTAGTTTGCAAAAGAAGTAGCAAATATTGTGAAAGCAAAAAAGATGGCTTTTAGGAAATATAAGCAGACACAAAATAATGTAGACAAAGAGATATATCTTGTTAGACAGAAGGAGACTAAGAAGGTAATCAGATGTGCAAAGGCACAAGCTGAGGAGAAAATGGCCCAATCAGTGGGTAAAGGAGGCAAAACTTTTTTTAGGTATATAAGCGAAAGGAGAAAAACAAAAGGCGGAATAATAAAACTAAACACAGAAACTGGGAGTCTTGTTGAGGGAGACAATTTAATAGCAGATCATCTTAATAATTATTTTTGCTCAGTATTTACTACTGAAAGAGAGGGGAAGGGGCCACAGTTAAGTTGCAGGGATATTCAGGAAAATGACACAAGTACATTTACAGAGGAGAAGGTCCTAACAGAACTCTCAAAGCTGAAAGTGGACAAATCTGTGGGGCAAGATGGGATACATCCAAGGATACTAATAGAACTTAAAGAGGTGCTGGTAGCACCATTGACAGAATTATTCAACCAGTCATTAGCTACAGGAGTAATTCCAGAGGACTGGAATAGAGCAAACGTAGTCCCACTGCACAAAAGTGGAAGCAAGGAAGAGGCAAACAACTACAGACCAGTGAGTCTTACATCAGTAGTAGGGAAATTGATGGAAACACTCTTAAAAGAAAGAGTTGTAGATTATCTCAAATCCGGCAATTTACAGGATCCCAAACAGCATGGATTCACTGGGGGGAGATCATGTCAAACAAATCTTATTGACTTTTTTGACTGTGTGACTAAAGTGATGGATAAAGGTGGAGCCATGGATATAGCTTATCTAGACTTTAGTAAGGCTTTTGACACTGTTCCACATCGCAGACTGCTAAATAAACTTGAAAGTTTGGGATTGGATATTAGGATTATTGAATTGATAAGATCCTGGTTGAAGGATAGAAAACAGAGAGTTGTGGTAAATGGAGTGCATTCACAGGAGGGAAATGTTACCAGTGGAGTACCCCAGGGATCTGTACTTGGACCAGTGCTTTTTAATATCTTTATTGGTGACATTGCAAATGGCATTAAAGGGAAAGTATGCCTTTTTGCAGATGACACAAAGGTATGCAACAGGGTAGACACACCAGGTGGGGTAAAACAAATGATTGAGGATCTAGGTAGACTAGAGGAATGGTCAAGAGTGTGGCAATTACAGTTTAATGCCAAAAAATGCAAAATCATGCACTTGGGTCTCAAAAATCCAAAGGCTAAATATTGTATTAAAGGCACTATACTGGAAACTACTGAGGAGGAAAGGGATCTAGGAGTCACTATTTTAGATGACTTAAAGGCAGGTAAGCCTTGTAATAAAGCAATGAGGAAGGCTAGTCAGATGCTTGGCTGCATTGGGAGAGGAATCAGTAGCAGAAAGAAAGAAGTAATAATGCCACTGTATAGGTCATTGGTACGGCCTCATCTAGAATACTGTGTTCAATTCTGGAGGCCATATCTTCAAAAGGATATTAATACATTAGAGACTGTACAAAGAAGGGCAACTAAAATGGTGCATGGCCTACATCACAAAACATACCCAGAAAGACTAAGAAATCTCAATATGTATAGTTTGGAGGAGAGAAGGGAAAGGGGGGACATGATAGAAACTTTCAAATATATCAAGGGTTTTAACAAAGTCCAGGAGGGAAACATTCTCCAAATGAAGAGAAGCAATAGGACACGAGGACATGTACTGAGACTGGAAGGGGGGAGGTTCAGGGGAAATTTGCGGAAAAATTACTTCACAGAAAGGGTAGTGGACAAGTGGAATAGCCTCCCATCAGAGGTGGTAGAGGCTAAGACAGTAGAGCAATTTAAACATGCATGGGATAAACATAAGGATATCCTTACAAAGAAATAAGGATCAAATAAGGTTAGAGATAAAAATAATGTAAAAAAAAAAAAAAAAGGGGGCAGACTAGATGGGCCAAGTGGTTCTTATCTGCCGACAAATTCTATGTTTCTATGTATGCTCGCTCTCTCTAACATTCTCTCTCCTCTTGCACCTCTCTCGCTGACACTCTCTCTCTTGCTCCACTCTTTCTCCCTAACACTTTCTCCTCTTGCTCCTCTCTCTCTCGCCGACGTGGGACTATGATATCCCGGCTGTCAGGATCCCAGCGCCCAGAATACCGGCGCCGGGATCCTGACTGCTGGAAGTGGGGCGAGTGAAAAAGAGCCCCTTGTGGGCTCACTGCGCTCGCCATGCTGCGTGCACGGTGGCACTCTATTTATTCTCCCTCCATGGGTGTTGTGGACATCCCAAGAGGGAGAAAAGTTGACGGTATCCCGGCGGTCGGGATTCCGGTGCCGGTATGCTGAGTGCCGGGATCCCCACAGCCAGGATATCGAATGCTTCCCCTCGCCGACACCCTCTTTGTTTCTCTCTCACTCCCCTGTCTTCTGCTCCCCTAAGGGGAATTGTAGTGGCAGTGGATGGGGATGTATGGGGTCGAGGTGGGGAAGGGGGCCCAGAGATATCTGCGTACTGGGCCCCAATATTTCTGTTGCCATCCCTGCCTGCTCCCCAGAGGTCCCGGGGCCAGCCTCACCTACACAATGGTGCTTGCCAGCGCAATGCTGCAGTCCCAGGCTCCTCCTTCCCCCATCACAGCACCTCCGTCAGTGGGACTCCCGGCCTCCATCTACATAGTGCAGTCTCCTCCCCACCATGGTGCTGCCTCCTTTTCATCCCCATAGTATTGTCTCCTCCTCCCTGGTTGCTCCGCCCCCAGGGGTGCCAAAATGAGGATCTATCTTGCCCCCCCCAACCTATAAATGTTCTGACGCCCCTGCGCTTATGGAAGCTCCTGAAGAGTTTTCAGCATTTATTTTCTATGTTATCTTCAGACAGGGCTGGTTCGCACCAGCCTGCCTACTTCATGGGACTTAGGGGGGGGGGTGGGGGGAATGGCCCAACCTCTTGAAGGTCCCGTTCCCCACTGACGGGACACTTAGCTCCTGAGGGAACTATTTGCAAGCCACACCACGGCGAGCGTACATTCCCGCAGCACACCGCCACCCCTAACAGTGCCAGAAGAGTAGTGAGTACCAAGCCAGCATCCCGGCTAGCGGGGCTCCGGACATTATGGCGGCATGAGGGTACGGAGGCGCACAGCTTCTAACCGGGGCCGATTGTGTCTCCAGACACAGTACATGGCTGTGTCTCAGTACACTGTACACAGTACCCACACTGGCAAAAACAGCCTTAAAACGATTTTCTCTCCATTTTAAGCACCAGATTACCTCAGCCAGTATAAAAAAAGCGTGAAGACTGAGTACAATTGAAGGGGCGGGGCCTACACTATGAGAGGATCCAGCAGCTCTCCAGCACCATTTTCCCTCTGCAGTGGACACAGACGCTGACTGACAGGGATGTGCAGCTCCTCCGGAGAGACTCCAGATTACCTCAGCAGTACCAGGGTGTCACAGCAGGGAGAAAGCGATTATTAGTATCAGGGTACTTAGTCTGGCTCCAAATTACTCTGTGTCTCCTTGAAGGGCTCTTTGTGGGTTAATTGTGCTTAACCTTTTCCTATGTGTGTGTGTGTGTGTGTGTGTGTGTATGTGCTGTCACATTTACATTATGTCAGGCAAAGAGTGTGTTTCTTGTACAGCGTAGTGTTCCTCTTCACCAGGGTGCTCACTACTGGGTACTCAGGGCAGTGCACCTTCCCAGAATAGCGGGGCTGAACCGGAATGGGTTAATTCCAATAAGGGAATGATCTCCAATATTTTTACAAAGCTATCCCGCAATGAGAAAGAGACGTAATACTTAAGACAGACTGTGGATGAGTTTATGAATAGCGACTCAGTCCCCAATCCAGCATCTCAATCCCCTCCCATTTGTCCGCAAAAATGATCTCTGGCCCATATCCTGCAGTCTGACTCTGACGCTGACGGGTCAGACATGGAGGAGGGTGAGGTGAATTTGGAGGTGGGGGGATGCTACTCTGTCACAGGGAATAGAGGCTCTTATAGAGGCTAAAAGAGATGTTCTGCAAATTCCTGATAAGGTGTCAGAGGAGACATTTTAATGTAAAAAAGAAGTCCTCAGTCACTTTTCAAACAAATTGAATACGCTGTTTGAAGAAACATGGGTTAATCCTGATAAGAAATTTCAAATCCCTAAAAGGTTGCTCTCATCTTTTCCTTTTCCTCTGGAGGATAGGAAAAAATGGGAAAATCCACCTATAGTGGATGCATCAGTCTCTAGGCTGTCAAGAAAAATTGTATTGCCTGTCCCTGGTGCAGCCTCCCTAAAAGATACGGCTGATATACAGGACTCTGCAAACTTTATGGTGGAAGCCATAAAGGAGATTGGTTTGCTTAATGCACGCACCACCGCTATGGCAGTTTCAGCACGAAGGGGCTTGTGGCTACGCGGACTTCAGGAAAGATGTGGACGGCCTACCATTCACAGGAGAGGCCTTGTTTGGAGACAAATTGGACAAATGGATCTCCAAAGCTACTGTGGGTAAGTCTAAGTATCTTCCTTCCACAACTCCCCCTGCCAGGAAAGCTTATTCAGCTTCAAATTTACAGTCTTTTCGGACAGCAAAGTTTAAGGGAAAATCCAGAGGTGCTTCTACTGCCTCCAGAGGTGCAAGAGGTAAACCATGCAAACCAGCAACTGCAGGTGCTCAGGAACAGAGCTCAGGCTCTGCTTCCTCAAAGCCTTCAGCATGACGGTGGACCGCGAGGCCTGGAGGACTGTCAGGTGGGAGCCTGACTAAAATTTTTCAGTCACATCTGGTTAAGTTTGTGCCGGGATCCCTGGGTAATAGATATTATTTCCCAGGGCTACAGACTGGAGTTCCAAGAGCTCCCACCTCACAGATTCTTCAAATCAGGCTTACCAGCTTCACAAGAGGCAAGAATAACTTTGCAGCGGGCCATCCAAACACTGGTACAGACTCAAGTCATTGTTCCAGTTCCACCTCATCTACACAACAAGGGGTACTATTCCAACTTGTTTGTTGGAACGAAACCGGGCGGTTCGGTACGACCAATTCTGAACCTCAAATCCTTGAAACCGTTCTTAAGAGTGTTCAAGTTCAAGATGGAATCTCTGAGAGCGGTGATCTCAGGTCTGGAGGAAAGGGAATTCCTAGTGTCTCTGTATATCAAGGATGTGTACTTCACATTCCGATCTGGCCGCCTCATCAGGCTTATCTACAGTTTGCACTGCAGGACTGTCACTACCAGTTCCAGGCCCTGTCATTTGGTTTCTCCACAGCACCGAGGGTGTTCACCAAGGTGATGGCAGAGATGATGTTTATACTCCGCAAGCAGGGAGTGAACATAATTCCGTACCTGGACGATCTTCTGATAAAGGCGCCATCCAGGGAGAGGTTGCTGGACAGCATTGGCCTCTCAACCAAACTTCTCCAGGATCACGGGTGGATTCTGAACCTTCCGAAATCTCAACTAGAGCCAACACGGAGGCTCCCATTCCTGGAAATGATACTGGACACGGAGTCGCATAAAGTGTTCCTTCCATTGGAAAAGGCATTGGTAATCCAGTCGATGGTTCGGGATTTCCTGAAGCCAACCCGGATATCGGTGCATCTATGAATTCGCCTTCTGGGGAAAATGGGAGCCTCTTATGAGACACTTCAATATGGACGGTTTTACGCAAGACCCTTCCAGCTCGATCTGTTGGACAAATAGTCCGGATCGCATCTTCACATGCACCAGAGGATTCGTCTATCGCCAAGAGCCAGGATCTCTCTTCTGTGGTGGCTACAAATCTCTCACCTCGTCAAGGGTCGGAGGTTCAGAATTCAGGACTAAATCCTGTTAACCACGGACTGGTGGGAGCCTCCGAGGCTGGGGAGCAGTCACCCAGGGGGTGCAGTTTCAAGGAAGATGATCAAGTCAGGAAGTCATTCTTCCAATCAACATTCTGATACCCAGGGCCACATACAACGCCCTTCTGCAGGCCTCTTATTTTCTTCAGAATCAGTCCATTCAAGTCCAGTCGGACAATGTGACTGCAGTGATGTACATAAACCGACAGGGCAGAACGTAAAGCAGAGCAGAAATGTCAGAGGTGTCAAGAATTCTCCTCTGGGCAGAAAGAAACGCTGTGGCGTTGTAAGCGGTCCTCTTTCTGGGAGTAGACAACTGGGAAGCAGACTTCCTCAGCAGACACGACCTGCACCCGGGGGAGTGGGGCCTTCAGCCGGAAGTGTTCAGGTGCTTGACACGTTGGTGGCTGGGGATATCCACAAATCGACATGATGGTCTCTTATCTCAACAAGAAGCTCAGGTGGTATTGTTCCAGGTCGAGAGACCCACAGGCAGTAGCGGTAGACGCTCTGATGACTCCATGGGTCTGTTTCCTCTACTCCCTCTGATCCCAAGAATTCTCAAAAGAATAAACAGGGAAAAGGTTCAAACAATACTCATTGCTCCAGACTGGCCAAGAAGGACCTTGTACGCGGACTTTCTGGAGATGCTCATGGAAGATCTGTGGCCTCTACCTCTTCACAAGGATCTTCCGCAACAGGGCCCGTTAGTCTATCAGGACTTACCGTGGCTACATTTGACGGCATGGAAGTTGAACGGCTGATTCTAGCCAGAAGAGGGATCCCTGACAAAGTTATCCTGACTATGATCCAAGCCAGGAAGGGGGTAACGTCTAAACATTACCACCGTATTTGGAAGAAATACGTCTCTTGGTGCGGGAGCAGAATTTATTCTGTAGTGGAATTTCACCTGGGATGTTTCCTGCTTTTTCTGCAGGCAGGTGTGGATGTGGCCTATATCTGGGCTCCACAAAAGTCCAGATTTCGGCCTTGTCCATTTTCTTTCAGAAACAATTGGCTTCCCTCCCTGAGGTCCAGACGTTTTTGAAAGGGGTTCTGCACATCCAACCTCCCTTTGTGCCTCCCACGGCACTTTTAGATCTCAATTTGGTACTGCAGTTCATCCAATTAGACTGGTTTAAACCATTACAGGCAGTGGACGTAAAATATCTTACGTGGAAGACCGTCACACTGTTGGCCTTGGCTTCAGCAAGACGTGTGTTGGAGCTGAGGGCTTTGTCTCACAAGAGCCCCTATTTAATTTTCCATGAGGACAGAGCTGAACTCAGAACTCGTCAGCAATTTCTTACGAAAGTGGTCGCGTTTCACATCAACCAGCCTATTGTGGGTCTGGTTATCACCGACACCTATGCTACTTCAAAGTCTTTGGCTGTTGTGAGGGCTTTGAAGGTTTACATAAAGAGGACAGCTCGTCACAGGAAATCCGACTCGCTGTTCATTCTATATGATCCCAATAAAATTGGGGGTCTTGCTTCAAAGCAGATGATTGCATGCTGGATCAGGTTCACTATCCAGCATGCTTATTCTATGGCAGGTTTGCAGGTTCCAAAATCTGTACAGGCCCACTCTACTAGGTCGGTGAGTTCTTCCTGGGCGGCTGCCCGGGGTGTCTTGGCTGTACAGCTTTGCCGAGCGGCTACTTGGTCTGGTTCGAACACGTTTGCTAAGTTCTACAAGTTCGATACTTTGGCCTTCTGTTTGGTCATTCAGTTCTGCAGGAACCTCAGCAATCTCCCACCCGGTTTGGGAGCTTTGGTACATCCCCATGGTACTAATGTGGACCCTAGCATCCTCTAGGACGTAAGAGAAAATAGGATTTTTCTTACCTACCAGTAAATCCTTTTCTGGTAGTCCGTAAAGGATCCTGAGCGCCCGCCCGGTGCTTCGTTCTTCCTGCACTGTTACTTGGTTAAGTATTGTTGGTTCAGCTGTTGCTGTTCCTGTTTAAAGTTGGGTTAGCATAGCTTTCCTCTGTTTGTGTGTGCTGGTTCGGAATCTCACCACTATCTTTATCTATCCTTCTCTCAAAGTATGCCCGTCTCCTCGGACACAGTTTCCTAGACTGAGTCTAGTAGGAGGGGCATAGAGGGAGGAGCCAGCTCACACTATCAAATTCTTAAAGTGCCCATGGCTCCTAGTGGACCCATCTATGGGGGTCATTCCGAGTTGTTTGCTCGGTATTTTTTTCTCGCAACGGAGCGATTAGTCGCTAATGCGCATGCGCAATGTCCGCAGTGCGACTGCACCAAGTAAATTTGCTATGCAGTTAGGTATTTTACTCACGGCATTACGAGGTTTTTTCTTCGTTCTGGTGATCGTAGTGCGATTGACAGGAAGTGGGTGTTTCTGGGCGGAAACTGGCCGTTTTATGGGTGTGTGTGAAAAAACGCTACCGTTTCTGGGAAAAACGCGGGAGTGGCTGGAGAAACGGAGGAGTGTCTGGGCGAACGCTGGGTGTGTTTGTGACGTCAAACCAGGAACGAAACTGACTGAACTGATCGCAGATGCCGAGTAAGTCTGGAGCTACTCAGAAACTGCTAGGAAGTGTCTATTCGCAATTCTGCTAATCTTTCGTTCGCAATTTTGATAAGCTAAGATTCACTCCCAGTAGGCGGCAGCTTAGCGTGTGCAAAGCTGCTAAAAGCAGCTTGCGAGCGAACAACTCGGAATGACCCCCTATACCCCATGGGCCATGGTACTAAATGGAACCCCAGTATCCTCTACGGACTACGAGAAAAGGATTTACCGGTAGGTAATTAAAATCCTATTTTTACCTCGTCCTGATGTCATTCTGTGACACTGAAGATTTTGTTACACACATCGGGACCAATTTAAAGTTGGTATGTGGATGTAAAACAGCCATGTCATTTAATTTTGTTAGTGCAAACATGACATTAGAGCCTCATATAAATTATAAATCCATTTTGAAAGTTAATAAATGTGAGGGACAGTCAGTGAGCAGCATCCATGAGTGACAGTATGGGCAGTGACACTATAGACTAGCTCTGGCCAACCCGTGGCTCTCCAGCTGTTGTGAAACTACATATCCCAGCATTCCCTGTCAGAGTTTTAGCATACCCTAATAGCAAAACCGTGGCAGGTCATGATGGGACTTGTGGTTTCAGAACAGCTGGAGAGCCACAGGTTGGCCTTAATAACAAACTTATGTACATTCACTGTGGACACAAATATGTTAGCAGGATCCATTTTGTTTTAGTCATTGGTTTTATGACATCCTACACTATTTATTATTATATCTAATCACATGTGCATATACATCTGCTAAGGATGCTGTGTCAGTTACATGAGCCCTGGAGAAGTTTCTTTAATAAAATTTAAATTTGGGTTACTTTTGTTTAAGTAAAACAATAGAGAGCACACAAAATATAATCATAGTTGCCGTCTTTTGGGTTGCTCTCTCCGGGAGAGAGCAGCCAGTCGGCTCAGCAGGGGGGCGGGCACGCCGGGTAGTGAGCTGATGTGAGGAGGGGGGCGGGCTGGAGGCGGCACGGGGGCGAGCCAGAGGAGGGATGGGGGCGTGGCTGCTGGATCGCGTCATGCAAGCCACGCCCCCCACTGTGCAATGCCGCAATTACCGGCATTATAAGTGCGTCATCGCCTGCCCGGACCGCCCACTTCACTCGCTAAGTGGGCAGCCGGGCAGGGGGGGACCCCTGTAATCGTGAGACTTGCCTGCTCTTCCGGGGGGCCGGGAGGGTTACCCGATTTTTGGGAGCCTCCCGGCCATTCCGGGAGGGTAGGCAAGTATGAATATAATATAGGTATGAGAAACAAAGAAAACACCAATTAGCATCAGCCAGCTAATTTAATTATTATCATTATTATTATTACTATTACAAACTTTTGTCATGTTCAGATCTTGGTGCAAAACTTGACTTACAGTTTCTTTGTCGATGTTTACCATTTCTGCTATCATTTGGATGCTGAATCGACAGTCAATTAGAATAATTTTTTTTTTCTTTTCATATTTTCATTTGTTTTTGATTTGCAAGGTCGTCCGGGACGTTCATTATCTTCAACATCCTCACGACCATCACTAAATTGTGCCACTCAAGCATTCAAGATCGTCCAGCATCCCGCACCTCCAGGGTACTCGCTGCTTTGCCGCTGGCCTTCCGGCAGACAGGATGTCGCTCTTGGGGTACTGACAGCTGGCATCCCATCTGCCGGCATATCGTATGGTTCTCATACAGGGTCGGTTCTACACCTTGTGGAGCCCAGTGTGAAAGTTTACACTGGCACCCCCCAGTGCGTAAAAAATAGGGGCATGGCTTCATAGGGTAGGGGCGTGGCCACAGTTATGCCCCCAGTAGCTGTGCCCCCAGTAGATTTGCCCCCAGTAGATTTGCCCCCTGTAGCTATGCCCCCAATAGATTTGCCCCAGTAGTTGTGCCCCCTATAGATATGCCTCCAGTAGATTTGCCCCAGTAGTTGTGCCCCCTGTCGCTGTGCCCCCAGTAGTTGTGCCCCCTGTTGCTGTGCCCCTTAGTAGCCACTTACCAACACACACACACACACACACACACACACACACACACACACACACACACCCACAACCAATACTTACCAGCCCCGCTCTTGCTTCCCGACCGCTGCTGCTACTCTGTCTGGCCTAATGACCTCTAGCGTCCGACAGGTGCGCCGGCTGCAGCGGAAACCCACACAGCCCACGATGTCTGCTGCAGCTGGGGAGCGGGGTGCGGGTAGGCGGCGGGCGCCTTCGGGGTGACTGCAGCCGCGCCCCCAGGCCGCAGCGCCCCGGGCACAGGCACTGCTTGCCCGCACCAAGAAGCGTTCCTGATCCCATAATAATTATAGAATTGCTTATAAGTATACTAGTATTTTAAACCCATTATTTGCTGGTGGCCAGATAGTGACTCTGGCACTGCAATGTTCTTTCTTTCTCCCCAGCTCACTTTCACTATCCCCGAGCAGCGACCTTACCCCATCAGTCACAGTGGTGGCAGCTAGACATGCCTCAAGCATGGTGTAGCCCCCTTTTCCGATTCCTGTATCTGAAATGTTGGGAAATATGCCATACTGAAATAGTGTGATATATTGATTCCCTGCATTTTTTCTGTGATGAAAAGAGGAGGAAAAAAATATTCATCATTTAAAATATAATCCCTGTATTGCCTACCACCAATCTTCTATCCAGTACTATACAACTACATTCCACCAATTATGCATAACATGAATACACATAGTATAAAACACTTAATATTGTGTTATTATCGCACAGAAATTTACATAGCTCCAAATACAATAAAATATATAATCTCCTTAAATTTTGACCACCCTCATCCCAGTCAAAGACTAATTTATTATTTTACAATAATTTATTACCATTTAATTATGACCTGCTACGTACACTGTGTGTGTTTGTAAGCGGCTACTAGGGGGCACAGCAACAGGGGGCACAACTACTGGGGGCACAGCGACAGGGGGCACAACTACTGGGACATAGCTATAGGGGGCACAACTACTGGGGGCATAGCTACAGGGGGCACAGAAATACAGATATCAGAAATACAAGAACAACCTTACAACATGTTTGTATTTTCACTGATGTAGAAATGTGTATTTTCATTTAATAATGCAGAATCATTTTATGATATTTATGACAATATTTGAAACAGTTTTTCAAGCTCTTGTTCTGATTGGAAGAAGAAAAAGGAGGTTACATAAAATGAAAAGAAAGTGAGAGATGATGAAAAGGGTAAACAATGGCTTATACAGAGATTAGGTAAAACACACAAATACACGTGCAGAAAACCAAAAATCCTTTGAAGGAAACATTTTATTATGTGGAGCATATATTTGCAATTTGTGGTTTGTTGTAAACTAATTCAATGTAACTTGGTGTTGACTGAAAGGATTAAGTGGAGCAGTAAAAGATTCAATTAATCTAAACCAGGAACCAACTGAAACAATCTTTGGATTGGTTTACTGTAGGAAAAAATGAGAACCAGTAGGTGCCACATATATCTGCCTACACAAATGTCATCTTTGCACATAATGTAGATTTCTTGTTTCTTTTTTTTTTCTCTGTTTAAATTGAGAGCATAAATAGATGATTAAATCAAATGTAACATGTTTACTGTATATAAAATCAGCTTTAGAGAAATCATAAACATTTAAGTTGTATATAAACAGCACTACACATTTTTTAGATGTTTAAAACTGTCAGTCTCTATTGTTTTACAAAAAATACAACATAGACCAGCATGCAAGCACAGCTAATGTGACAAAATAGTAAAAGCAATGAAACAATGAAACATAAGATCAGGCTACGACATGAAAGTAGTACTGGAGATATATATATATATATATATATATATATATATAAAAATGCGAAAGCCCTCACTATGCACAGAACATAGGACCTGGGGTGCAGGAAAATGGAAACAGGTTCTCTGGACTGATTAATTAAAATGCACTCATTTAAAAGACAGGACCACACTGTCTCTTTAAATGAATGGGACAGGGCCTAATATGAAGCCATTATGGGGGTAATTCTGAGTTGATCGCAGCAGCAAGTTTGTTAGCAATTGGGCAAAACCAGGGCCCTCATTCCGAGTTGATCGGTCGCATTGCGAATTTAGCAGAGTTACACACGCTAAGCCGCCGCCTACTGGGAGTGAATCTTAGCTTCTTAAAATTGCGACCGATGTATTCGCAATATTGCGATTACTAACTACTTAGCAGTTTCTGAGTAGCTCCAGACTTACTCTGCCTGTGCGATCATTTCAGTGCTTGTCGTTCCTGGTTGACGTCACAAACACACCCAGCGTTCGCCCAGGCACTCCCACCGTTTCCCCGGCCACTCCTGCGTTTTTTCCGGAAACGGTAGCGTTTTCAGCCACACGCCCCTGAAACGCCGTGTTTCCGCCCAGTAACACCCATTTCCTGTCAATCACATTACGATCGCCGGAGCGAAGAAAAAGCCGTGAGTAAAATTACTTTCTTCATAGTAAAGTTACTTGGCGCAGTCGCAGTGCGAACATTGCGCATGCGTACTAAGCGGATTTTCACTGCGATGCGATGAAAAATACCGAGCGAACAACTCGGAATGAGGGCCCATGTGCACTGCAGGGGGGGCAGATATAACATTTGCAGAGAGAGTTAGATTTGGGTGGGTTATTTTGTTTCTGTGCAGGGTAAATACTGGCTACTTTATTTTTACACTGCAATTTAGATTTTAGTTTGAATACACCCCACCCAAATCTAACTCTCTCTGCAGATGTTATATCTGTCCCCCCTGCAGTGCACATGGTTTTGCCCAACTGCTAACAAAGTTCCTGCTGCGATCAACTCAGAATTACCCCCTATATTAGGTGCATAAGGTGATAGCTATAAACAGATAGTTAAACTAACATGAACAAGGCCGTAGAGGTGTGTGCAGTGGCGGATCCAGCGGGGGGCGATGGGGGCATTCGCCCTCCCTAACATACTCAAGCCATGCCCACTTACAGATGATGAGCCTTATGCCAGGCATATCCCGGAGCCTGTGAGAGAAGAGAGCAGCAAACCCTATTGTTCCTGCTGCCGGACCGGCCAGATTGAGCTTCCCCGCCTCTGGTGATTGTTCCTGTTGTAATCTCCAGCCCCCCAGTCTGTGCTGTGCGGTCACTCCCAGCAGCAGCTGCGCTGATTAGTTCTTCCTGCCACCAGCGGAAGTCAGTCTCCTCTCCCGAGTCCCTGGGCTGATGGTGGCAGAAGATGGGCTGTGGGAGAAGCTGAGCACGTAGAAGGCGCCTGCTGAGGAAGGTTCCGGTATGAATGGTCGACCATGTTATGGTCGACAGTCATTAGGTCGACCAATATTGGTCGACATTGGCATGGTCGACATGGACAAATGGTCGACACATAAAAATGGTTGACACATGAAAGGTCGACACATGAAAAGGTCAACATGAGTTTATTTTACTTTTTTTGTGTAATTTTCTGCGTAAAGTGACGGGGAACCCCAATTAGTGCACCGCGTCCCCTCGCATGTGGATCGTAAACTATGGAAAAGTTCCACAAAAGAAATGTTTTGGTTTTTTAAAAACTCATGTGTCGACCAGTTTCATGTGTCGACCATGTATCCATATAGCGCACTCAAAGATAACATGCAACCATCCGCCAAAATAATTGTGGCATCTACATGTTGCTTGCAGTGGCCTGGAACTGCACCCCGTACTCAGTAGTGCTTCTGCAGAGCTGCCTGAAGTGTCCAAGGGATACCCCACGCAGGCACCCTGCAGCCTATGGGTAGTGCTCTGCTTCCTGCAGTTAGTGGCCATGCCTACTAGGTGTGATGTCATTGGTTTAGGGGTCAGGACTGGCACAGGGATGCATAAAGCCCTATTGTGACCCTGACACTGGGTTTGATTAAAAATCAGCCACTTACAGTTACACTACAACATGGAGTAAGGTTCTTATTTTACTGATGTCAGTGGAAGCCATAGGTCTGCAATCTCGGTCCTCATTACCCCCACACAGTGCATGTTTTGCAGGTCTCCTCACAGAATCGCGAGTTAAATAATTAACTCAACCTGTGGACCTTTTAAAATGTGTCTGTGAGTAATTAATACACCTGTGCACCTGCTTGGTTACCTGCAAAACATGCACTGTATGGGGTAATGAGGACCGAGTTTGCAGCCCTATGATGTAAGCCCTGGAAGTGCTGCAGCTAGATTTGAGCACCCAGGGACTACAATTAACTTCAAGAAGTGCATGGGGAAAAACTACAGTGCAGGGAGAAGAACTACATTTCTCAGACTGCTGCTTTATAAAGGGGGCGGTGCCAAGGGGTCTGTGTATGGACAGTAGTGACTGGGAAACCCCAGAGAGCAGACAGGGGAGCATCCTGAGAGAGACTGAGCTGTGTGACAAGGTGGCCCTAAGAAGAAGGGCATTGGATTGGTGGTCTGGGCAGAGAGAGCTGACAGTCTATACAGGGGTGGCCAGACTTTAGCAGACGACGATCTCCTTTGAAAGCTGAAAAGCTTTTGTGATGTACCTTTGAGGGACAAAAAAGGGGCGTAACCTCGCTGCACAGGGTGTAGCCACTGAAATCACACATTGGCCCCCACAGTACCACTGGTACTATGCAGCCCACCTGTGCCCAACGACACCATGCATCCCACCTCAGTGGCAAACGCAGGATTTGCATGGGGGGGTTTCCAGAACTGGGCGGAGCCAATCACGGGGGTGGGGACTGAGGTGACCCAGTATATGCTGGGTCCGTAAAACTAGTGTGTCTGTGTGTGTGTGTGTGTATATATATATATATATATATATATATATATATATATGAAACGAAATAGAGGAGATGGCGCCAAGGGAGTTATATCAACGCCCTGCCTAAAAACGGACCCTTACAGTACTCTCCGGATAAATTACGTCAGATAACAAATACTAACATAAAAATTTATTAAAACAACATATAAACCCGACACAAATGTTCATAAGTATACAGAGTTGATACATTTACATTTGTCGCACAATTTGAACAATCAGTTTGTAGTGATGAGGAAAAAGCGTAGATATATCACTACGATTTCCTCCTTCTCCTTATTGTAGATTCGGAGGTAACATCAGATAATAGATAGATAAATAACCCAACGCGTTTCGTCTTGTTCCAAGACTTCATCAGGGGTAAAATCTCTTCATTTCAGAACATATTGTCAGCACATAAAAGGTCATTCAAAGATGTATGAACAACGTTTCAATATTTCAATGGGACTTGATTGATACAGCGAGGACCATACCTCATATATCATCAGCTTGAGTCTGACATTCAGATATTCGAATATGGGGAAGATTCATATGTGTATAGAATCTAACTGGTTCGCAAGCATAAGGAACCTCGTCGATCAGCAGCTTCAACCTGACACTCAGAGACTCAGGAGTGAAGGCAATTCAAATGGGTATAATGTCTAACCAATTTAGAACACGTGGTAGACCCTCCAGTGGTGCAGTGCTGACAGCCAAGTCTCTGTATACATATATCTACACACACATATATATATATATATATATATATATATACATACACACACACATACATATACACGGGTGGTCTTCAGTATGCCGGCGGTCGGGCTCCCGGCGACCAGCATACCGGCGCCGGGAGCCTGACCGCCGGCATACCGACACTTATTCTCCCTCGTGGGGGTCCACGACCCCCCTGGAGGGAGAATAGAATAGTGTGGCGCGCGTAGCGTGGCGAGCGCAGCGAGCCCGCAAGGGGCTCATTTGCGCTCGCCACACTGTTGGTAAGCTGGCGGCCGGCCTCCCGGCGCCGGTATGCTGGTCGCCGGGAGGCCGGCCGCTGGGAGATCGTAGTGAACCCATATACACATATACATAGCATATTAAACATGCATACATATATATATATATACACACACATACAGTACACATATATATACACATGTATATGTATATATATCATATGTGTGTGTGTGTGTGTGTGTTTATATGTATGTATGTATATACATGTGTATATATGTAGGCACATGGATATATATGTACTATAATTAAAATAAAGTAAACTTTTATTGCACTTGCAAGTGCCACCAGGAAGACAGCAGGCTGCAGAGGACGCTAGACAGTCATTAATAATGCTCATGCAGCTAAAAAAAAAAAAAAAATTTTTTTTTTTTTTTTTTAGTGGAGGGGGGTTTCTGGGTACTCGGAATCCCCCCGTGGGTGCGCCACTGCACCTGTGCCCCCACCCTGTGTACACTAGTACTATACAGCCCAAAGTGTGTCCACTGACACCGTGCACCCACCCTGTGCCCTCAACCTGTGTACACTGGTACTATGCAGCCCACCTGTGCCCACTGACACCATGCATCCCCCTGTGCCCCCACCCTGTGTACACTAGTACTATACAGCACCAACTGTGCCCACTGACACCATGCACTCCCCTGTGCCCTCACCCTGTGTACACTGGTACTATGCAGCCCCACTTGTGCCCATTGACACCTTGAATCCCCCTGTGCCCCCATCCTGTGTACTCTGATACTATGCAGCCCCACCTGTGTCCACTGACACAGTGCATCCCCCCTGTGCCCCCACCCTGTGCACACTGGTACTGTGCAGCCCAGCTGTGCCCACTGACACCATGCATCCCCCCACCATGTGTACACTGGTACTATGCAGCCCCACCTGTGCCCACTGACACCGTGCATCCCCCCTGTGTCCTCACCCTGTGCACACTGGTACTGTGCAGCCCAGCTGTGCCCACTGACACCATGCAGCCACCTGTGCCCCCACCCTGTGCACACTGGTACTATTCAGCCCACCTGTGCCCACTGACACCATGCATTCCCCCTGTGGCCCCACCCTGTGTACACTGGTACTATGAGGCCCACCTGTTCCCACTGACACCATGCATCAACCTGTGCCCTCACCCTGTGTACACTGGTACCATGCAGCCCACCTGTGCCCACTGACACCGTGCACCCCCCCTGTGCCCTCAACCTGTGTACACTGGTACTATGCAGCCCACCTGTGCCCACTGACACAGTGCATCCCCCCTGTGTCCTCACCCTGTGCACACTGGTACTATGCAGCCCAGCTGTGCCCACTGACACCATGCAGCCACCTGTGCCCCCACCCTGTGCACACTGGTACTATTCAGCCCACCTGTGCCCACTGACACCATGCATTCCCCCTTTGGCCCCACCCTGTGTACACTGGTACTATGCAGCCCCAATTGTGCCCACTGACACCGTGCCTCCCCCCTGCGCCTCCACCCTGGTCACACTGGTACTGTGCAGCCCAGCTGTGCCCACTGACACCATGCATCCACCTGTGCCCCCACCCTGGCACACTGGTACTATGCAGCCCACCTGTGCCCACTGACACCATGCATTCCCCTGTGGCCCCACTCTATGTACACTGGTACTATGCAGCCCCATCTGTGCCCACTGACACCGTGCATCCCCCCTGTGCACACTGGTACTATGCAGCCCCATCTGTGCCCACTGACACCATGCATCTCCACTGTGACCCCACCCTGTGCACACTGGTACTGTGCAGCCCAGCTGTGCCCACTAACACCGTGCATCCCCCTGTGCCCTCATCCTGTGCACACTGGTACTATGAGGCCCACCTGTTCCCACTGACACCATGCATCAACCTGTGCCCTCACCCTGTGTACACTGGTACCATGCAGCCCACCTGTGCCCACTGACACCGTGCACCCCCCCTGTGCCCTCAACCTGTGTACACTGGTACTATGCAGCCCACCTGTGCCCACTGACACCATGCATCCCCCTGTGCCCCCACCCTGTGTACACTAGTACTATACAGCACCAACTGTGCCCACTGACCCCATGCACTCCCCTGTGCCTTCACCATGTGTACAATGGTACTATGCAGCCCCACTTGTGCCCATTGACACCTTGAATCCCCCTGTGCCCCCACCCTGTGTACACTGGTACTATGCAGCCCACCTGTGTCCACTGACACCGTGCATCCCCCCTGCGCCCCCACCCTGTGTACACTGGTACTATGCAGCCCCACTTGTGCCCACTGACACCGTGCTTCCCCCCTGTGCCCCCACCCTGTGCCCCCACCCTGTGCACACTGGTCCTATTCAGCACACCTGTGCCCACTGACACCATGCATCCCCCCTGCGCCTCCACCCTGTGCATACTGGTACTGTGCAGCCCAGCTGTGCCCACTGACACCATGCATCCACCTGTGCACCCACCCTGGCACACTGGTGCTATGCAGCCCACCTGTGCCCACTGACACCATGCATTCCCCCGTGGCCCCACTCTGTGTACACTGGTACTATGCAGCCCCACTTGTGCCTACTGACACCGTGCATCCCCCCTGTGCACACTGGTACTATGCAGCCCCATCTGTGCCCACTGACACCATGCATTGCCCCTGTGCACACTGGTACTATGCAGCCCCATCTGTGCCCACTGACACCATGCATCTCCACTGTGACCCCACCCTGTGCACACTGGTACTGTGCAGCCCAGCTGTGCCCACTGACACCGTGCATCCCCCCCTGTGTCCTCACCCTGTGCACACTGGTACTATGCAGCCCCATCTGTGCCCACTGACACCGTGCATCCCCCCTGTGCACACTGGTACTATGCAGCCCCATCTGTGCCCACTGACACCATGCATTGCCCCTGGCACACTGGTACTATGCAGCCCCATCTGTGCCCACTGACACCATGCATCTCCACTGTGACCCCACCCTGTGCACACTGGTACTGTGCAGCCCAGCTGTGCCCACTGACACCGTGCATCCACCCTGTGCACACTGGTACTATGCAGCCCCATCTGTGCCCACTGACACCATGCATCTCCACTGTGCCCTCATCCTGTGCACACTGGTACTATGAGGCCCACCTGTTCCCACTGACACCATGCATCAACCTGTGCCCTCACCCTGTGTACACTGGTACCATGCAGCCCACCTGTGCCCACTGACACTGTGCACCCCCCCTGTGCCCTCAACCTGTGTACACTGGTACTATGCAGCCCCACTTGTGCCCACTGACACCGTGCATCCCCCCTTTGTCCTCACCCTGTGCACACTGGTACTATGCAGCCCCATCTGTGCCCACTGACACCGTGCATGCCCCCTGTGCACACTGGTACTATGCAGCCCCATCTGTGCCCACTGACACCGTGCATCCCCCCTGTGCACACTGGTACTATGCAGCCCCATCTGTGCCCACTGACACCGTGCATCCCCCCTGTGCACACTGGTACTATGCAGCCCCATCTGTGCCCACTGACACCGTGCATCCCCCCTGTACCTCCACCCTGTGTACACTGGTACTGTGCAGCCCAGCTGTGCCCACTGACACCGTGCATCCCCCCTATGCCCTCATCCTGTGCACACTGGTATTATGAGGCCCACCTGTTCCCACTGACACCATGCATCAACCTGTTCCCTCTCCCTGTGTACACTCACTGGTACCATGCAGCCCACCCGTGCATCCCCCCTGTGCCCCCATCCTGAGTACACTGGTGCTATACAGCCCCAACTGCACCCACTGACACCGTGCATCCCCCCTGTGCCCTCACCCTGTGTTTTTTTTATATACCTGCCCTCCTGTCTGCCACTGCAGTGCCACTCCTTGATAGGCCAATTGTTTGTGTTGCTTGGCTCAGTCATACAGCTACCTCATTGCACCTCTTCTACATCTTTGCATGATGTGCTGTTTGGGGCCTTTTTTTTTTATATCTGCCCTCCTGTCTGACACTGCAGTGCTACTCCTAGATGGGCCAGGTGTTTGTGTTGTACACTTGTGTCACTTAGCTTAGTCATCCAGCAACCTCGGTGCAACCTTTTGGCCTAAAAACAATATTGTGAGGTGTGAGGTGTTCAGAATAGAATGGAAATGAGTGGAAATGAATGAGATTTAGCCGTTTTTATGTTTTTTTTCAAAAATCAACTGGATCCAAAACCATCTATTAATTTCCTCACAGATGTATTAAAAATCACAATAACTTTACTGCTTTACTTTATGCTGTGGACCAACTGCACATGCGCAGTCAGTCAGTGGTGTTTCAGGGAGGGATCTGGATGATCCACTCATAGTTCGCACTCTGTCTGAGGATGTGGCTGGACTGGGTAATGAGACTTGGCTCTTCCCTCTTACGGGGTACATTTCCAGCTGGACCCAGTGGGAAACGGGGCAGTTGGGCAATCAGGGGGGTGCCGTGCAGGGAGTCAAGAGGTGACACGAGGGAGGGTTTATGTCTAAGGTGGGGAGTGAAAATGGACAAAGGGGGAAGAGGGGAGGAAGGAACATATGAAGTGGTAAGTGAGAAGGGTGCATGCCCCCCCCCCCCCCTTCCCACAGGAGGGGCCAGCCCAGAGTGACTAGGCTCACACTGTAGGGGTTAGAGACAGGTGGAGGAGAGCCTAGGAGGCAGGAAGGGAAGTGCTATGGTAGGGAGAAAGTGGAGCCGCTGAAAAGGTTATTATCTCCATCTAGAGAGTACAGTCACATTTCCCGTGGTAACCCTAGATGGTGTCCCGCAACCCAGTACATTGACTGGCACATCTCAAATGTTTTTTTTTTTGGGGGGACAAGGGCCCCCCTTGCCCCTTTCTACCCCGTTCTGACACCTAGAAATACACATATAAAATGTAACCAATAATATAACTATGAGGGAGAATATCACCACCACCTAGTTCTTAACTTCTTAACATACCTGATGATTGTCTTTAAAAAAAAAAAACAGTCAGAAATGGTTTTTCATTTTTTTAAAAGAGTTAATTAGGTGGAATACATGCATTTAAATTTATCCAAAATGATTTTTATAAATTCTTTGTTTTTGTTTTTGATATTTGTAAAAAATCTTGTTTCCAAACATCAGTACATAGGATCGGCACCATCGAAACCATTGGGAACATCATGACCATTGATTGCGACTTTCATTTTCCCAGCATTGCAGCTACCAGATAAACAATAGGGAGGGGGGACACTAGGGAGTTAATTTCCATCTCCCCAGCAGCTGCTATGGGGGTCATTCCGACCCGTTCGCACGCAGCGGTTTATCGCTGCGGTGCGAACGGGTGCGGAATGCACATGCGCGGCGGGCGCAGTGCACGTGCGCGATGTTGCCCGGCGACTTACAAAGGAAGCGGTCACAGAGCCGACCGCTAAGAAGATTGACAGGAAGGAGGCGTGGCAGGGCGGATCCGGACCGTTTGGAGCCGTTTTCGGGGAGTGGTGAGTATAACGCAGGCGTGTCCAGGACAACAGAGGGCGGAGGAGTGACGTCAAAGCCGGACCCATCATCGCTGGATCCATCGCACAGGGTAAGTAGGTATAGGGCTAATCTTGTTCTGCTTGAAATTTTCTAAGCTTAGCAGGGCTGCGCAAGCGATCGCAGCCCTGCTAAGCTAAAATACACTCCCCCATAGGCGTGGACTATTGATCGCAGCAGCAGCAAAAAGTTGCTGGCTGCGATCAACTCGGAATGACCACCAATGTCTACAGCTGCCGGGTGGGAGATCAGCAGTGATCGGCAGCACAGCAGACACTGGAGGACGATGCTGGGAGGCAGAGGGACTGGAAGGAAGGTTTCTCTTGCCTGCAGTTGTGCAGACTGTATATCTGACTGGTTGCTTGCTAGTGTGCTCGCATCTGATGCGACCATGCCAGGCAAGAGGTTAAAGCATGTTAGTATTTCTCTGCCTAGTCTCACACAGGGCCGAATCTAAGTATTTTAGCGCTGTGTGCAAGAAACGGCATTGGCGCCCCCCCCCCCCTACGCAAGATAGGAGCAGTGCGCGTTGCAGGCGAAAAATATATAGGGATGTGGCTTCATGGGGAAGAGGCGTGGCCACAAAAGAATGCCAATTCATACTACAGTGTATCGTAGTCTCCTCTCCGTTATTCAATTGCCACTACACCAGGTAGAGCCCATTTTTACACATTACGGCAGACGGCGTGCCTTTTTACACATTATAGCAGACGGCGTGCCTTTTTACACATTATGGCAGACAGCGTCCCCCTTTTTACATATTACGGCAGACAGCGTCCCCCTATTTACACATTGCGGCAGACAGCGCCCCCCTTTTTACACATTACGGCAGACAGCTTCCCCTTTTTACACATTACGGCAGGCAGTCCCCCTTTTTTACACATTACTGCAGGCAGTCCCCCTTTTTTACACATTACTGCAGGCAGTCCCCCCTTTTTACACATTACGGCAGGCAGTCCCCCCCTTTTACACATTACAGCAGGCAGTCCCCATTTTTTACACATTACTGCAGGCAGTCCCCCCTTTTTACACATTACGGCAGGCAGTCCCCCCTTTTTACACATTACGGCAGGCAGTCCCCCTTTTTACACATTACGGCAGGCAGTCCCCCCTTTTTACACATTACGGCAGGCAGTCCCCCTTTTTACACATTACGGCAGGCAGTCCCCCCTTTTTACACATTACGGCAGGCAGTCCCCCTTTTTTACACATTACTGCAGGCAGTCGACAGAGAGAGAGAGAGAGAGAGAGAGTGTTATACTCACCACCATCATGCGCCTCTCCTCTCCACACCTCTTCCGTCTTCCTGCACTGCGCTCTTGGCAGCGTAGGGCATTGTGAATGGGCTGGGGGCGGGCTGGGAAAGTGTTATCTCTCCCAGCACATGGGGGGGAGCAGAGGGAAAGCTGTAGCGCTGCCCGGTTACCTATGTGAGCGGTAGCCAGGCAATGCAGCTGGGGGATGGCCGGTGACAGGGAGATGCGGCCAGGACACCTCAGAGCGGCGGCGGCCCGGCGGTGTTGCTAGTGGTCCTGCGCCTCCAGCGCACCTGCGCTGTGTGCAAGGCACCACTAGCACACACCTAGTTACGGTGCTGGTGTCACATAGTGATTATTTGGTACTGTCCAAAAATATGGTTGACCTAAACTGTTCTGAAGGTTGTGCTGTTCATGTGACTGTGTTATTCAGTAATGCTGTAATGTTTTTCCTTATACTACTGCTGGTGTAGTGTTCTGTTTGTTTTTCAGTCTTGTTTAGAAATGTTAGTCATTACTCATTCAATGAAGCTGGAAAAACATTGCTGCTGAAACAGTCTATACATTAATTGTTTTGGAAAAAGTAATACAAATCATCATGTTTCTGCTAAACCCACTTACAACATCAACAACACAAAAATAAAAATGTGTAAGATATGAAGGATCACATTCTTATACTCAATAATAAATAGGCAATAACTTAATTAACTTGAAGTGAAACTAATAAAGATGATATTAGGTAACCCAGACCACTATACATTAGCACATATGGGAGGAGAGCCTAACTAGCAGGGGTTGTACTGTACACAAGTTCTATAACCAATTTACTGTAACAGTATAATAATTGGAATGATTGTTTTATCAGTTTTTTAATATTTGACTGCAGACATCCTTTGTTAAAAATCAGAAAAGGTTAAAATTAATAACTATACAGATCCAATTACACAAATAGGCGGTGGTTTTGTGTACCAATAAACCCTATGGGCTCATGCAGAGACGGAACTACCATTGGTGCAGCAGGTTCATTGCACTGGATCCCTGAGAACTAAGGGGCCCACTGCTGCCCAGACCAGCAATGAGTTATTCCCTGCCCCCCACACCACCCACATACAGATTATTTTGAGCAATGTTGGAAGAATGGGCCAGTGCAGAGAGCAGGATAGTCCCCACTATCTGAGGGACCTGCCCCTTACCTTAGGGTGGGCTGACCTTGTGTGTGCTGGACTGCTAGAGGAGTCCTGCCACCTATCAGTACTGATGATCAGGGGTAGATTGGGATCGATCACCAGCCCGGGAAATTTATGGAAGCAACCCTATTGGGGGCGGAGCCTGTTAAGGGGGAGTGGTCTGTCAAGAGGCAGGGTCCCTACACAGAGGTCCTGATTCTGAGATAAACATAGTTGGGGCTTTCTTTGCTTTACGCTATGCCAATGTTTACCAGCGCCTTTATGCATATGCTGCTACAATGCCCTTCCCTGATGTACATCTGTACGTCTGAATATACAAAGACTGACATGCCCACTTTCAGTGACTACTGACATTGTACAGGGAGCACACACTACATACAGCACAGTACAGAGAGGGAGCACACACTACATACAGCACAGTACAGGGAGGGAGCACACACTACATACAGCACAGTACAGGGAGGGAGCACACACTACATACAGCACAGTACAGGGAGGGAGCACACACTACATACAGCACAGTACAGGGAGGGAGCACACACTACATACAGCACAGTACAGGGAGGGGGAGCACACACTACATACAGCACAGTACAGGGAGGGAGTAGACACCACATATAGCACAGTACAGGATGGGAGCACAGACTACATACAGCACAGTACAGGATGGGAGCACAGACTACATACAGCACAGTACAGGGAGGGAGCACACACTACATACAGCACAGTACAGAGAGGGAGCACACACTACATACAGCACAGTACAGGGAGGGAGCACACACTACATACAGCACAGTACAGGGAGGGAGCACACACTACATACAGCACAGTACAGGGAGGGGGAGCACACACTACATACAGCGCAGTACAGGGAGGGAGTAGACACCACATATAGCACAGTACAGGATGGGAGCACAGACTACATACAGCACAGTACAGGATGGGAGCACAGACTACATACAGCACAGTACAGGGAGGGAGCACACACTACATACAGCACAGTACAGAGAGGGAGCACACACTACATACAGCACAGTACAGGGAGGGAGCACACACTACATACAGCACAGTACAGGGAGGGAGCACACACTACATACAGCACAGTATAGGGAGGGAGCAAACACTACATACAGCACAGTACAGAGAGGGAGCACACACTACATACAGCACAGTACAGGGAGGGAGCACAAACTACATACAGCACAGTACAGGGAGGGAGCACACACTACATACAGCACAGTACAGGGAGGGAGCACACACTACATACAGCACAGTACAGGGAGGAAGCACAGACTACATACAGCGCAGTACAGGGAGGGAGCACACACTACATACAGCACAGTACAGGGAGGGGGAGCACACTACATACAGAACAGTACAGGGAGGGGGAGCACACACTACATACAGCACAGTACAGGGAGGGAGCACACACTACATACAGCACAGTACAGGTAGGGAGCACACACTACATACAGCACAGTACAGGGAGGGAGCACACACTACATACAGCACAGTACAGGGAGGGGGAGCACATACTATATACAGCAGAGTACAGGGAGAGAGCACACACTACATACAGCACAGTACAGGGAGGGAGCACACACTACATACAGCACAGTACAGGGAGGGAGCACACACTACATACAGCACAGTACTGGGCGAGAGCACAAACTACATACAGCACAGTACAGGGAGTGAGCACACACTACATACAGCGCAGTACAGGGAGGGAGCACACACCACATACAGCACAGTACAGGGAGGGAGCACACACTACATACAGCACAGTACAGGGAGGGAGCACACACTACATACAGCACAGTACAGGGAGGGAGCACACACTACATACAGCACAGTACAGGGAGGGAGCACACACTACATACAGCACAGTACAGTGAGGGAGCACACACTACATACAGCACAGTACAGGGAGGGAGCACACACTACATACAGCACAGTACAGGGAGGGAGCACACACTACATACAGCACAGTACAGGGAGGGGGAGCACACACTACATACAGCACAGTACAGGGAGGGAGCACACACTACATACAGCGCAGTACAGGGAGGGAGTACACACCACATACAGCACAGTACAGGATGGGAGCACAGACTACATACAGCACAGTACAGGGAGGGAGCACACACTACATACAGCACAGTACAGGGAGGGAGCACACACTACATACAGCACAGTACTGGGCGGGAGCACAAACTACATACAGCACAGTACAGGGAGGGAGCACACACTACATACAGCGCAGTACAGGGAGGGAGTACACACCACATACAGCACAGTACAGGGAGGGAGCACACACTACATACAGCACAGTACAGGGAGGGAGCACACACTACATACAGCACAGTACAGGGAGGGAGCACACACTACATACAGCACAGTACAGGGAGGGAGCACACACTACATACAGCACAGTACAGGGAGGGAGCACACACTACATACAGCACAGTACAGGGAGGGGGAGCACACACTACATACAGCACAGTACAGGGAGGGAGCACACACTGCATACAGCGCAGTACAGGGAGGGAGTACACACCACATACAGCACAGTACAGAATGGGAGCACAGACTACATACAGCACAGTACAGGGAGGGAGCACACACTACATACAGCACAGTACAGAGAGGGAGCACACACTACATACAGCACAGTACAGGGAGGGAGCACACACTACATACAGCACAGTACAGGGAGGGAGCACACACTACATACAGCACAGTACAGAGAGGGAGCACACACTACATACAGCACAGTACAGGAAGGGAGCACACACTACATACAGCACAGTACAGGGAGGGAGCACACACTACATACAGCACAGTACAGGGAGGGAGCACACACTACATACAGCACAGTACAGGGAGGGAGCACACACTACATACAGCACAGTACAGGGAGGGGGAGCACACACTACATAAAGCACAGTACAGGGAGGGGGAGCACACACTACATACAGCACAGTACAGGGAGGGGGCACACACTACATACAGCACAGTACAGGGAGGGGGAGCACACGCTACATAAAGCACAGTACAGGGAGGGGGAGCACACACTACATACAGCACAGTACAGGGAGGGGGAGCACACACTACAAACAGGACAGTACAGGGAGGGAGCACACACCACATACAGCACAGTACAGGGAGGGAGCACACACTACATACAGCACAGTACAGGGAGGGGGAGCACATACTATATACAGCAGAGTACAGGGAGAGAGCACACACTACATACAGCACAGTACAGGGAGGGAGCACCCACTACATACAGCACAGTACAGGGAGGGAGCACACACTACATGCAGCACAGTACAGGGCGGGAGCACAAACTACATACAGCACAGTACAGGGAGGGAGCACACACTATATACAGCACAGTACAGGGAGGGAGCACACGCTACATACAGCACAGTACAGGGAGGGGGAGCACACACTACATACAGCACAGTACAGGGAGGGAGTACACACTACATACAGCACAGTCCAGGGAGGGAGGACACACTACACTACATACAGCACAGTATAGGGAGGGAGCACACACTACATACAGAACAGTTTGGGGAGGGAGCACACACACTACAAACAGAAAAGTACAGGGAGGGACTACACACCACATACAGCACAGTACAGGGAGGGAGCACACACTACATACAGCACAGTACAGGGAGGGAGCACACACTACATACAGCACAGTACAGGGAGGGAGCACACACTACATACAGCACAGTACAGGGAGGGAGCACACACTACATACAGCACAGTACAGGGAGGGAGCACACACTACATACAGCACAGTACAGGGAGGGAGCACACAGCACATACAGCACAGTACAGGGAGGGAGCACACACTACATACAGCACAGTACAGGGAGGCAGCACACACTACATACAGCATAGTACAGGGTGGGAGCACACACTACATATAGCACAGTACAGGGAGGGAGCACACACTACATACAGCACAGTACATGGAGGGAGCACATACAAGTAGTGAAACACAGACACAGTGGACCAGTGCAGTGGAATCTGTTCCAGTGGCCAATCCGCCCCTGATTACATACATAACCACCACATTATTACACAAATAGCACCACATTACACATACAGTAGTGATGTGCACCGGAAATTTTTCGGGTTTTGTGTTTTGGTTTTGGATTCGGTTCCGATGCCGTGTTTTGGATTCGGACGCGTTTTGGCACAACCTCACCGAAAAATTTTTGTCGGATTCGGGTGTGTTTTGGATTCGGGTGTTTTTTTAAAAAAACCCCAAAAAAACAGCTTAAATCATAGAATTTGGGGGTCATTTTGATCCCATAGTTTTATTAACCTCAATAACCATAATTTCCACTCATTTCCAGTCTATTCTGAACACCTCACACCTCACAATATTATTTTTAGTCCTAAAATTTGCACCGAGGTCGCTGGATGGCTAAGCTAAGCGACACAAGTGGCCGACACAAACACCTGGCCCATCTAGGAGTGGCACTGCAGTGTCAGGCAGGATGGCACTTCAAAAAAATTGTCCCCAAACAGCACATGATGCAAAGAAAAAAAGAGGCGCACCAAGGTCACTGTGTGACTAAGCTAAGCGACACAAGTGGCCGACACAAACACCTGGCCCATCTAGGAGTGGCACTGCAGTGTCAGGCAGGATGGCACTTCAAAAAATTGTCCCCAAACAGCACATGATGCAAAGAAAAAAAGAGGCGCACCAAGGTCGCTGTGTGACTAAGCTAAGCGACACAAGTGGCTGACACAAACACCTGGCCCATCTAGGAGTGGCACTGCAGTGTCAGGCAGGATGGCACTTCAAAAAAAATTGTCCCCAAACAGCACACGATGCAAAGAAAAATGAAAGAAAAAAGAGGTGCAAGATGGAATTGTCCTTGGGCCCTCCCACCCACCCTTATGTTGTATAAACAAGACATGCACACTTTAACGAACCCATCATTTCAGCGACAGGGTCTGCCACACGACTGTGACTGAAATGACTGGTTGGTTTGGGCCCCCACCAAAAAAAGAAGCAATCAATCTCTCCTTACACAAACTGGCTCTACAGAGGCAAGATGTCCACCTCATCATCATCCTCCGATTCCTCACCCCTTTCACTGTGTACATCCCCCTCCTCACAGATTATTAATTCGTCCCCACTGGAATCCACCATCTCAGGTCCCTGTGTACTTTCTGGAGGCAATTGCTGCTGGTGAATGTCTCCACGGAGGAATTGATTATAATTAATTTTGATGAACATCAACTTCTCCACATTTTCTGGAAGTAACCTCGTACGCCGATTGCTGACAAGGTGAGCGGCGGCACTAAACACTCTTTCGGAGTACACACTGGAGGGAGGGCAACTTAGGTAGAATAAAGACAGTTTCTGCAAGGGCCTCCAAATTGCCTCTTTTTCCTGCCAGTATACGTACGGACTGTCTGACGTGCCTACTTGGATGCGGTCACTCATATAATCCTCCACCATTCTTTCAATGGTGAGAGAATCATATGCAGTGACAGTAGACGACATGTCAGTAATCGTTGCCAGGTCCTTCAGTCCGGACCAGATGTAAGCACTCGCTCCAGACTGCCCTGCATCACCGCCAGCGGGTGGGCTCGGAATTCTTAGCCTTTTCCTCGCACCCCCAGTTGCGGGAGAATGTGAAGGAGAAGATGTTGACTGGTCACGTTCCGCTTGACTTGACAATTTTCTCACCAGCAGGTCTTTGAACCTCTGCAGAATTGTGTCTGCCATAAAGAGAGATACAACGTAAGTTTTGAATCTAGGATCGAGCACGGTGGCCAAAATGTAGTGCTCTGATTTCAACAGATTGACCACCCGTGAATCCTGGTTAAGCGAATTAAGGGCTCCATCCACAAGTCCCACATGCCTAGCGGAATCGCTCTGTTTTAGCTCCTCCTTCAATCTCTCCAGCTTCTTCTGCAAAAGCCTGATGAGGGGAATGACCTGACTCAGGCTTGCAGTGTCTGAACTGACTTCACGTGTGGCATGTTCAAAGGGTTGCAGAACCTTGCACAACGTTGAAATCATTCTCCACTGCGCTTGAGTCAGGTGCATTCCCCCTCCTTTACCTATATCGTGGGCAGATGTATAGGCTTGAATGGCCTTTTGTTGCTCCTCCATCCTCTGAAGCATATAGAGGGTTGAATTCCACCTTGTTACAACCTCTTGCTTCAGATGATGGCAGGGCAGGTTCAGGAATGTTTGGTGGTGCTCCAGTCTTCTGTACGCGGTGGCTGAATGCCGAAAGTGGCCCGCAATTCTTCGGGCCACCGACAGCATCTCTTGCACGCCCCTGTCGTTTTTTAAATAATTCTGCACCACCAAATTCAATGTATGTGCAAAACATGGGACGTGCTGGAATTTGCCCAGATGTAATGCACGCACAATATTGCTGGCGTTGTCCGATGTCACAAATCCCTAGGAGGGTCCAATTGGGGTAAGCCATTCTGCGATGATCTTCCTCAGTTGCCGTAAGAGGTTGTCAGCTGTGTGCCTTTTCTGGAAAGCGGTGATACAAAGCGTAGCCTGCCTAGGAACGAGTTGGCGTTTGCGAGATGCTGCTACTGGTGCCGCCGCTGCTGTTCTTGCTGCGGGAGGCAATACATCTACCCAGTGGGCTGTCACAGTCATATAGTCCTGAGTCTGCCCTGCTCCACTTGTCCACATGTCCGTGGTTAAGTGGACATTGGGTACAACTGCAATTTTTAAGACACTGGTGAGTCTTTTTCTGAGGTCTGTGTACATTTTCGGTATCGCCTGCCTAGAGAAATGGAACCTAGATGGTATTTGGTACCGGGGACACAGTACCTCAATCAAGTCTCTAGTTGCCTCTGAATTAACGGTGGATACCGGAACCACATTTCTCACCACCCAGGCTGCCAAGGCCTGAGTTATCTGCTTTGCAGCAGGATGACTGCTGTGATATTTCATCTTCCTCGCAAAGGACTGTTGGACAGTCAATTGCTTACTGGAAGTAGTACAAGTGATCTTCCGACTTCCCGTCTGGGATGACGATCGACTCCCAGCAGCTACAACAGCAGCGCCAGCAGCAGTAGGCGTTACACTCAAGGATGCATCGGAGGAATCCCAGGCAGGAGAGGACTCGTCAGACTTGCCAGTGACATGGCCTGCAGGACTATGGGCTTTCCTGAGTAAGGAGGAAATTGACACTGAGGGAGTTGGTGGTGTGGTTTGCAGGAGCTTGGTTACAAGAGGAAGGGATTTAGTGGTCAGTGGACTGCTTCCGCTGTCACCCAAAGTTTTTGAACTTGTCACTGACTTATGATGAATGCGCTGCAGGTGACGTATAAGGGAGGATGTTCCGAGGTGGTTAACGTCCTTACCCCTACTTATTACAGCTTGACAAAGGCAACACACGGCTTGACACCTGTTGTCCGCATTTGTGTTGAAATAATTCCACACCGAAGAGGTGATTTTTTTTGTATTTTGACCAGGCATGTCAATGGCCATATTCGTCCCACGGACAACAGGTGTCTCCCCGGGTGCCTGACTTAAACAAACCACCTCACCATCAGAATCCTCCTTGTCAATTTCCTCCCCAGCGCCAGCAACACCCATATCCTCATCCTGGCGTACTTCAACAGTGACATCTTCAATTTGACTACAATTGGACTCTCCTTGGGTATTTGTGATTTAGAAGAACGCACAGTTCTTTGCTGTGCTTTTGCCAGCTTAAGTCTTTTAATTTTTCTAGCGAGAGGATGAGTGCTTCCATCCTCATGTGAAGCTGAACCACTAGCCATGAACATAGGCCGGGGCCTCAGCCGTTCCTTGCCACTCCGTGTCGTAAATGGCATATTGGCAAGTTTACGCTTCTCCTCAGACGCTTTTAATTTTGATTTTTGGGTAATTTTACTGAACTTTTGTTTTTTGGATTTTACATGCTCTCTACTATGACATTGGGCATCGGCCTTGGCAGACGACGTTGATGGCATTTCATCGTCTCGGCCATGACTAGTGGCAGCAGCTTCAGCACGAGGTGGAAGTGGATCTTGATCTTTCCCTATTTTAACCTCCACATTTTTGTTCTCCATTTTTTAATGTGTGGAATTATATGCCAGTATCAATAGCAATGGCCTACTACTATATTTACTGCGCACAACTGAAATGCACCACAGGTATGGATGGATAGTATACTTGACGACACAGAGGTAGGTACAGCAGTGGCCTTCAGTACCGTACTGCTATATATAGTATACTGGTGGTCACTGTGTCAGCAAACTGCAAAACTAAAATGCACCACAGGTATAGAATGTAGATGGATAGTATACTTAATGAATGATGACACGGAGGTAGGTACAGCAGTGGCCTTCCGTACTGCTATATATAGTATACTGGTGGTCACTGTGTCAGCAAACTGCAAAACTAAAATGCACCACAGGTATAGAATGTAGATGGATAGTATACTTAATGAATGACGACACAGAGGTAGGTACAGCAGTGGCCTTCCGTACTGCTATATATAGTATACTGGTGGTCACTGTGTCAGCAAACTGCAAAACTAAAATGCACCACAGGTATAGAATGTAGATGGATAGTATACTTAATGAATGACGACACAGAGGTAGGTACAGCAGTGGCCTTCCGTACCGTACTGCTATATATAGTATACTGGTGGTCACTGTGTCAGCAAACTGCAAAACTAAAATGCACCACAGGTATAGAATGTAGATGGATAGTATACTTAATGAATGACGACACAGAGGTAGGTACAGCAGTGGCCTTCCGTACTGCTATATATAGTTTACTGGTGGTCACTGTATCAGCAAACTGCAAAACTAAAATGCACCACAGGTATAGAATGTAGATGGATAGTATACTTAATGAATGACGACACAGAGGTAGGTACAGCAGTGGCCTTCCGTACTGCTATATATAGTATACTGGTGGTCACTGTATCAGCAAACTGCAAAACTAAAATGCACCACAGGTATAGAAGGTAGATGGATAGTATACTTAATGAATGATGACACAGAGGTAGGTACAGCAGTGGCCTTCCGTACCGTACTGCTATATATAGTATACTGGTGGTCACTGTGTCAGCAAACTGCAAAACTAAAATGCACCACAGGTATAGAATGTAGATGGATAGTATACTTAATGAATGACGACACAGAGGTAGGTACAGCAGTGGCCTTCCATACTGCTATATATAGTATACTGGTGGTCACTGTGTCAGCAAACTGCAAAACTAAAATGCACCACAGGTATAGAAGGTAGATGGATAGTATACTTAATGAATGACGACACAGAGGTAGGTACAGCAGTGGCCTTCCGTACCGTACTGCTATATATAGTATACTGGTGGTCACTGTGTCAGCAAACTGCAAAACTAAAATGCACCACAGGTATAGAATGTAGATGGATAGTATACTTAATGAACGACGACACAGAGGTAGGTACAGCAGTGGCCTTCCGTACTGCTATATATAGTATACTGGTGGTCACTGTGTCAGCAAACTGCAAAACTAAAATGCACCACAGGTATAGAATGTAGATGGATAGTATACTTAATGAATGACGACACAGAGGTAGGTACAGCAGTGGCCTTCCGTACTGCTATATATAGTATACTGGTGGTCACTGTATCAGCAAACTGCAAAACTAAAATGCACCACAGGTATAGAATGTAGATGGATAGTATACTTAATGAATGA
Source organism: Pseudophryne corroboree (assembly GCF_028390025.1). NCBI lineage: Eukaryota > Metazoa > Chordata > Amphibia > Anura > Myobatrachidae > Pseudophryne > Pseudophryne corroboree. The sequence continues at coordinate 478,955,829 of NC_086444.1, forward strand.
CGACACAGAGGTAGGTACAGCAGTGGCCTTCCGTACCGTACTGCTATATATAGTATACGGGTGGTCACTGTGTCAGCAAACTGCAAAACTAAAATGCACCACAGGTATAGAATGTAGATGGATAGTATACTTAATGAATGACGACACAGAGGTAGGTACAGCAGTGGCCTTCCGTACTGCTATATATAGTATACTGGTGGTCACTGTGTCAGCAAACTGCAAAACTAAAATGCACCACAGGTATAGAATGTAGATGGATAGTATACTTAATGAATGACGACACAGAGGTAGGTACAGCAGTGGCCTTCCATACTGCTATATATAGTATACTGGTGGTCACTGTGTCAGCAAACTGCAAAACTAAAATGCACCACAGGTATAGAATGTAGATGGATAGTATACTTAATGACGACACAGAGGTAGGTACAGCAGTGGCCTACTGTACCGTAATGCTATATATAGTATACTGGTGGTCACTGGTCAGCAAAACTCTGCACTGTACTCCTCCTATATAATATTATACTGGTGGTCCCCAGTCTCCACAATAAAGCAGCACACTGAGCACAGATGTGGAGTGTTTTTCAGGCAGACAACGTATACCGGTGGTCACTGTCCGCAAAACTCTGCACTGTACTCCTGCTATATAATACAGCTGCTCCCCAGTCCCCACAATTAAGCAGTGTGAGCACAGATATATGCAGCACACTGTGACCACAGATATGGAGCATTTTTTTCAGGCAGAGAACGGATAACTGGTGGTCACTGATCAGCAAAACTCTGCACTGTACTCCTCCTATATACAGCTTCTCCCCAGCCCTCCCCACAATTAAGCAATAGTGCACAGCACAATCAAGTTCAACAATAACGGAGAGGACGCCAGCCACGTCCTCTCCCTAACATTTCCAATGCACGAGTGAAAATGGCGGCGACGCGCGGCTGCTTATATAGAATCCGAATCTCGCAAGAATCCGACAGCGGGATGATGACGTTCGGGCGCGCTCGGGTTACCCGAGCCATAAGGGAGAATCCGAGTATGGCTCGGACCCGTGTAAAAAGGGTGAAGTTTGGGGGGGTTCGGTTTCCGAGAAACCGAACCCGCTCATCACTAACATATAGCACTGCATTACATGTATAGCACGGCACTACACATATACAGTAGCACCGCATTACAAAAATAACACCACATAACACCTCACTACATGTATAGCACATCATTACATGTATAGCACCAACTACACGTATAGCACCGCATTATACAAATAGCACCACATAACACGAATAGTACCACATTACACGTATAGCACCATATTGTACAAATAGCAACACATAACACGAATATCACCACATTACACGTATAGCACCGCATTATACAAATAACACCACATAGCACATATAGCACCGCATTACATGTATAGCACCGCATTATACAAATAACACCACATTACATACATAGCCACTGCATTACATAAATAGGCTCATCATCATGGACAGACATCGGGCAGCTATAGGGCTGAAGGACTTTGCATTAGAGATTGTCCCAGGGCTGGCTGTGAGTGCTGCCTGACAACCCTTACAGCATCATGATAATGCAAATAATGTAATTAAAAATAATCTCTCTGCCGGGTCCCCTTCAGTGCTCAGTTGCCGCTCTGGCCAGTCCAGTGAGAGTGCGGTAGCTAAGGTGGCGGCAGGTATAGAAAACCCGGCTTTGACCATCGCTATGCTGCTGCTCTCAGGCCGGGCTCAATGAAGAGACCTTTGCCCGGGGCCAGGGAGAGGATGCTGCTGGGCTTTCTCCAGGTCCCTCATTGGTAGAACAGCTTCACAACTTTTCACGGCTAGCGGCACCCGGAAGTCCTTTCTAGCCTAACTTCCGGATTGCGTTCCAATGAACCGCAAGTACTGGAAGCAGTGTGAGCCAGCCCAGCCTTAGTGTGAATCGGCCTGGCTGAGGGGGATATGGGACCGGCCCATCGGAATCTGTCCTGGTGGGCCAATCCGCCCCTGCTGATGATCACGGCCAATTTGTCTCTATTTAACAGACAGCTGTACATTATTTCTGATTCACTGATTAAAATGTCTATCGTAGAATGTTCTTCATTCATGCGCATACACAAACATACTCTAAAGAAATAACTGACACTGACACCAGAATAATGTTTGCCAATAAAAATGTCAGCTTTTATTAAACAAATGGTATGGTGGCAAGGAGGGACGGCATATATAAATAAGTCCATATTTATTCTATATTTAAACCTTTTAATTGTGGCTGAACCAAACACAAGATGAGGCAAGGGCCCAACTTCAGCCCGGCCTCCATCACATCACAAGGGGAGGCTTTAAGGGCCCAATTTCAGCCCAGCCCCGATCACATCACAAGGGGCCATAATGGGCCATTTGCCACTCCTTGTGTTAATTGCTCTTCACCGGGGATACCGTGGCCAACTCTCCACTCAAGGTATTCCCCAACTCCAAACCAAAAGGTGCTCAGGTGTGTACCAACTTCACCGGAGACCGAAGCCCACCTGGTCCGATTGTACTCCGGCCCCGTAATGTATCAAACTCCCCCACCTTCTCATCTCCTGAGCACCTATAAAAACCCTTTCGACTACAGCCACAATTTCAGGCCGTCCCAACCCGCCAAGCCGACACCAATAATAACACAATCCAGGGCGGGTGGGTGGGTCAATTTTTTCTGTGGAAAAGAGCTAGAACCTAATCAGTCCTCTCCTCATAAGGGCTAAGCTCCTCCCATCACCAGATTCGTCAGCCATCTCATAGGTCCAGCAGTTACCATGGATACATCCATCTGACCTTGCTGCTTCATTCAGCCTACTACTTCGAATTTTATGTCACTACAGCCATATGAAATGTCCTCCGTTCTCTGTCTCTGAATAAAAGGCTGCTTAAGCTATGTACACACTATACAACAGGGATGTGCAGTCAGGGGAGGCAGTACCTCCCCTGTCATAATGATTAAAATAATAAAAAGAAAATATTTATGACAGAGTCTGTGATAAATATCTTCATTTATTATTTTAATAATGTCCCCCCCCCCCTGAAAATGTTGTGCTGGGAGGCAGTGGGAGAGGTGCCTCCCACACCTAACATTAAAGTCCGGGCAGCAGGGGGCGGGCAGGGGGTGGGGCGCAGCAATGGGCTGTGAAAGCCCATTGAAAATGCACGGGGAAGCGGCACTTTTACTGGTGCCTCAATTACAGGGGCGTGCATTCAGCCCTGATGAATGCACGCCCCTGTAAGTCCCCCAGATGTGATTGGCCCAGCGGATCCAGTGCTGAATCCGCAGTCCAATCAGTAGCTAATCCCCCCCTTCCCGGCTGCAGCGAGCGCCGTGGGCTGTGTGGGCGCCTGCTGCAGCCGGCGCCGCTGACTGACACTAGAGGTCATAATTGACCCCTAGTGTCTGAGCGGCGCTACTATGGGAGAGACGTCATGAGTCATGATGTCTCTCACATAGTAGAGAGGAGCCGGCGGACGGAGATGGAGGACAGCGCAATAGGAGCGGTAAGTATGTGTGTGTTTTTTTTTACATGTGTTTGTGTTTGAGGCACAGCTACAGGGGGCACAACTGCAGGGGCACAGCAACTGGGGGAACAGCAACTGGGGTCACAACTACAAGGGGCACAGCAACTGGGGGCACAACTACAAGGGGCACAGCAACTGGGGGCACAACTACAAGGGGCACAGCAACTGGGGTCACAGCTACAAGGGGCACAGCAACTGGGGTCACAGCTACAAGGGGCACAATTACAGGGGTCACAACTACTGGGGGCAAAGCTACAGGGGGCACAGCTACTGGGGGCACAGTGACTGGGGGAACAACTACAGGGGGCACAGCTACAGGAGGCACAGCTACAGGAGGCACAGCTACAGGGGTCACAACTACTCGGGGCACTGCTACACGGGGCACAGCAACTGGGGGCACAATTACAGGTGTCACAACTACAGGGGGGGCACAGCCACAAGGGTCACAGCTACTGGGGGCAAAGCTACAGGGGGCACAGCAACAAGGGGCACAGCTACTGGGGGCACAGCTACAGGGGGCAAAGCTACAGGGGGCACAGCGACTGGCGACACAGCGACTGGGGGCACTGCTACTGGGGGCACAACTACAGGGGTCACAACTACAGGGGTCACAACTACAGGGGGCACAACTACTGGGGGCACAACTACAGGGGTCACAACTACTCGGGGCACTGCTACAAGGGGCACAGCAACTGGGGGCACAATTACAGGGGTCACAACTACTGGGGGCACAGCCACAAGGGGCACAGCTACTGGGGGCACAGCGACTGGGGGCACAACTACTCAGGGCACTGCTACAGGGAGCACAGCTACAGGGAGCAAAGCTACAGGGGGCGCCTGCTTCATCCTCCCAGCCAGCAGCAGCACTCTCCACTGTCTGTGCTAACGTCTTCCCGCGTCAGTGAGTGCATAATATTCATTCATTTCTCTCTCTCTCTCTCTCTCTCTCTCTCTCTCTCTCTCTCCTCCTGTGGATTACTTCGTTTGTAAGTATAATTTTCATTTTTACAGGTACCCCTATTGGATTCTACATGGACAAGTGGACGTGATCTGCGTGGGATGTAGGTAAGTAATCTCTCTCTCATTTTTACAGGTACCCCAATTGGATTCTACATGGACAAGTGGACGTGACCGGCGTGGGATGTAGGTAAGTATGTGTGAGTGTGTAAGTGTGTTTTAATAAATTTATACTTTCATGGTGTGTGTTCCGTTTTTATATGGGTATTTTTGTTGTTGTAGAACTACAGGTACCAGTGGGCCGTTATTTCCCCGCATGCTGGTACTTGAGGTTCTCCAAGTACCAGCAAGCGGGGGAGGCTTGCTGGGCCTTGTAGTTCCACAACAAAAAACAATATTCTTTTTTTACACACTTATGGCTATCAGCCTGGCACCCACCACCCAGGGGTGCTGGGGACAGCCTCGGGCTTCACCCCTGGCCCTTGGGTGCCTGGAGGGGGGGTACCCCTTGATTTAAGGGGTTCCCACTCCTCCAGGGAACCCCGGCCAGGGGTGAATAGTTGGGGGGGGTTTAATGCCACGGCCGCAGGGACCTACATAAATGTGTCCCCCGGCTGTGGCATTATGTCCCTGGCTAGTGGAGCCCGGTGCTGGTTTTAAAAATATGGGGGACCCCTACATCTTTTGTCCCCCGTATTTTTGGAACCAGGACCGGTCTAAGAGCCCGGTGCTGGTTGTCTAAATACGGGGAACCCCTGTCCAATTTTTTCCCAGTATTTAAACAACCAGGAACGGCTCAAAGAGCCCGAGGCAGGTTATACTTAGGAGGGGCGACCTCACACATTTTTTTTTTATTTTTTAACCCATTGAGACCCTTCTCCATTAAGTTAATGGAAGTCCTGGACACCAAAATTGCATTCATGTCCTCCTCCCCTTCCCAGTCCCAAACACTAATTTTTATTTTTTTTCTATAAAAATGTTCAATATATCACAAGTATGATGAGCAGGCAGGCAGCGGGCATTGGAGGCATCGGACTGAGATGCAAATTAGAGGCATTGGACTGGGTCAGTTGATGGTGGGCAAGTTTGTAAGGCATTGGCGGTGGCAGCAGGCATCGGCTCAGGGGCAGTAGTGGGCATTGGCTCGGCAGCGGTAGGGGTCATCGGCAGGATCCGGCAGACATTATGGCTGTAGTGCCTCACCAGCCACTGACCTCACCGCACGCCACTGCTATACAATTATCTGGCAGATAATCTGCCAGATTTATCTGGTTGGAATGAAAATTTGGTAATGGATGAGAGCAAATGACAATCGACCATTTGCTCCTAAACACTGGAAAACAAAAACCTGTCGTTCATACAAATTAGTTAAACACAAATTTAACTTGGATGACCAACAGTTTTTGTCTGTTTTCCAGTGTTTGGGAGCAAATGGTTGATTGTCATTTGCTCTTATCCATTACCAAATTTTAATTACAACCAGCCAGATCTGGCAGATTATCTGCCAGATAATTGTATAGTGTGTACTTAGCTTTACACCTGATGTAACTGGCACTATCAGAGTCTTCCTAACCGAAAATGAGAAAAGCACACAAGATGAGGGCACCTGTGTTCCTACTCCCTCCAACGTACATGCCACCTGTTCTCCACGCCATACAGGACATTGTGTTTGTACGCCTGTCACCCACTGTCTCTCCCTGTTACTCACTGCCTCCCACTGTCACTCTCTGACTCCCTCTGCATTCTGTTGTCACCCTCTCCCTCCCCCTGACTTATGCTGTCATCTTCTGCTTCTCCCTGTCACCCAATGCTGTGTGGCATATTGTGAAACTGGATTGGGATGGAGGAGGGGAGCCCATATTATATTTTTGCACCTGGGCCCCCCACCCACAAGTTCCGCCACTGTAAAATATGAATTTCTGTACTGCGCTTTCATTAAAATCTGGTACAGTGATTATACCTCCATCTGTGAAGAAGATTACCAAGTGCACTATATTTGCTGGGTGACAGGAGCCAGGGCCATATTAAGGCAGGGGTGTCAGGGGGCATTAGTCCCGGGGCACCCTCACATTAAGGACTATACATAGCTGTGTGCTGAGTAGTCCTTCAGCAACTCAGGGAGCAGCATCCACTGTAGACCAGAGTGCCAGGTCACAGTTGTGGTGCCCAGATGCTGAAGAACAAGCAGGAGGAGGGGGGGGGGGGGGGGTCAGGTGCCGCAGCACGCTGCACCTGGTGGAACCATAGAGAGGGTACCGTAGTGTTAGGTTAGCCCACCATGTTCCAGATAGCCCTAGGCAGGTTGGAGCAGAGTTTCATTCAGATGTGACCATGCCTACAAGTGCTTTATCTGACCTGGTCGCACATGATGCGACCAGTCAGATAAACAATGTTAGCAGCGGCAGGGAAGGGAAACTTCCCTCCGCTGCCACTGTCAAAGGGACCGGAAAGTCCCTCTGCCTTCCAGCACCCAGCCAACAGTTTTGCAGTGCTGCTGATCATTGCTCATTGGTCAGCACGGCAGGATTCCCCTCCACCAGCAGCTGCAGACAATAGCAGCTGCTGGTAAGTGTAAATCAACCCCCCCAAGCCACCCCTAGACCCCACCCCCCCTGTGTACCTGGCAGCTGTTCGGTCACTAAAAACTAAAGTTACGATGGTCGCAATGTTACCGATGTTCTGATGGTCATGATGTTCCCGATCGATGTTCCAATGTTTTTTTTTTGGGGGGGGGGGGATTTGGAAAAAAACAAACGACAATTTCTGAGCGTTTTTTTGGGGAAAAATCGTCAGTTAACAGTATTTGTGTCTTTATATTTTTCCCTGGCAAATTACAGGTCCCAGGGGGCGCTTGTGGTTCTAAAAGTAAAAGCTTGCACTGGCAGCCATGTTTGCCAACCGGGACATGCTTACAGTTGCCAAGGACATAGTGTTTTAAATCCAGTTTCATTGTTATCCAGCACTGGGGCACCAGGGCTGGTTATACACAGGAGTGGGGGTCTGCAGGAATTTGGGGCCAGTTGGAACAATGGTGGGTCAATCCCCTCACTGCGGGTCCAACGTCTATAATTTAACCAGCCCAGGTTGGTAAACATGTCAGTTTTTTTAATTTAGGGGTACCAGCAGTTGAATGCAAGCCTTCCTTAATGCTTGATAAAAAGTCAACTGTATATATGTATGTGTGTGTGTGTGTGTGTGTGTGTGTGTGTGTGTGTGTGTGTATGGAGGGGGGTTGGGGACTGATTTATTTAAGAAATAGGACAATGAATAAACTGAGGGACTTTTGAAGTAATTTATTTATTATTATTTATTTATTTACAATTTCTTATATAGCGCAGTAAATTCCGTTGCGCTTTACAATTGGAAATAATGATATAACAAAACTGGGTAATAACAAACAGTCATAGAGGTAGGAAGGCCCTGCTCGCAAGCTTACAATCTATAGGGAAATAGGCATGTATACACAAGGAAAGGTGCTATCTATTGCATAGTTGTCCACCAGATTGCAAAGGTTCTTGGTGGCTGTATGATATGGTCATACAGCAATGATGAACTGGGGTCGAGAGGAAGGGAAAGTGAAGAATGAGAAGACGTGAGGATATGTGTGGACTGTGTAGAGTGGATGCAATTTGATAGGAAGGTTTATGAAAGTTATGTGGGCGGTTCTGGAATGTGATACGCTTGCCTAAAGAGATTCATTTTTAGGGAACGCTTGAAGGTTTGGAGACTAGAGGAGAGTCTTATTGTGCGTGGTAGGGCATTCCACAGAGTGGGTGCAGCCAATGAAAGTCCTGCAATCGTGAGTAGGATTGAGTAATGAGTGTGGATGAGAGACGCAGGTCTTGTGAAGAGCGAAGAGGTCGGGTTGGGAGATATTTTGAGATAAGCAAAGTGAGGTACGTTGGTGTAATTTGGTTAATAGCCTTGTGTGTGAGTAAAAGTATTTTATATTGAATATGGTAGAATACAGGTAACTAATGGAGGGTCTGACAGAGTGGATCTGCAGACGATGAACGTCTAGTGAGGAAGATTAGCCTTGCAGTTGCATTCAGAATGGATTGTAGTGGTGAGAGTCTCGTTTTGGGAAGACCAGCTAGAAGACTATTGCAATAATCAATGCGGGAGATAATGAGAGCATGGATTCTTGTTTTAGCATTGTCTCGTGTAAGGTATAGTCATATTTTGGATTTGTTTTTTAGATGCATGTAACAAGATTTTGAGAAAGATTGAATGTGGCGAACAAAGGACAGATCAAAGTCAAGGATGACACCTAGGCAGTGAGCTTGTGGGGTAGGGTAGATAGTCGAGTTTTCAACAGTGATAGAGCTATCAGGTTGGCCGGTGGAAATATAATTAACTCTGTTTTTGAAATATTAAGTTTGAGGTGGCAAGATGTCATCCAGGATGAAATGGCAGAAAGGCATTCAGTGACACGGCCCAGTACAGATAGGGACAAATCAGGGGAGGATAGGTAGATTTGAGCATCATCTGCGTACATATGATGCTGAAATCCAAAAGAGCCGATTAGTTTACCAAGAGATGAGGTATAGATAGAGAAAAGCAGAGGACCCAAGACTGAGCCTTGCGGTACTCCAACTGAAAGAGGTAGCGAAGAGGAGGTAGATTCAGAGAAGCGAACACTGGGGGTAATTCCAAGTTGATCGCAGCAGGAATTTTGTTACCAGTTGGGCAAAACCATGTGCACTCTAGGGGAGGCAGATATAACATGTGCAGAAAGAGTTAGATTTGGGTGGGTTATTTTATTTCTGTGCAGGGTAAATACTGGCTGCTTTATTTTTACAATGCAAATTAGAATGCAGATTGAACACACCACACCCAAATCTAACGCTCTCTGCACATGTTAAATCTGCCTCCCCTGCAGTGCACATGGTTTTGCCCAACTGCTAAAAAAATTCCTGCTGCGATCAACTT